>NC_052018.1:6548178-6857443 GCF_015832195.1 Motacilla alba alba
TCCGTGCTTCTTTTTCCTGTGACATTGGTTTAAGAGGAAGTGAAGAGCCCCATTGTGGGGCAGGTGATGGGAACCAAGAACATAAAGCTGGTACTTTTTACAAGTTTCTTTGTGAGCACATGAATGTAAAAGGGTCAAAATTGGGACAAGTCCCTGTGCCAGGGCTCCAATCTCATCTGCTTGGGAAAGTGAAGGCTTTTAAAGATGGCACCATGCTGAGTTTCCCCCACACAGCAGTGCCCTAAAGCTTCCAAATGAATGTAGACCCTGAAAGCTGTGAGGTTTTTCCCAGGCAAGTCGTGTTAATCTCTGTAGGGCATGGACTGCCCATGCCCTTTGGGTTAGTAGAGGAGCTGTCACATTTGGCCTTGCACATCAGGGCCCCAGGAACCAAGGAGAGCTCATCTGATGCTGTGGTGGGCGCAGGACAAACGAAACCCCATCCAAGAGCTCTGTGGCTTTCGGAAATGAACAACATTGTCTCCAGCATTGTCTCTCTTCCAAATGATGATAGCCATGTTTTCTGTGGGATATAAGAGCCAGCAGTATGTTACATGAATATTTGTATCACATGGTCCTACTTGTGTTCTTTTTGGCCACCATAAAGACTTGGAATGTGACCCAGAGCAGTTTTCCATACTGTGCCAGCACTGGGCAGCCATTCCCATGGACTTCTGACATCTCTCATGTCTCAGCTTCTCCAGCTTGGGCACATCCTGCATCTGTCCCCATGGGCTGTGCAGGGTGGCTGTGCTGATGGGCAGCCTGTCCCCTCCAGTGCCAGCTGAGTGGGGCTGGTGCACAGGACAGGGATTCTGTGCTGGGTGTCACATTCTCTGGGGTTTCAGAGAATTGGAAGAAGGGTTCTGCAGCGTGTTTCACTGGGGCTGTGGTGTTTTGTGTGGCAACATCTGTAAGGTTCTGGGTTTTGCCTGCTGAGCCTTGTGCAAGTATGTGAGGTTGTGAGGGGTGGATGTTGCAGTGCATGTAGGGAATGAGATAGATCTTCCAGGGCTTTCCTGTGAAATTGGTCAGGATGTCCAGTTAAAAGTTGAAGTGCATGAGCTGCAGCAGGGGAAGAGGAGAGGTGTGGCTGTTCCTGTCCTTTCAAGGCCTTTCACAGGGGAGATGTGTCCCAAAGAGCTGATTAGGATCTGCCTCTGGACCCGAGCTGCTGATAGAAGTGACCAATTCAAGTTCTGTTTTGTATATGCTGGCAATATTTTGTGTCTCACCTGCTGTGATGGGTTGACCTCAGGGAGAAGCCAGACCTCTACCCAGCTGTTCCTTCTCTCTCACCCACAGGAAGTGCAAGGGTGGAAAACAAGTTGGAAACACTCAGGGTTTGAAATAATGGCAGGGAGATCACTCACCAGTTACTTTCATGGACAAAATGTATTAGACGCCAGGAAAATGAATTTAATGTATTGAAATATAGAAAATAGAGGAGGATAATGAGGAACAAATTGAAACCTTGACCACATTGCCTCCACAGCCCTTATACCTGAGGCTCCAACTTCCCTCCTTCATCCCCAGCTCCTCCACCTCCTCCCCCACAGCAGCACAGGGGCAAATCTAATAGTGGCTGCAGTCAGCTCTTAACAAGTTGTCTCCTCCACTCCTGACTCCTCAAGCTGTTTCCCCGATCGAGAGCAAAGCCTGTTAGCTGGGTGTTTTACTGAGCCAGAGTGCACTGGGAAAAGCCAATCTCATCTCCAGGTCCAAGCAGGCCAGGAGAGCAGTGCCACAGAGCAGGCAGTGCTGTCCTTGCAGGCAGTGGGGCACCGAGGACACGCAGGGCTGGAGTGGGGAGGGGGCTCTGCACCCCCTGAGCTGCCCCGGTCCGTTCCTGCCTCGCTGTTTGCGGGTCAGTGAGCACCTCTGGTGAGTGACAGGGATCAGCGTGTCCACACAGAGCTATCAGCCACTGCCAGGCAGTGATACAGCCATAATGTGTCCCACAGCAGAGGGCCACAGCAGAAGAAAAGGTAAACCAAAATAGAGACAAACTTATTCATTGCAGCCATTTCATTCTCTGAATACCAAAATGTTTGTGGCAGGTTGGCAGCTCAGGTCTTCCGTTTTTACAGCCAGTTGGTGTTCCAGTGTTTCTCATTTATCTCTTCCGTTAAGAGGATAGACCTTTGGCAGAAAATGAAGCCCTTGCTGGTCCTCAGAGATGAAAGGGCCTGGGTGCTGCTCAGTTTAATTTCTGATTATAGCAAGTTCAACATGTAAGTCTTGTCATGTTCAATAAGAACTTTCAGAGTCACAGAATCACAAATAATGCACTTTATTGTAGAAATACAAATTTGGAATTTCCATTAATAAATGTGCTCACTGGATTAGCTCTAAAAATACATTGAGGGAATAAGAAGCAAATAAGGAAGAGCAATGGGTAACTCATTAAGCTCAACTTCACCACCAGGTGGGTCTTTGAACAGAATTTCACCAGGGTACAATCTGACACAGTCAGAAGAGGAAATCTTTACAAAGAGCTGTTCCCTGCTTTGGGGAGGAGAGCAAAGCAATCCTGTTGTCCTGTCTGCACAGCGGGGTCATATTCTCATGCTCTGCCAGGGAGGGTTTGAAATGCCAGATCTATCCTTTTGGGAGAAATGCAGGTGAGGCTGCAGTCAAAATACCTTACTGCTGCCATGGTAAATGGTGGTGGGCAGCCAGCAGCTGTGCAGATGAGGGGTACCCAGGGTTCTGATTGCAAAGGCTGTGAGTCTTGGGCAGGGGCTGAACACTTCATTAGCATCTCTCCCTCTTCCACTGGGCTCAGGCAGTGGTAAAGGGGCTCTGCCTGATGATCCATCACCCACCAGCAGACTCTCATGCCCACATTAATCCCTTCAACACACAGGGGCTTAGGCATCATTCCTAGCATCAGGGCGAAATGACTTTGTTAATAACAAATACATATCTCAAAGAATTAGCTAAATCTAAATGCAACAATAATGTATTTAGCTCACAATAATTTAGCTCAGAAGATACGAATGAAGTTTTCTGAACTTGGATGTTGAAGAGTGAACATCAGTAACATCTACACTGCCTGGAGAGCTGCATCAGCAATGAAATTACTTGTTTTCTACAGTAAAAGATCAACATTTTGCATGGGCTCCAGCTTTTATCACATTTCCTGCTTCATGGAAAACTCGCACTTCACAGAGGCGAGCATCTTGAGCAGCGCCTTTTCCAGCTTGGGATTGCTGAAAATCAGAATAAGGGAATGAATACCTGGAAAAGCATACAAATATGTGTATAAAAGGAGTGTCATGATATTTTCTTTCTTTGTGGTATAAATTATTGTCAGGATCAAACATACAAAGTTGATGCTGTACATCACTAAGAAGGAGAGGACAGATTTCATGGCTCTGATGTGGGCTTCCATGCTGAGATCCTTCATGGAGTTTGTCTGCATCATGCGCTTGTGCCTCCAGAGAGAAAAGAGAAGGAAAACAGCAGAAAAGATGACTACCATGAATGAAGCAGCAAATACAAGGCCAGCAAGAAAATAAATTGGGAAAAGGTGTTTATCCTTTCTGACAGTTACTTCCCAAAAATTTTCTTGGAAGGTGGAAGTGATGTTGTTTCTCTGCACATTTACCATGACATCATAGGTAATGATGCAGAGAGCCAAGGCTAAAATCTCTGACCCCAACAAGATCCAGGGCACCATCCTGTCAATTTTTACTTTCAGGTAGATGAAGAACCTGTTCCTGAAATTGGCAATTTTTATGCAGTAGAAACCACAAAGACAGGCTGAAACCCACAAGTTTGAATAATTAAAAAACGTTGCAAAAGATTCAAGGTTCTGAAGTATGGTTTGAACATGAAGAAAATTGGGATAAATTATTGAGATGAAGTTGTATACCCATGCAAAGCATAAAAAGGAAATCCTGGAGCATCCCAGCAGCAGCAAGATCTTCTCATTAGAGTTCAGGGTTTTCTTTTTGACCCAGCCAATGCAAAGCACACCAACGATGAAAGCATTGATCCACATGCCAGGAAACACCGCCAGGGTGATGATGGCCACAGTTGTGGCCCCATATGAAGTGACATTGGATTGCTGTGGAGAGGGAGAAGCTTCCATGGTGCGAGCTGGGGAGCAGAGCTGTGCTGGCCAAGGGGTCTGTGGCAGCAGAGCCTGAGGCAGGTCAGTGGCTGCTCTTGGTGGAGTGTCAGGGATGGCAAGAGGAGCTTTATAGAGCTGCTGCTGCTGCTGCTGCTGCTGCTGCTGGGGGGGATTTGGTGTCGCTGCTCTGGGCAGCAGGGCAGGTGCAGGGATGTAAATGTGCTGGGTATCCCCTTACCCGGGGCCGGTGTCACTCTTGCCTATTTGAATGTTGGTTCAGGGGGGCTGTGCTGGGTGTCACAAAGAGCGGAGATGTTTTTCTGTGGTGGAGAGTGTTGTGATTTTGAGCCTGATCCCTGTTTGATCAGTGTCAGGCTTCAGGATCTGGGCTCTTCTGTCCCTTTTTTGCCTATGATGATCATGCAGAGCCCTGGCTGTGCTCATCAGCTAAGGGGACTCAGTGTCCTTTTTAGTCTGAGAGTCTGGGTGCTGCAATGTTCAACGCAGATGCTGGGAAAGTGGAGATTGTTTTGATGCCTAAAAGGCATTGAAATCCGTGCTTCTTTTTCCTGTGACATTGCTTTAAGAGGAAGTGAAGAGCCCCATGGTGGGGCAGGTGATGGGAACCAAGAACATAAAGCTGGTACTTTTTACAAGTTTGTTTGTGAACACATGAATGTAAAAGGGTCAAAATCGGGACAAGTCCCTGTGCCAGGGCTCCAATCTCATCTGCTTGGGAAAGTGAAGGCTTTTAAAGAAGGCACCATGCTGAGTTTCCCCCACACAGCAGTGCCCTAAAGCTTCCAAATGAATGTAGACCCTGAAAGCTGTGAGGTTTTTCCCAGGCAAGTCGTGTTAATCTCTGTAGGGCATGGACTGCCCATGCCCTTTGGGTTAGTAGAGGACCTGTCACATTTGGCCTTGCACATCAGGGCCCCAGGAACCAAGGAGAGCTCATCTGATGCTGTGGTGGACGCAGGACCAACGAAACCCCATCCAAGAGCTCTGTGGCTACGGGAAATGAACCACCAGCATTGTCTCTCTTCCAAATGATGATAGCCATGTGGTCTGTGGGATATAAGAGCCAGCAGTATGTTACATGAATATTCGTATCACATGGTCCTGCTTGTGTTCTTTTTGGCCATCATAAAGACTTGGAATGTGACCCAGAGCAGTTTTCCATACTGTGCCAGCACTGGGCAGCCATTCCCATGGACTTCTGACATCTCTCTTGTCTCAGCTTCCATGGGCCGGGCACATCCTGCATCTGTCCCCATGGGCTGTGCAGGGTGGCTGTGCTGATGGGCAGCCTGTCCCCTCCAGTGCCAGCTGAGTGGGGCTGGTGCACAGGACAGGGATTCTGTGCTGGGTGTCACATTCTCTGGGGTTTCAGAGAATTGGAAGAAGGGTTCTGCAGCGTGTTTCACTGGGGCTGTGGTGTTTTGTGTGGTAACATCTGTAAGGTTCTGGGTTTTGCCTGCTGAGCCTTGTGCAAGTATGTGAGGTTGTGAGGGGTGGATGTTGCAGTGCATGTAAGGAATGAGATAGATCTTCCAGGGACTTCTTGTCTAATAAACTGTGGCTTTCTGGTTAAAGGAGTAAGTGTATAAGTAGCATTAGGGAAAGAGGGGAGGTGTGGCTGTTCCTGTTCTTTCACAGGGGAGATGTGTCCAGAAGAGATGCTTATGATCTGCCTCTGGACCTGAGCTGCTGACTGAAGTCATCAGTTTAGGTTCTGCTGTTTTCTTGCTGGAGCTTTTTCATGTGTCACCTACTCTGGAGGGTTGACCTAGGGCAACTGTCTGATTCCCACCCATCTGCTCCTTCACTTTCACCTACAGGCAGGGTAGGGGTGAAAAATAGGATGGAAAATCTCATGGATTGTGACAATGGCAGGGAGATTATTCATCAGTTACTGTCATGGACAGAAGAGTCTTGAGAAGAACAAAATCAAGTTATTTATTGACTGTTGTAAATATTGTAGGTTGATAAGAAACAATCAGAAAATTAGAACCTGCAGCCTCCACCTTCCCCTTCTTCCTCGGATCATTTTGACATCTCTTTTCCAGGTTGTCTACATCTTTCCGTACATGAGTGCAGAGGGATGGGGAATGGGGGTTGCAGTCAGTTCACAACAAGTTGTCTCCTCCACTGTTTCCTTGCCCTCTTCCCCTGCTCTAGCCATGGAATCTCCATTGGGCTGCAGTCCGTCAGCATGGGCTGATTCCCACGTGGCCTCTGCATGGGCTGCCGTCCTTCAGGATACACCCACCCCACCTATTGTGCTGTGGGGTTCTCCTGGGGGGCAGGTGTCTCTCCTTTCCACCACAGATGTCCATGGGCTGCAGGGCACAGTTGCCTCACCATGGTTCTCTTCACAGGCTGCAGGAGAATTCTTTCTCCAGCACATGGGGCAACCTTTCCCGTCCCTTCCATGGCCCCGTTCTTCAGGACTGTTTCTCACAAGACTCTTCGGTTCTCACTGCTGGAATATGTTCCATCCATAATTGGACTTCAATGCACAGAAGCCCACAATTGTTTCAGGATACAGTCGTGGAAAACAAAATGAAATCTCCTCAGGGCAGGCATTCTGAAGTTGTTATGGAAATATGAATTCAACTCCAAATGCTTCCTAGCTCCAGAAGGTGGATTGGCATGTTATTAAGTGGCATTAATTTTCTGTTTGCTTGTTTCTGGGCTGTTGCTGTCTAAGGAGAGCTGGGTAGTTTGGTGAGGCAGCCTGCTAGAAAGTGTGGTCTTTGCAAAAAGTGATACTGCAGTGGTTGAGAGGTTGCTCTGGCCTAAATGGTTGTATCTCTCAGTTCAGAAGCAGGAATGAAAGGTTTTTGAAGGGGAGATGAGAAATGCACACCTGGCACTGGGCGTGAGGTAAAATAAATGAGGTAAATAATTGAGCATCAGCTGGTAAAATAAATGACCAGTTCAGGTTCTGCTCTGTTCATGCTGGTGTGAAGGAAACTTTCCTGTCTCACCACCCAGGAGGCATCTGACAGTCACGCCCCACCACCAGAGACTGTCACTGCGGGGACCAAAGCCCCTTCACCATGGGCAGCTGCCCCACTCCACTCCCTAGACACAGCACTCTCAGAGCCAGACCAGGTTTCCTCACCAGCTTGGCACTGGCTTTGCCATGGTAGAGTCTCAGGCCTCTGGATCTTTAAAGCACTTTAATCATGGCACAGTAACGCAGAATCAGCTCAAGCTGGGTGCCTCTGAGGAGGTAACCCAAACAACTGGATCCCTGGGATTTGTGTCCTTCCTGTCCATGCACATGATGGCTGGCGTGTCTTAAGTCAGCTGGCTGGTGCCACAGGTCCCTGTGCCCTTTGCTGTGCAAGGCTTGGCACCATGCTTGGGACTCCCAGCACTTCCCCACAACCTGCAGCTCCCTCCCGTTGCAGCTGCTCCCTGAGCTGTCTGCACTGAATGTATTCCTCCACACTGGAGGTATTTCACATTTCACTGTCGTGGCGAGTTGTCCTTGGGCAGCTCCCAGAGCCGCACTCAGTCACTCCTTGACTCTCACTCTGGAAGAGGACAGGGGTGGCAAATAAGAGGGAACTGCTCATGAGTCAAGATAAAGACAGGGGAATCACTCACCAATTATTCTCACAGACAAAACAGACTTGACACACGGAAAATCAGTTTAATGTTTTGCCTATTGGAAACAGAGTAGGAGATGATGTAGAACATGCACACAACTAGAATATTTTATCTTCACCCCCAATAATCTCAGGCTCCATTTAACTCGTTCAGAGAGTCTCTACCACCTCCTCTCCTCAGGAGCAGAGAAGGACAGGGAATGAGGGTTGTAGTCAGTTCATAAACAGTTGTCTCCTTCACTCTTCTCCTGCTCCAGCATGGCTCCCTCCTATGGCCTGCAGTCCTTCAGGACTTCTCTTTTCCCAGAGGAGCCACGGGGGCCGTTGATGAGATGAGTGGTGTCCAGTGTTGGGACCATTGGAGTGCCTGGAATTGGCTTTTCTCAGCATGGGACAGCCTTGACCTCACCTGATTGAGACCCCACAGGCCCCCAGCTGCAGCTCCTGGCCCAGGCAGCCCGTACATGTGCCTGTAGGTCACTGTGAGATGGAGCTGTGGCTTCCTTCCATGCTGCACCTTGCACAAGACCCACCTTCGTGGGGCTGTAATGAGCCAGAGTGCACTGAGAAAAGCCAATCTCATCTCCAGGTCCAAGCAGGCCAGGAGAGCAGTGCCCCAGAGCAGGCAGTGCTGTCCTTGCAGGCAGTGGGGCACCGAGGACACGCAGGGCTGGAGTGGGGAGGGGGCTCTGCACCCCCTGAGCTGCCAGGGGTCATTCCTGCCTCGCTGTTTGTGGGTCAGTGAGCACCTCTGGTGAGTGACAGGGATCAGAGTGTTCACACAAACTATCAGGCAGTGATACAGCCCATAATGTGTCCCACAGCAGAGGGCCACAGCAGAAGAAAAGGTAAACCAAAACTGAGATAAAACTGTTGTTTCATTCAGTCAATTCAATCAATGAAACTCAAAATGTTTCAGGCAGGTTTGCAGCTTGATTATTATCCTTTTGCATCCTGCACCTGTACAGGGACTAAATAACTTTGCTACTGAAAATAATTTAATTCCAAGAGCTGTTTTAATTAAATACAAATAAAAATTCATTTACCTCATTCTAATATTAGTTTATAGAGTTTGAAATGTATGTTTTTAAGGTCTAAGCTGAACTTCTCTACAATCTATACAGCCTGGAGAATTGCAATGAAAATTAATTGAACTTGTTTTCTCTAAAGATATTTTGCATGAGCACCAGCATTTGTTACAGTTTCTACCTCATGCAAAACTTGCACTTCACCCAGGAGAGGATCCTAAGCAGTGCCTTTTCCAGCTTGGGATTGCTGAAAATCAGAATAAGGGAATGAACACCTGGAAAAGCATGTTGAATTAAGTAACCAAGAAATATCACGTGATTTTGGTGCTTCAATGAATAAATCAGAGTCAAGATCAAAAACATAAAGTTGATGCTGTACATAATGAAGAAGGAGAAAATAGATTTCATGGCTCTGATGTGGGCTTCCATGCTGAGACTGCTTGTGGAATTTGTCTGCATCTTGTGCTTGTGCCTCCAGAGAGAAAAGAGAAGGAGAACAGCAGAAAAGATGACTGCTATGAATGAAGTGGTATATAAAAAACCAGTGAAAAAATAAAGGGGGAAAAAATGTTCCTCTATTCCAATAGTTGCTTTCTGAAGGCTTTCTTGGCAGGTGAAATTGAGGTTTTTACCAACAGCTTTATCAATAGTGTTGTAGACAAGAATTCCAATAATCAAGGAGAGAACCACTGACCCCAACAAGAGCCATGGCACCATCCTGTCAATTTTTACTTTCAGGTAGATGAAGAACCTGTTCCTGAAATTGGCAATTTTTATACAATAAAAACTGCAAAGACAGGCAGAACCCCACAAGTTGGAACAATTGAAAAAACTATAGGAACCTTGAAGCAGTTGAAATATGGGATGAATCAGAAGGCAGTAGGAAAAAATAATCGAGAGAAAGACATCCATCCATGAGAAACACAAATACCAAAACCTGGAGCATCCCAGCAGCAGCAAGATCTTCTCATTAGAGTTCAGGGTTTTCTTTTTGACCCAGCCAATGCAAAGCACACCAACGATGAAAGCATTGATCCACATACCAGCAAACACCTCCAGGGTGATAATGGCCACAGTTATAGCCCCATATGAAGTGACATTGGATTGCTGTGGAGAGGGAGAAGCTTCCATGGTGTGAGCTGGAGAGCAGAGCTGTGCTGGCCAAGGGGTCTGTGGCAGCAGAGCCTGAGGCAGGTCAGTGGCTGCTCTTGGTGGAGTGTCAGGGATGGCAAGAGGAGCTTTATAGAGCTGCTGCTGCTGTTGCTGCTGCTGCTGCTGGGGGGGATTTGGTGTCGCTGCTCTGGGCAGCAGGGCAGGTGCAGGGATGTAAATGTGCTGGGTATCCCCTTACCCGGGGCCGGTGTCACTCTTGCCTATTTGAATGTTGGTTCAGGGGGGCTGTGCTGGGTGTCACAAAGAGCGGAGATGTTTTTCTGTGGTGGAGAGTGTTGTGATATTGAGCCTGATCCCTGTTTGATCAGTGTCAGGCTTCAGGATCTGGGCTCTTCTGTCCCTTTTTTGCCTATGGTGATCATGCAGAGCCCTGGCTGTGCTCAGCAGGTCAGGGGACTCAGTGTCCTTTTTAGTCTGAGAGTCTGGGTGCTGCAATGTTCAGTGCAGATGCTGGGAAAGTGGAGTTTGTTTTGATGCTTCACAGGCATTGAAATCCGTGCTTCTTTTTCCTGTGGCATTGCTTTAAGAGGAAGTGAAGAGCCCCATGGTGGGGCAGGTGATGGGAACCAAGAACATAAAGCTGGTACTTTTTACAAGTTTGTTTGTGAGCATATGAATGTAAAAGGGTCAAAATTGGGACAAGTCCCTGTGCCAGGGCTCCAATCTCATCTGCTTGGGAAAGTGAAGGCTTTTAAAGATGGCACCATGCTGAGTTTCCCCCACACAGCAGTGCCCTAAAGCTTCCAAATGAATGTAGACCCTGAAAGCTGTGAGGTTTTTCCCAGGCAAGTTGTGTTAATCTCTGTAGGGCATGGACTGCCCATGCCCTTTGGGTTAGTAGAGGAGCTGTCACATTTGGCCTTGCACATCAGGGCCCCAGGAACCAAGGAGAGCTCATCTGATGCTGTGGTGGGTGCAGGACAATGAAACCCCAACCAAGAGCTCTGTGGCTACAGGAAATGAACCACCAGCACTGTCTCTCTTCCAAATGATGATAGCCATGTGGTCTGTGGGATATAAGAGCCAGCAGTATGTTACATGAATATTCATATCACATGCTCCTACTTGTGTTCTTTTTGGCCATCATAAAGACTTGGAATGTGACCCAGAGCAGTTTTCCATACTGTGCCAGCACTGGGCAGCCATTCCCATTGACTTCTGACATCTCTCATGTCTCAGCTTCCATGGGCCGGGCACATCCTGCATCTGTCCCCATGGGCTGGTCAGGGTGGCTGTACTGATGGGCAGCCTGTCCCCTCCAGTGCCAGCTGAGTGGGGCTGGTGCACAGGACAGGGATTCTGTGCTGGGTGTCACATTCTCTGGGGTTTCAGAGAATTGGAAGAAGGGTTCTGCAGCGTGTTTCATTGGGGCTGTGGTGTTTTGTGTGGTAACATCTGTAAGGTTCTGGGTTTTGCCTGCTGAGCCTTGTGCAAGTATGTGAGGTTGTGAGGGGTGGATGTTGCAGGGCATGTAGGGAAAAAAGATGGGTCTTCCAGGGTCTTCTTGTCTAATAAACTGTGGCTTTCAGGTTAAAGGATGAAGTGCATGACCTGCAGCAGGGAAAGAGGAGAGGTGTGGCTGTTCCTGTCCTTTCAAGGCCTTTCACAGGGGAGATGTGTCTCAAAGAGCTGATTAGGATCTGCCTCTGGACCTGAGCTGCTGATAGAAGTGACCAATTCAAGTTCTGTTTTGTATATGCTGGCAATATTTTGTGTCTCACCTGCTGTGATGGGTTGACCTCAGGGAGAAGCCAGACCTCTACCCAGCTGTTCCTTCTCTCTCACCCACAGGAAGTGCAAGGGTGGAAAACAAGTTGGAGACACTCAGGCTTTGAAATAATGGCAGGGACATCACTCACCAGTTACTGTCATGGACAAAATGTATTAGACACCAGGAAAATGAAGTTAATGTATTGAAATATAGAAAATAGAGGAGGATAATGAGGAACAAATTGAAACCTTGACCACATTGCCACCACAGCCCTTATACCTGAGGCTCAACTTCCCTCCTTCATCCCCAGCTCCTCCACCTCCTCCCCCACAGCAGCACAGGGGCAAATCAAATAGGGGCTGCAGTCAGCTCTTAACAAGTTGTCTCCTCCACTCCTGTCTCCTCAAGCTGTTTCCCCAATCGAGAGCAAAGCCTGTTAGCTGGGTGTTTTACTGAGCCAGAGTGCACTGGGAAAAGCCAATCTCATCTCCAGGTCCAAGCAGGCCAGGAGAGCCGTGCCACAGAGAAGGCAGTGCTGTCCTTGCAGGCAGTGGGGCACCGAGGACATGCAGGGCTGGAGTGGGGAGGGGGCTCTGCACCCCCTGAGCTGCCTGGGGCCGTTTCTGCCTCGCTGTTTGCGGGTCAGTAAGCACCTCTGGTGAGTGACTGGGATCAGAGTGTTCCCACAGAGCTATCAGCCACTGCCAGGCAGTGATACAGCCATAATGTGTCCCACAGCAGAGGGCCACAGCAGAAGAAAAGGTAAACCAAAATAGAGAGAAACCTATTCATTGCAGCCATTTCAATCTCTGAACACCAAAATGTTTGTGGCAGGGTGGCAGTACTGTTATTCCATTTTTACAGCCAGTTGGTGTTCCAGTGTTTCACATCTGTCTCTTCCACTAAGAGGATAGACATTTGGCAGAAAATGAAGCCCTTGCTGATCCTCAGAGATGAAAAGGCCTGGGTGCTGCTCAGTTTAGTTTCTGATTATGGCAAGTTCAACATGTAAGTCTTGTCATGTTCAATTAGAACTTTCAGAGTCACAGAATCACAAATAATGCACTTTATTGTAGAAATACAAATTTGGAATTGCCACTAATAAATATGCTCACTGGATTAGCTCTAGAAATATATTGAGGGAAAAAGAAGCAAATAAGGAAGAGCAATGGGTAACTCATTAAGCTCAACTTCACCACCAGGTGGGCCTTTGAACAGAATTTCACCAGGGTACAATCTGACACAGTCGGAAGAGGAAATCTTTACAAAGAGCTGTTCCCTGCTTTGGGGAGGAGAGCAAAGCAATCCTGTTGTCCTGTCTGCACACCGGGGTCATATTCTCATGCTCTGCCAGGGAGGGTTTGAAATGCCAGATCTGTACTTTTGGGAGAAATGCAGGTGAGGCTGCAGTCAAAATACCTTACTGCTGCCATGGTAAATGGTGGTGGGCAGCCAGCAGCTGTGCAGATGAGGGGTACCCAGGGTTCTGATTGCAAAGGCTGTGAGTCTTGGGCAGGGGCTGAACACTTCATTAGCATCACTCCCTCTTCCACTGCGCTCAGGCAGTGGTTAAGGGGCTCTGCCTGATGATCCATCACCCACCAGCAGACTCTCATGCCCACATTAATCCCTTCAACACACAGGGGCTTAGGCATCATTCCTAGCATCAGGGTGAAATGACTTTGTTAATATCAAATACATATCTCAAAGAATTAGCTAAATCTAAATGCAACAATAATATATTTAGCTCACAATAATTTAGCTCAGAAGATACGAATGAAGTTTTCTTAACTTGGATGTTGAAGAGTGAACATCAGTATCATCTACACTGCCTGGAGAGCTGCATCAGCAATGAAATTACTTGTTTTCTACAGTAAAAGATCAACATTTTGCATGGGCTCCAGCTTTTATCACATTTCCTACTTCATGGAAAACTCGCACTTCACAGAGGAGAGCATCTTGAGCAGCGCCTTTTCCAGCTTGGGATTGCTGAAAATCAGAATAAGGGAATGAATACCTGGAAAAGCATACAAATATGTGTATAAAAGGAGTGTCATGATATTTTCTTTCTTTGTGGTATAAATTATTGTCAAGACCAAACATACAAAGTTGATGCTGTACATCACTAAGAAGGAGAGGACAGATTTCATGGCTCTGATGTGGGCTTCCATGCTGAGATCCTTCATGGAGTTTGTCTGCATCATGCGCTTGTGCCTCCAGAGAGAAAAGAGAAGGAAAACAGCAGAAAAGATGACTACCATGAATGAAGCAGCAAATACAAGGCCAGCAAGAAAATAAATTGAGAAAAGATGTTTATCCTTTCTGACAGTTACTTCCCAAAAATTTTCTTGGAAGGTGGAAGTGATGTTCTTTCTCTGCACATTTACCATGACATCATAGGTAATGATGCAGAGAGCCAAGGCTAAAATCTCTGACCCCAACAAGAGCCAGGGCACCATCCTGTCAATTTTTACTTTCAGGTAGATGAAGAACCTGTTCCTGAAATTGGCAATTTTTATGCAGTAGAAACCACAAAGATAGGCTGAGACCCACAAGTTTAAATAATTAAAAAACGTTGCAAAAGATTCAAGGTTCTGAAGTATGGTTTGAACATGAAGAAAATTGGGATAAATTATTGAGATGAAGTTGTATACCCATGCGAAGCATAAAAAGGAAGTCCTGGAGCATCCCAGCAGCAGCAAGATCTTCTCATTAGAGTTCAGGGTTTTCTTTTTGACCCAGCCAATGCAAAGCACACCAACGATGAAAGCATTGATCCACATGCCAGGAAACACCGCCAGGGTGATGATGGCCACAGTTGTGGCCCCATATGAAGTGACATTGGATTGCTGTGGAGAGGGAGAAGCTTCCATGGTGTGATCAGGGGAGCAGAGCTGTGCTGGCCAAGGGGGCTGTGGCAGCAGAGCCTGAGGCAGGTCAGTGGCTGCTCTTGGTGGAGTGTCAGGGATGGCAAGAGGAGCTTTATAGAGCTGCTGCTGCTGCTGCTGCTGCTGCTGGGGGGGGATTTGGTGTCACTGCTCTGGGCAGCAGGGCAGGTGCAGGGATGTAAATGTGCTGGGTATCCCCTTACCCGGGGCCGGTGTCACTCTTGCCTATTTGAATGTTGGTTCAGGGGGGCTGTGCTGGGTGTCACAAAGAGCGGAGATGTTTTTCTGTGGTGGAGAGTGTTGTGATTTTGAGCCTGATCCCTGTTTGATCAGTGTCAGGCTTCAGGATCTGGGCTCTTCTGTCCCTTTTTTGCCTGTGATGATCATGCGGAGCCCTGGCTGTGCTCAGCAGGTCAGGGGACTCAGTGTCCTTTTTAGTCTGAGAGTCTGGGTGCTGCAATGTTCAACGCAGATGCTGGGAAAGTGGAGTTTGTTTTGATGCTTCACAGGCATTGAAATCCATGTTTCTTTTTCCTGTGGCATTGCTTTAAGAGGAAGTGAAGAGCCCCATTGTGGGGCAGGTGATGGGAACCAAGAACATAAAGCTGGTACTTTTTACAAGTTTGTTTGTGAGCATATGAATGTAAAAGGGTCAAAATTGGGACAAGTCCCTGTGCCAGGGCTCCAATCTCATCTGCTTGGGAAAGTGAAGGCTTTTAAAGATGGCACCATGCTGAGTTTCCCCCACACAGCAGTGCCCTAAAGCTTCCAAATGAATGTAGACCCTGAAAGCTGTGAGGTTTTTCCCAGGCAAGTTGTGTTAATCTCTGTAGGGCATGGACTGCCCATGCCCTTTGGGTTAGTAGAGGAGCTGTCACATTTGGCCTTGCACATCAGGGCCCCAGGAACCAAGGAGAGCTCATCTGATGCTGTGGTGGGCGCAGGACAAACGAAACCCCAACCAAGAGCTCTGTGGCTACAGGAAATGAACCACCAGCACTGTCTCTCTTCCAAATGATGATAGCCATGTGGTCTGTGGGATATAAGAGCCAGCAGTATGTTACATGAATATTCATATCACATGCTCCTACTTGTGTTCTTTTTGGCCATCATAAAGACTTGGAATGTGACCCAGAGCAGTTTTCCATACTGTGCCAGCACTGGGCAGCCATTCCCATTGACTTCTGAGATCTCTCATGTCTCAGCTTCCATGGGCCGGGCACATCCTGCATCTGTCCCCATGGGCTGTGCAGGGTGGCTGTACTGATGGGCAGCCTGTCCCCTCCAGTGCCAGCTGAGTGGGGCTGGTGCACAGGACAGGGATTCTGTGCTGGGTGTCACATTCTCTGGGGTTTCAGAGAATTGGAAGAAGGGTTCTGCAGCGTGTTTCATTGGGGCTGTGGTGTTTTGTGTGGTAACATCTGTAAGGTTCTGGGTTTTGCCTGCTGAGCCTTGTGCAAGTATGTGAGGTTGTGAGGGGTGGATGTTGCAGGGCATGTAGGGAAAAAAGATGGGTCTTCCAGGGTCTTCTTGTCTAATAAACTGTGGCTTTCAGGTTAAAGGATGAAGTGCATGAGCTGCAGCAGGGAAAGAGGAGAGGTGTGGCTGTTCCTGTCCTTTCAAGGCCTTTCACAGGGGAGATGTGTCTCAAAGAGCTGATTAGGATCTGCCTCTGGACCTGAGCTGCTGATAGAAGTGACCAATTCAAGTTCTGTTTTGTATATGCTGGCAATATTTTGTGTCTCACCTGCTGTGATGGGTTGACCTCAGGGAGAAGGCAGACCTCTACCCAGCTGTTCCTTCTCTCTCACCCACAGGAAGTGCAAGGGTGGAAAACAAGTTGGAGACACTCAGGCTTTGAAATAATGGCAGGGAGATCACTCACCAGTTACTGTCATGGACAAAATGTATTAGACACCAGGAAAATGAAGTTAATGTATTGAAATATAGAAAATAGAGGAGGATAATGAGGAACAAATTGAAACCTTGACCACATTGCCACCACAGCCCTTATACCTGAGGCTCAACTTCCCTCCTTCATCCCCAGCTCCTCCACCTCCTCCCCCACAGCAGCACAGGGGCAAATCAAATAGGGGCTGCAGTCAGCTCTTAACAAATTGTCTCCTCCACTCCTGTCTCCTCAAGCTGTTTCCCCAATCGAGAGCAAAGCCTGTTAGCTGGGTGTTTTACTGAGCCAGAGTGCACTGGGAAAAGCCAATCTCATCTCCAGGTCCAAGCAGGCCAGGAGAGCCGTGCCACAGAGCAGGCAGTGCTGTCCTTGCAGGCAGTGGGGCACCGAGGACATGCAGGGCTGGAGTGGGGAGGGGGCTCTGCACCCCCTGAGCTGCCTGGGGCCGTTTCTGCCTCGCTGTTTGCGGGTCAGTAAGCACCTCTGGTGAGTGATAGGGATCAGAGTGTTCCCACAGAGCTATCAGCCACTGCCAGGCAGTGATACAGCCATAATGTGTCCCACAGCAGAGGGCCACAGCAGAAGAAAAGGTAAACCAAAATAGAGAGAAACCTATTCATTGCAGCCATTTCAATCTCTGAACACCAAAATGTTTGTGGCAGGGTGGCAGTACTGTTATTCCATTTTTACAGCCAGTTGGTGTTCCAGTGTTTCATATCTGTCTCTTCCACTAAGAGGATAGACATTTGGCAGAAAATGAAGCCCTTGCTGATCCTCAGAGATGAAAAGGCCTGGGTGCTGCTCAGTTTAGTTTCTGATTATGGCAAGTTCAACATGTAAGTCTTGTCATGTTCAATTAGAACTTTCAGAGTCACAGAATCACAAATAATGCACTTTATTGTAGAAATACAAATTTGGAATTGCCACTAATAAATATGCTCACTGGATTAGCTCTAGAAATATATTGAGGGAAAAAGAAGCAAATAAGGAAGAGCAATGGGTAACTCATTAAGCTCAACTTCACCACCAGGTGGGCCTTTGAACAGAATTTCACCAGGGTACAATCTGACACAGTCGGAAGAGGAAATCTTTACAAAGAGCTGTTCCCTGCTTTGGGGAGGAGAGCAAAGCAATCCTCCTGTTGTCCTGTCTGCACACCGGGGTCATATTCTCATGCTCTGCCAGGGAGGGTTTGAAATGCCAGATCTGTACTTTTGGGAGAAATGCAGGTGAGGCTGCAGTCAAAATACCTTACTGCTGCCATGGTAAATGGTGGTGGGCAGCCAGCAGCTGTGCAGATGAGGGGTACCCAGGGTTCTGATTGCAAAGGCTGTGAGTCTTGGGCAGGGGCTGAACACTTCATTAGCATCACTCCCTCTTCCACTGGGCTCAGGCAGTGGTTAAGGGGCTCTGCCTGATGATCCATCACCCACCAGCAGACTCTCATGCCCACATTAATCCCTTCAACACACAGGGGCTTAGGCATCATTCCTAGCATCAGGGTGAAATGACTTTGTTAATATCAAATACATATCTCAAAGAATTAGCTAAATCTAAATGCAACAATAATATATTTAGCTCACAATAATTTATCTCAGAAGATACGAATGAAGTTTTCTTAACTTGGATGTTGAAGAGTGAACATCAGTATCATCTACACTGCCTGGAGAGCTGCATCAGCAATGAAATTTCTTGTTTTCTACAGTAAAAGATCAACATTTTGCATGGGCTCCAGCTTTTATCACATTTCCTACTTCATGGAAAACTCGCACTTCACAGAGGAGAGCATCTTGAGCAGCGCCTTTTCCAGCTTGGGATTGCTGAAAATCAGAATAAGGGAATGAATACCTGGAAAAGCATACAAATATGTGTATAAAAGGAGTGTCATGATATTTTCTTTCTTTGTGGTATAAATTATTGTCAAGACCAAACATACAAAGTTGATGCTGTACATCACTAAGAAGGAGAGGACAGATTTCATGGCTCTGATGTGGGCTTCCATGCTGAGATCCTTCATGGAGTTTGTCTGCATCATGCGTTTGTGCCTCCAGAGAGAAAAGAGAAGGAAAACAGCAGAAAAGATGACTACCATGAATGAAGCAGCAAATACAAGGCCAGCAAGAAAATAAATTGAGAAAAGATGTTTATCCTTTCTGACAGTTACTTCCCAAAAATTTTCTTGGAAGGTGGAAGTGATGTTCTTTCTCTGCACATTTACCATGACATCATAGGTAATGATGCAGAGAGCCAAGGCTAAAATCTCTGACCCCAACAAGAGCCAGGGCACCATCCTGTCAATTTTTACTTTCAGATAGATGAAGAACCTGTTCCTGAAATTGGCAATTTTTATGCAGTAGAAACCACAAAGATAGGCTGAGACCCACAAGTTTAAATAATTAAAAAACGTTGCAAAAGATTCAAGGTTCTGAAGTATGGTTTGAACATGAAGAAAATTGGGATAAATTATTGAGATGAAGTTGTATACCCATGCGAAGCATATAAAGGAAATCCTGGAGCATCCCAGCAGCAGCAAGATCTTCTCATTAGAGTTCAGGGTTTTCTTTTTGACCCAGCCAATGCAAAGCACACCAACGATGAAAGCATTGATCCACATGCCAGGAAACACCGCCAGGGTGATGATGGCCACAGTTGTGGCCCCATATGAAGTGACATTGGATTGCTGTGGAGAGGGAGAAGCTTCCATGGTGCGATCAGGGGAGCAGAGCTGTGCTGGCCAAGGGGGCTGTGGCAGCAGAGCCTGAGGCAGGTCAGTGGCTGCTCTTGGTGGAGTGTCAGGGATGGCAAGAGGAGCTTTATAGAGCTGCTGCTGCTGCTGCTGCTGCTGCTGGGGGGGGATTTGGTGTCACTGCTCTGGGCAGCAGGGCAGGTGCAGGGATGTAAATGTGCTGGGTATCCCCTTACCCGGGGCCGGTGTCACTCTTGCCTATTTGAATGTTGGTTCAGGGGGGCTGTGCTGGGTGTCACAAAGAGCGGAGATGTTTTTCTGTGGTGGAGAGTGTTGTGATTTTGAGCCTGATCCCTGTTTGATCAGTGTCAGGCTTCAGGATCTGGGCTCTTCTGTCCCTTTTTTTGCCTGTGATGATCATGCGGAGCCCTGGCTGTGCTCAGCAGGTCAGGGGACTCAGTGTCCTTTTTAGTCTGAGAGTCTGGGTGCTGCAATGTTCAACGCAGATGCTGGGAAAGTGGAGTTTGTTTTGATGCTTCACAGGCAATGAAATCCGTGCTTCTTTTTCCTGTGGCATTGCTTTAAGAGGAAGTGAAGAGCCCCATGGTGGGGCAGGTGATGGGAACCAAGAACATAAAGCTGGTACTTTTTACAAGTTTGTTTGTGAGCATATGAATGTAAAAGGGTCAAAATTGGGACAAGTCCCTGTGCCAGGGCTCCAATCTCATCTGCTTGGGAAAGTGAAGGCTTTTAAAGATGGCACCATGCTGAGTTTCCCCCACACAGCAGTGCCCTAAAGCTTCCAAATGAATGTAGACCCTGAAAGCTGTGAGGTTTTTCCCAGGCAAGTTGTGTTAATCTCTGTAGGGCATGGACTGCCCATGCCCTTTGGGTTAGTAGAGGAGCTGTCACATTTGGCCTTGCACATCAGGGCCCCAGGAACCAAGGAGAGCTCATCTGATGCTGTGGTGGGCGCAGGACAAATGAAACCCCAACCAAGAGCTCTGTGGCTACAGGAAATGAACCACCAGCACTGTCTCTCTTCCAAATGATGATAGCCATGTGGTCTGTGGGATATAAGAGCCAGCAGTATGTTACATGAATATTCATATCACATGCTCCTACTTGTGTTCTTTTTGGCCATCATAAAGACTTGGAATGTGACCCAGAGCAGTTTTCCATACTGTGCCAGCACTGGGCAGCCATTCCCATTGACTTCTGACATCTCTCATGTCTCAGCTTCCATGGGCCGGGCACATCCTGCATCTGTCCCCATGGGCTGTGCAGGGTGGCTGTGCTGATGGGCAGCCTGTCCCCTCCAGTGCCAGCTGAGTGGGGCTGGTTCACAGGACAGGGATTCTGTGCTGGGTGTCACATTCTCTGGGGTTTCAGAGAATTGGAAGAAGGGTTCTGCAGCGTGTTTCACTGGGGCTGTGGTGTTTTGTGTGGTAACATCTGTAAGGTTCTGGGTTTTGCCTGCTGAGCCTTGTGCAAGTATGTGAGGTTGTGAGGGGTGGATGTTGCAGGGCATGTAGGGAAAAAAGATGGGTCTTCCAGGGTCTTCTTGTCTAATAAACTGTGGCTTTCAGGTTAAAGGATGAAGTGCATGAGCAGCATTAGGGAAAGAGGGGAGGTGTGGCTGTTCCTGTCCTTTCAAGGCCTTTCACAGGGGAGATGTGTCTCAAAGAGCTGATTAGGATCTGCCTCTGGACCTGAGCTGCTGATAGAAGTGACCAATTCAAGTTCTGTTTTGTATATGCTGGCAATATTTTGTGTCTCACCTGCTGTGATGGGTTGACCTCAGGGAGAAGGCAGACCTCTACCCAGCTGTTCCTTCTCTCTCACCCACAGGAAGTGCAAGGGTGGAAAACAAGTTGGAGACACTCAGGCTTTGAAATAATGGCAGGGACATCACTCACCAGTTACTGTCATGGACAAAATGTATTAGACACCAGGAAAATGAAGTTAATGTATTGAAATATAGAAAATAGAGGAGGATAATGAGGAACAAATTGAAACCTTGACCACATTGCCACCACAGCCCTTATACCTGAGGCTCAACTTCCCTCCTTCATCCCCAGCTCCTCCACCTCCTCCCCCACAGCAGCACAGGGGCAAATCAAATAGGGGCTGCAGTCAGCTCTTAACAAGTTGTCTCCTCCACTCCTGTCTCCTCAAGCTGTTTCCCCAATCGAGAGCAAAGCCTGTTAGCTGGGTGTTTTACTGAGCCAGAGTGCACTGGGAAAAGCCAATCTCATCTCCAGGTCCAAGCAGGCCAGGAGAGCCGTGCCACAGAGCAGGCAGTGCTGTCCTTGCAGGCAGTGGGGCACCGAGGACATGCAGGGCTGGAGTGGGGAGGGGGCTCTGCACCCCCTGAGCTGCCTGGGGCCGTTTCTGCCTCACTGTTTGCGGGTCAGTAAGCACCTCTGGTGAGTGACTGGGATCAGAGTGTTCCCACAGAGCTATCAGCCACTGCCAGGCAGTGATACAGCCATAATGTGTCCCACAGCAGAGGGCCACAGCAGAAGAAAAGGTAAACCAAAATAGAGAGAAACCTATTCATTGCAGCCATTTCAATCTCTGAATACCAAAATGTTTGTGGCAGGTTGGCTGTACTGTTATTCCATTTTTACAGCCAGTTGGTGTTCCAGTGTTTCACATCTGTCTCTTCCACTAAGAGGATAGACATTTGGCAGAAAATGAAGCCCTTGCTGATCCTCAGAGATGAAAAGGCCTGGGTGCTGCTCAGTTTAGTTTCTGATTATGGCAAGTTCAACATGTAAGTCTTGTCATGTTCAATTAGAACTTTCAGAGTCACAGAATCACAAATAATGCACTTTATTGTAGAAATACAAATTTGGAATTGCCACTAATAAATATGCTCACTGGATTAGCTCTAGAAATATATTGAGGGAAAAAGAAGCAAATAAGGAAGAGCAATGGGTAACTCATTAAGCTCAACTTCACCACCAGGTGGGTCTTTGAACAGAATTTCACCAGGGTACAATCTGACACAGTCGGAAGAGGAAATCTTTACAAAGAGCTGTTCCCTGCTTTGGGGAGGAGAGCAAAGCAATCCTGTTGTCCTGTCTGCACACCGGGGTCATATTCTCATCCTCTGCCAGGGAGGGTTTGAAATGCCAAATCTGTACTTTTGGGAGAAATGCAGGTGAGGCTGCAGTCAAAATACCTTACTGCTGCCATGGTAAATGGTGGTGGGCAGCCAGCAGCTGTGCAGATGAGGGGTACCCAGGGTTCTGATTGCAAAGGCTGTGAGTCTTGGGCAGGGGCTGAACACTTCATTAGCATCACTCCCTCTTCCACTGGGCTCAGGCAGTGGTAAAGGGGCTCTGCCTGATGATCCATCACCCCACCAGCAGACTCTCATGCCCACATTAATCCCTTCAACACACAGGGGCTTAGGCATCATTCCTAGCATCAGGGCGAAATGACTTTCTTAATATCAAATACATATCTCAAAGAATTAGCTAAATCTAAATGCAACAATAATATATTTAGCTCACAATAATTTAGCTCAGAAGATACGAATGAAGTTTTCTTAACTTGGATGTTGAAGAGTGAACATCAGTATCATCTACACTGCCTGGAGAGCTGCATCAGCAATGAAATTACTTGTTTTCTACAGTAAAAGATCAACATTTTGCATGGGCTCCAGCTTTTATCACATTTCCTACTTCATGGAAAACTCGCACTTCACAGAGGAGAGCATCTTGAGCAGCGCCTTTTCCAGCTTGGGATTGCTGAAAATCAGAATAAGGGAATGAATACCTGGAAAAGCATACAAATATGTGTATAAAAGGAGTGTCATGATATTTTCTTTCTTTGTGGTATAAATTATTGTCAGGATCAAACATAAAAAGTTGATGCTGTACATCATTAAGAAGGAGAGGACAGATTTCATGGCTCTGATGTGGGCGTCCATGCTGAGATCCTTCATGGAGTTTGTCTGCATCATGCGCTTGTGCCTCCAGAGAGAAAAGAGAAGGAAAACAGCAGAAAAGATGACTACCATGAATGAAGCAGCAAATACAAGGCCAGCAAGAAAATAAATTGAGAAAAGATGTTTATCCTTTCTGACAGTTACTTCCCAAAAATTTTCTTGGAAGGTGGAAGTGATGTTCTTTCTCTGCACATTTACCATGACATCATAGGTAATGATGCAGAGAGCCAAGGCTAAAATCTCTGACCCCAACAAGAGCCAGGGCACCATCCTGTCGATTTTTACTTTCAGGTAGATGAAGAACCTGTTCCTGAAATTGGCAATTTTTATGCAGTAGAAACCACAAAGATAGGCTGAGACCCACAAGTTTGAATAATTAAAAAACGTTGCAAAAGATTCAAGGTTCTGAAGTATGGTTTGAACATGAAGAAAATTGGGATAAATTATTGAGATGAAGTTGTATACCCATGCGAAGCATAAAAAGGAAGTCCTGGAGCATCCCAGCAGCAGCAAGATCTTCTCATTAGAGTTCAGGGTTTTCTTTTTGACCCAGCCAATGCAAAGCACACCAACGATGAAAGCATTGATCCACATGCCAGGAAACACCGCCAGGGTGATGATGGCCACAGTTGTGGCCCCATATGAAGTGACATTGGATTGCTGTGGAGAGGGAGAAGCTTCCATGGTGTGATCAGGGGAGCAGAGCTGTGCTGGCCAAGGGGGCTGTGGCAGCAGAGCCTGAGGCAGGTCAGTGGCTGCTCTTGGTGGAGTGTCAGGGATGGCAAGAGGAGCTTTATAGAGCTGCTGCCTGCTGCTGCTGCTGCTGCTGCTGGGGGGGATTTGGTGTCGCTGCTCTGGGCAGCAGGGCAGGTGCAGGGATGTAAATGTGCTGGGTATCCCCTTACCCGGGGCCGGTGTCACTCTTGCCTATTTGAATGTTGGTTCAGGGGGGCTGTGCTGGGTGTCACAAAGAGCGGAGATGTTTTTCTGTGGTGGAGAGTGTTGTGATTTTGAGCCTGATCCCTGTTTGATCAGTGTCAGGCTTCAGGATCTGGGCTCTTCTGTCCCTTTTTTGCCTATGATGATCATGCAGAGCCCTGGCTGTGCTCATCAGCTAAGGGGACTCAGTGTCCTTTTTAGTCTGAGAGTCTGGGTGCTGCAATGTTCAACGCAGATGCTGGGAAAGTGGAGATTGTTTTGATGCCTAAAAGGCATTGAAATCCGTGCTTCTTTTTCCTGTGACATTGCTTTAAGAGGAAGTGAAGAGCCCCATGGTGGGGCAGGTGATGGGAACCAAGAACATAAAGCTGGTACTTTTTACAAGTTTGTTTGTGAACACATGAATGTAAAAGGGTCAAAATCGGGACAAGTCCCTGTGCCAGGGCTCCAATCTCATCTGCTTGGGAAAGTGAAGGCTTTTAAAAGAAGGCACCATGCTGAGTTTCCCCCCCACACAGCAGTGCCCTAAAGCTTCCAAATGAATGTAGACCCTGAAAGCTGTGAGGTTTTTCCCAGGCAAGTCGTGTTAATCTCTGTAGGGCATGGACTGCCCATGCCCTTTGGGTTAGTAGAGGACCTGTCACATTTGGCCTTGCACATCAGGGCCCCAGGAACCAAGGAGAGCTCATCTGATGCTGTGGTGGACGCAGGACCAACGAAACCCCATCCAAGAGCTCTGTGGCTACGGGAAATGAACCACCAGCATTGTCTCTCTTCCAAATGATGATAGCCATGTGGTCTGTGGGATATAAGAGCCAGCAGTATGTTACATGAATATTCGTATCACATGGTCCTGCTTGTGTTCTTTTTGGCCATCATAAAGACTTGGAATGTGACCCAGAGCAGTTTTCCATACTGTGCCAGCACTGGGCAGCCATTCCCATGGACTTCTGACATCTCTCTTGTCTCAGCTTCCATGGGCCGGGCACATCCTGCATCTGTCCCCATGGGCTGTGCAGGGTGGCTGTGCTGATGGGCAGCCTGTCCCCTCCAGTGCCAGCTGAGTGGGGCTGGTGCACAGGACAGGGATTCTGTGCTGGGTGTCACATTCTCTGGGGTTTCAGAGAATTGGAAGAAGGGTTCTGCAGCGTGTTTCACTGGGGCTGTGGTGTTTTGTGTGGTAACATCTGTAAGGTTCTGGGTTTTGCCTGCTGAGCCTTGTGCAAGTATGTGAGGTTGTGAGGGGTGGATGTTGCAGTGCATGTAAGGAATGAGATAGATCTTCCAGGGACTTCTTGTCTAATAAACTGTGGCTTTCTGGTTAAAGGAGTAAGTGTATAAGTAGCATTAGGGAAAGAGGGGAGGTGTGGCTGTTCCTGTTCTTTCACAGGGGAGATGTGTCCAGAAGAGATGCTTATGATCTGCCTCTGGACCTGAGCTGCTGACTGAAGTCATCAGTTTAGGTTCTGCTGTTTTCTTGCTGGAGCTTTTTCATGTGTCACCTACTCTGGAGGGTTGACCTAGGGCAACTGTCTGATTCCCACCCATCTGCTCCTTCACTTTCACCTACAGGCAGGGTAGGGGTGAAAAATAGGATGGAAAATCTCATGGATTGTGACAATGGCAGGGAGATTATTCATCAGTTACTGTCATGGACAGAAGAGTCTTGAGAAGAACAAAATCAAGTTATTTATTGACTGTTGTAAATATTGTAGGTTGATAAGAAACAATCAGAAAATTAGAACCTGCAGCCTCCACCTTCCCCTTCTTCCTCGGATCATTTTGACATCTCTTTCCCAGGTTGTCTACATCTTTCCGTACATGAGTGCAGAGGGATGGGGAATGGGGGTTGCAGTCAGTTCACAACAAGTTGTCTCCTCCACTGTTTCCTTGCCCTCTTCCCCTGCTCTAGCCATGGAATCTCCATTGGGCTGCAGTCCGTCAGCATGGGCTGATTCCCACGTGGCCTCTGCATGGGCTGCCGTCCTTCAGGATACACCCACCCCACCTATTGTGCTGTGGGGTTCTCCTGGGGGGCAGGTGTCTCTCCTTTCCACCACAGATGTCCATGGGCTGCAGGGCACAGTTGCCTCACCATGGTTCTCTTCACAGGCTGCAGGAGAATTCTTTCTCCAGCACATGGGGCAACCTTTCCCGTCCCTTCCATGGCCCCGTTCTTCAGGACTGTTTCTCACAAGACTCTTCGGTTCTCACTGCTGGAATATGTTCCATCCATAATTGGACTTCAATGCACAGAAGCCCACAATTGTTTCAGGATACAGTCGTGGAAAACAAAATGAAATCTCCTCAGGGCAGGCATTCTGAAGTTGTTATGGAAATATGAATTCAACTCCAAATGCTTCCTAGCTCCAGAAGGTGGATTGGCATGTTATTAAGTGGCATTAATTTTCTGTTTGCTTGTTTCTGGGCTGTTGCTGTCTAAGGAGAGCTGGGTAGTTTGGTGAGGCAGCCTGCTAGAAAGTGTGGTCTTTGCAAAAAGTGATACTGCAGTGGTTGAGAGGTTGCTCTGGCCTAAATGGTTGTATCTCTCAGTTCAGAAGCAGGAATGAAAGGTTTTTGAAGGGGAGATGAGAAATGCACACCTGGCACTGGGCGTGAGGTAAAATAAATGAGGTAAATAATTGAGCATCAGCTGGTAAAATAAATGACCAGTTCAGGTTCTGCTCTGTTCATGCTGGTGTGAAGGAAACTTTCCTGTCTCACCACCCAGGAGGCATCTGACAGTCACGCCCCACCACCAGAGACTGTCACTGCGGGGACCAAAGCCCCTTCACCATGGGCAGCTGCCCCACTCCACTCCCTAGACACAGCACTCTCAGAGCCAGACCAGGTTTCCTCACCAGCTTGGCACTGGCTTTGCCATGGTAGAGTCTCAGGCCTCTGGATCTTTAAAGCACTTTAATCATGGCACAGTAACGCAGAATCAGCTCAAGCTGGGTGCCTCTGAGGAGGTAACCCAAACAACTGGATCCCTGGGATTTGTGTCCTTCCTGTCCATGCACATGATGGCTGGCGTGTCTTAAGTCAGCTGGCTGGTGCCACAGGTCCCTGTGCCCTTTGCTGTGCAAGGCTTGGCACCATGCTTGGGACTCCCAGCACTTCCCCACAACCTGCAGCTCCCTCCCGTTGCAGCTGCTCCCTGAGCTGTCTGCACTGAATGTATTCCTCCACACTGGAGGTATTTCACATTTCACTGTCGTGGCGAGTTGTCCTTGGGCAGCTCCCAGAGCCGCACTCAGTCCACTCCTTGACTCTCACTCTGGAAGAGGACAGGGGTGGCAAATAAGAGGGAACTGCTCATGAGTCAAGATAAAGACAGGGGAATCACTCACCAATTATTCTCACAGACAAAACAGACTTGACACACGGAAAATCAGTTTAATGTTTTGCCTATTGGAAACAGAGTAGGAGATGATGTAGAACATGCACACAACTAGAATATTTTATCTTCACCCCCAATAATCTCAGGCTCCATTTAACTCGTTCAGAGAGTCTCTACCACCTCCTCTCCTCAGGAGCAGAGAAGGACAGGGAATGAGGGTTGTAGTCAGTTCATAAACAGTTGTCTCCTTCACTCTTCTCCTGCTCCAGCATGGCTCCCTCCTATGGCCTGCAGTCCTTCAGGACTTCTCTTTTCCCAGAGGAGCCACGGGGGCCGTTGATGAGATGAGTGGTGTCCAGTGTTGGGACCATTGGAGTGCCTGGAATTGGCTTTTCTCAGCATGGGACAGCCTTGACCTCACCTGATTGAGACCCCACAGGCCCCCAGCTGCAGCTCCTGGCCCAGGCAGCCCGTACATGTGCCTGTAGGTCACTGTGAGATGGAGCTGTGGCTTCCTTCCATGCTGCACCTTGCACAAGACCCACCTTCGTGGGGCTGTAATGAGCCAGAGTGCACTGAGAAAAGCCAATCTCATCTCCAGGTCCAAGCAGGCCAGGAGAGCAGTGCCCCAGAGCAGGCAGTGCTGTCCTTGCAGGCAGTGGGGCACCGAGGACACGCAGGGCTGGAGTGGGGAGGGGGGCTCTGCACCCCCTGAGCTGCCAGGGGTCATTCCTGCCTCGCTGTTTGTGGGTCAGTGAGCACCTCTGGTGAGTGACAGGGATCAGAGTGTTCACACAAACTATCAGGCAGTGATACAGCCCATAATGTGTCCCACAGCAGAGGGCCACAGCAGAAGAAAAGGTAAACCAAAACTGAGATAAAACTGTTGTTTCATTCAGTCAATTCAATCAATGAAACTCAAAATGTTTCAGGCAGGTTTGCAGCTTGATTATTATCCTTTTGCATCCTGCACCTGTACAGGGACTAAATAACTTTGCTACTGAAAATAATTTAATTCCAAGAGCTGTTTTAATTAAATACAAATAAAAATTCATTTACCTCATTCTAAATATTAGTTTATAGAGTTTTGAAATGTATGTTTTTAAGGTCTAAGCTGAACTTCTCTACAATCTATACAGCCTGGAGAATTGCAATGAAAATTAATTGAACTTGTTTTCTCTAAAGATATTTTGCATGAGCACCAGCATTTGTTACAGTTTCTACCTCATGCAAAACTTGCACTTCACCCAGGAGAGGATCCTAAGCAGTGCCTTTTCCAGCTTGGGATTGCTGAAAATCAGAATAAGGGAATGAACACCTGGAAAAGCATGTTGAATTAAGTAACCAAGAAATATCACGTGATTTTGGTGCTTCAATGAATAAATCAGAGTCAAGATCAAAAACATAAAGTTGATGCTGTACATAATGAAGAAGGAGAAAATAGATTTCATGGCTCTGATGTGGGCTTCCATGCTGAGACTGCTTGTGGAATTTGTCTGCATCTTGTGCTTGTGCCTCCAGAGAGAAAAGAGAAGGAGAACAGCAGAAAAGATGACTGCTATGAATGAAGTGGTATATAAAAAACCAGTGAAAAAATAAAGGGGGAAAAAATGTTCCTCTATTCCAATAGTTGCTTTCTGAAGGCTTTCTTGGCAGGTGAAATTGAGGTTTTTACCAACAGCTTTATCAATAGTGTTGTAGACAAGAATTCCAATAATCAAGGAGAGAACCACTGACCCCAACAAGAGCCATGGCACCATCCTGTCAATTTTTACTTTCAGGTAGATGAAGAACCTGTTCCTGAAATTGGCAATTTTTATACAATAAAAACTGCAAAGACAGGCAGAACCCCACAAGTTGGAACAATTGAAAAAACTATAGGAACCTTGAAGCAGTTGAAATATGGGATGAATCAGAAGGCAGTAGGAAAAAATAATCGAGAGAAAGACATCCATCCATGAGAAACACAAATACCAAAACCTGGAGCATCCCAGCAGCAGCAAGATCTTCTCATTAGAGTTCAGGGTTTTCTTTTTGACCCAGCCAATGCAAAGCACACCAACGATGAAAGCATTGATCCACATACCAGCAAACACCTCCAGGGTGATAATGGCCACAGTTATAGCCCCATATGAAGTGACATTGGATTGCTGTGGAGAGGGAGAAGCTTCCATGGTGTGAGCTGGAGAGCAGAGCTGTGCTGGCCAAGGGGTCTGTGGCAGCAGAGCCTGAGGCAGGTCAGTGGCTGCTCTTGGTGGAGTGTCAGGGATGGCAAGAGGAGCTTTATAGAGCTGCTGCTGCTGTTGCTGCTGCTGCTGCTGGGGGGGATTTGGTGTCGCTGCTCTGGGCAGCAGGGCAGGTGCAGGGATGTAAATGTGCTGGGTATCCCCTTACCCGGGGCCGGTGTCACTCTTGCCTATTTGAATGTTGGTTCAGGGGGGCTGTGCTGGGTGTCACAAAGAGCGGAGATGTTTTTCTGTGGTGGAGAGTGTTGTGATATTGAGCCTGATCCCTGTTTGATCAGTGTCAGGCTTCAGGATCTGGGCTCTTCTGTCCCTTTTTTTGCCTATGGTGATCATGCAGAGCCCTGGCTGTGCTCAGCAGGTCAGGGGACTCAGTGTCCTTTTTAGTCTGAGAGTCTGGGTGCTGCAATGTTCAGTGCAGATGCTGGGAAAGTGGAGTTTGTTTTGATGCTTCACAGGCATTGAAATCCGTGCTTCTTTTTCCTGTGGCATTGCTTTAAGAGGAAGTGAAGAGCCCCATGGTGGGGCAGGTGATGGGAACCAAGAACATAAAGCTGGTACTTTTTACAAGTTTGTTTGTGAGCATATGAATGTAAAAGGGTCAAAATTGGGACAAGTCCCTGTGCCAGGGCTCCAATCTCATCTGCTTGGGAAAGTGAAGGCTTTTAAAGATGGCACCATGCTGAGTTTCCCCCACACAGCAGTGCCCTAAAGCTTCCAAATGAATGTAGACCCTGAAAGCTGTGAGGTTTTTCCCAGGCAAGTTGTGTTAATCTCTGTAGGGCATGGACTGCCCATGCCCTTTGGGTTAGTAGAGGAGCTGTCACATTTGGCCTTGCACATCAGGGCCCCAGGAACCAAGGAGAGCTCATCTGATGCTGTGGTGGGTGCAGGACAATGAAAACCCCAACCAAGAGCTCTGTGGCTACAGGAAATGAACCACCAGCACTGTCTCTCTTCCAAATGATGATAGCCATGTGGTCTGTGGGATATAAGAGCCAGCAGTATGTTACATGAATATTCATATCACATGCTCCTACTTGTGTTCTTTTTGGCCATCATAAAGACTTGGAATGTGACCCAGAGCAGTTTTCCATACTGTGCCAGCACTGGGCAGCCATTCCCATTGACTTCTGACATCTCTCATGTCTCAGCTTCCATGGGCCGGGCACATCCTGCATCTGTCCCCATGGGCTGGTCAGGGTGGCTGTACTGATGGGCAGCCTGTCCCCTCCAGTGCCAGCTGAGTGGGGCTGGTGCACAGGACAGGGATTCTGTGCTGGGTGTCACATTCTCTGGGGTTTCAGAGAATTGGAAGAAGGGTTCTGCAGCGTGTTTCATTGGGGCTGTGGTGTTTTGTGTGGTAACATCTGTAAGGTTCTGGGTTTTGCCTGCTGAGCCTTGTGCAAGTATGTGAGGTTGTGAGGGGTGGATGTTGCAGGGCATGTAGGGAAAAAAGATGGGTCTTCCAGGGTCTTCTTGTCTAATAAACTGTGGCTTTCAGGTTAAAGGATGAAGTGCATGACCTGCAGCAGGGAAAGAGGAGAGGTGTGGCTGTTCCTGTCCTTTCAAGGCCTTTCACAGGGGAGATGTGTCTCAAAGAGCTGATTAGGATCTGCCTCTGGACCTGAGCTGCTGATAGAAGTGACCAATTCAAGTTCTGTTTTGTATATGCTGGCAATATTTTGTGTCTCACCTGCTGTGATGGGTTGACCTCAGGGAGAAGCCAGACCTCTACCCAGCTGTTCCTTCTCTCTCACCCACAGGAAGTGCAAGGGTGGAAAACAAGTTGGAGACACTCAGGCTTTGAAATAATGGCAGGGACATCACTCACCAGTTACTGTCATGGACAAAATGTATTAGACACCAGGAAAATGAAGTTAATGTATTGAAATATAGAAAATAGAGGAGGATAATGAGGAACAAATTGAAACCTTGACCACATTGCCACCACAGCCCTTATACCTGAGGCTCAACTTCCCTCCTTCATCCCCAGCTCCTCCACCTCCTCCCCCACAGCAGCACAGGGGCAAATCAAATAGGGGCTGCAGTCAGCTCTTAACAAGTTGTCTCCTCCACTCCTGTCTCCTCAAGCTGTTTCCCCAATCGAGAGCAAAGCCTGTTAGCTGGGTGTTTTACTGAGCCAGAGTGCACTGGGAAAAGCCAATCTCATCTCCAGGTCCAAGCAGGCCAGGAGAGCCGTGCCACAGAGAAGGCAGTGCTGTCCTTGCAGGCAGTGGGGCACCGAGGACATGCAGGGCTGGAGTGGGGAGGGGGCTCTGCACCCCCTGAGCTGCCTGGGGCCGTTTCCTGCCTCGCTGTTTGCGGGTCAGTAAGCACCTCTGGTGAGTGACTGGGATCAGAGTGTTCCCACAGAGCTATCAGCCACTGCCAGGCAGTGATACAGCCATAATGTGTCCCACAGCAGAGGGCCACAGCAGAAGAAAAGGTAAACCAAAATAGAGAGAAACCTATTCATTGCAGCCATTTCAATCTCTGAACACCAAAATGTTTGTGGCAGGGTGGCAGTACTGTTATTCCATTTTTACAGCCAGTTGGTGTTCCAGTGTTTCACATCTGTCTCTTCCACTAAGAGGATAGACATTTGGCAGAAAATGAAGCCCTTGCTGATCCTCAGAGATGAAAAGGCCTGGGTGCTGCTCAGTTTAGTTTCTGATTATGGCAAGTTCAACATGTAAGTCTTGTCATGTTCAATAAGAACTTTCAGAGTCACAGAATCACAAATAATGCACTTTATTGTAGAAATACAAATTTGGAATTGCCACTAATAAATATGCTCACTGGATTAGCTCTAAAAATACATTGAGGGAATAAGAAGCCAATAAGGAAGAGCAATGGGTAACTCATTAAGCTCAACTTCACCACCAGGTGGGCCTTTGAACAGAATTTCACCAGGGTACAATCTGACAAAGTCAGAAGAGGAAATCTTTACAAAGAGCTGTTCCCTGCTTTGGGGAGGAGAGCAAAGCAATCCTGTAGTCCTGTCTGCACACCGGGGTCATATTCTCATGCTCTGCCAGGGAGGGTTTGAGTTGCCAGATCTATCCTTTTGGGAGAAATGCAGGTGAGGCTGCAGTCAAAATACCTTACTGCTGCCATGGTAAATGGTGGTGGGCAGCCAGCAGCTGTGCAGATGAGGGATACCCAGGGTTCTGATTGCAAAGGCTGTGAGTCTTGGGCAGGGGCTGAACACTTCATTAGCATCACTCCCTCTTCCACTGGGCTCAGGCAGTGGTAAAGGGGCTCTGCCTGATGATCCATCACCCCACCAGCAGACTCTCATGCCCACATTAATCCCTTCAACACACAGGGGCTTAGGCATCATTCCTAGCATCAGGGCTAAATGACTTTCTTAATAACAAATATATATCTCAAAGAATTAGCTAAATCTAAATGCAACAATAATGTATTTAGCTCACAATAATTTAGCTCAGAAGATACGAATGAAGTTTTCTGAACTTGGATGTGGAAGAGTGAACATCAGTATCATCTACACTGCCTGGAGAGCTGCATCAGCAATGAAATTACTTGTTTTCTACAGTAAAAGATCAACATTTTGCATGGGCTCCAGCTTTTATCACATTTCCTGCTTCATGGAAAACTTGCACTTCACAGAGGAGAGCATCTTGAGCAGTGCCTTTTCCAGCTTGGGATTGCTGAAAATCAGAATAAGGGAATGAATACCTGGAAAAGCATACAGATATAGGGATATAAGGAGGGTCTTGATATTTTCTTTCTTTGTGGTATAAATTATTATCAGGATCAAACATAAAAAGTTGATGCTGTACATCACTAAGAAGGAGAGGACCGATTTCATGGCTCTGATGTGTGCTTCCATGCTGAGATCCTTCATGGAGTTTGTTTGCATCCTGCGCTTGTGCCTCCAGAGAGAAAAGAGAAGGAGAAGAGCAGAAAATATGGCTGCTGTGAATGAGACAGCATATCCAAAGCCTGCGAGAAAAAATGATGAGAAAATATGTTTATCCATTGTAATTCTTGCTTCCCAAAAATTTTCTTCGTATGTGAATGTGACGTTGTTCCTCTGCAGAGTTTCCATGACATCATAGGTAATGATGCTGATAGCCAAGGATAAAATCTCTGACCCCAACAAGAGCCAGGGCACCATCCTGTCGATTTTTACTTTCAGGTAGATGAAGAACTTGTTCCTGAAATTGGCAATTTTTATGCAGTAGAAACCACAAAGACAGGCTGAAACTGACATGGTGGAATAATTAAAAAAGGTTTGAAAAGTTGTAAGGAGTTGAAGTGTCGGGTAACCATAAAAGTAGTTGGGATAAATTATTGAAAGGAAGTGGGATACCCATGTGAAGCATAAAAAGGAAATCCTGGAGCATCCCAGCAGCAGCAAGATCTTCTCATTAGAGTTCAGGGTTTTCTTTTTGACCCAGCCAATGCAAAGCACACCAACGATGAAAGCATTGATCCACATGCCAGGAAACTCAACCAGGGTGATGATGGCCACAGTTATAGCCCCATATGAAGTGACATTGGATTGCTGTGGAGAGGGAGAAGCTTCCATGGTGCGAGCTGGGGAGCAGAGCTGTGCTGGCCAAGGGGGCTGTGGCAGCAGAGCCTGAGGCAGGTCAGTGGCTGCTCTTGGTGGAGTGTCAGGGATGGCAAGAGGAGCTTTATAGAGCTGCTGCTGCTGCTGTTGCTGCTGCTGCTGCTGGGGGGGATTTGGTGTCGCTGCTCTGGGCAGCAGGGCAGGTGCAGGGATGTAAATGTGCTGGGTATCCCCTTACCCGGGGCCGGTGTCACTCTTGCCTATTTGAATGTTGGTTCAGGGGGGCTGTGCTGGGTGTCACAAAGAGCGGAGATGTTTTTCTGTGGTGGAGAGTGTTGTGATTTTGAGCCTGATCCCTGTTTGATCAGTGTCAGGCTTCAGGATCTGGGTTCTTCTGTCCCTTTGTACCCGTTGATTGTCACTCAGAGTGGGGCTTGCACTGAGCAAAGTGCAGCCAGGGCAGTGAGATGAGTAATCAAGTGAGGGAATCCTATTCTGTAAAACATTCTTATTGATCTCCTCTACCCTTTGTGTCTTTTCTCTTCCTACCACTCTGAACTCAGTACAGGCTAAGGGGATCTGTAGTTATTTTCTATGTAAAGTAGTTCAGGGCATTATCTTTGTCACCCTCTGATTTTGACACTGTTTTAAATTTTGAATTATACAGGACTAAAAATAAATAGTAAATTGCTTTGAAAATCAAATGTATCTGTCCTGTATCTATCCTGTATCTTGTTTTGCTGGCCCTGAGCTCCAAGTTGACAACATTTCAGATTACATTATAACATGCAATAACATTTTCCAGTGGTACCTGAACAATGCCCTGAATCTCCAAAAGCTGCTTGTTTGTCTCAGTACTTCCAGTTTATCTAATAAAAGATTATCTCTGTATGACCTTTGCCAAAATTACTCCAGTCAGGGAATTTTGCTAACCACCTTCTGCTCTTTCATCCAAGCAGATATTTTTATATGTTCTCCTATTTTTAAGGTACACTTATTCATTTTTTCTATCTAGAATTATAGATATTTATAATACTTTAAAAGCAGAGCAACTGCTGTTGTTATCCTCTGCTGTGTATTTCAGATCTGAATGCTGGAGTTGTTAACCTGTAGGCATTTGACAAATTCAGTTTTGTGTTGATTTCCAGCCTTGCAAAGCTAAACAGACTTACCTAATAATTTGGAACGTTCATGGATAGTTTTTTTTATTAAAAATGTGGTTGGTGCCACATTGATATGACAGTTTTTCCAGCTCCGGAGACATTTGTTTTTGTTCTTGCTTTTACGAAGGACATGAATTTCAGCTACGTTTCTATATCTGAGTTTTTCTATGTTACAGTGGAGTTAAAACCAGTGCAAGCAGATTAACAAAAGGTATTATCTGCATTTAGTGACACCAGGTAGTGCCTGTGTCAAGGAATCCTGGATGTGCCCTTGCATGTGGGAATACTGATGCAGAGCAATTTTGGGCACTTCATACAATGTGGAGTAAGAGACCAAAGGCACATGCTGTACTTCCCAGAGTGGAAGAGCAGCAGCTTTTCCCATCACCAAGTTTTTCACACAGCTGCAGCCAATGGAATAATGTGCCTGCACTGCCCTCCAGGGAGGACAAAATGCAACTGGTGCTGGAGTCCCTCTGCTATGGAGACAGGCTGAGAGCTGGGGCTGTTCAGCCTGGAGAAGAGGGAGCTCCAGGAACACCTTAGAGCCCAGCACAGTGCCTAAAAGGCATCCAACAGACCCCCTATATGTATCTATGGAAACAAATATATGCCCTCAGAATGACTTACCTTGAGACACCTGCTTTAGGTTCTTGAGATATTTTAAAGTTAAGGGTACTAAAACCCAAGTGTTTTTCAGACAGCTCTGCTTTTGCTTCATTTTTTTGCTTCCTTTCTCACATCCACTGCCAAACATCTGGAAATATGGCCTTGCTGCCGTGTTTTGACTCTCTTTGCTTGCCTGTGAAAACAGCCTTGACATGCTGTATCTTGAGACATGCTTATTTTGCTAGTAGTATGTCCTTTTCAGCTTAGGTGTCAGCAACAATCCTTCCTAAAAGAAAGTGCTGAAGAACATTCATTTATGTTAGGTGAAGGTTTACGCTCTGGGGCCCTTCTTCTCTAAACAAGAAAAGATCTCTACACTTTTTCCTCTGCAATGTTATCTCTTATGAATTGATTCCTAGTTTGATTTTTTGAGAGAAAAATATGTTGCTTAGCTTGAAGGACTGACTTCTTTTTAGGACAGGCCCATTTCCTACTCAAAACCTGCTTACTCAAGCTCTCTGCCTTGTGCTGTGGGTAGTGGTGTCACGGCACAAGCCCTTTTCTATGAACATAGAGGTGAGCATCCTCACATCCATGACTTGTAATTTCAGATGTGAAATGGAGGAGCAGAATTCCATGCCTAAGCTAAAGGCACTCAGGCACTCCAGGGTACATGGGAGCTGTGGGAACACTGATGCACACCAAACTAGAGATTTATGGAGCCCTTCCTGACCCATATCCATAAGAAAGAAGATAGCCAGATGCAGGACAAGAGTTTGTGATCTCTGAAACCCATCTGGAAGGCCAAGGATTACTGCTCTAAGTGACTATTCTGGAGGCAGAGAGTGGCAGGTTGTGCATGGAGCATCAGATCTGGGGTGGGATCAGCTGTGGAAAGACACTGTCAGGGGATTCACAATCATATCTCTCTTACTTCTAATCTTTACAATGTGATGTTAATTATTAATTGAAAGCAGCACTGGGCCAAATTCTAATGGCACTGGAGTGCTGTAAACCCAGAATAATTCTGCTTAAGAGTGTGGGTTTTCTCCTGTGCAGTCAAGATGATAATGCTGACAGATAACAAACACAGGGGAAGGAGTCAGCAACTTTGGGCCAGAGGGAGAAGCTGTTGTGTGAAGCCTGGGTGGGTCTTTCACCAGTTGCCTTGAAGACTTGAAGTTACCACATTCCTCTCTGCAATGTTCCTCCAAATGGACTTAGGTAGCTGATAAGAGCAATGCCAGCAGGTGCCATCCAGGAGGAAATCTAATTGTTACAACAATGTTTCAAAGGTGGAATGTCTGGTGCTTATTGGCTGAAGCTCCATGGAAAGCTCAGCAACGTGCCCTATATATTGCCAGAGACGAGAGGGAGCAGTTTCTGTTCCCACTGCAAAAATGGGCTCCAGCATCTTCCCATTCAGCCTGACACTTCTGCTGTGTTCTGTCTATGGTTCTCCAGTCTCTGTAAGTAAAACCTGATTTCTTCAGGCTCCTCTTAGTCCAGAGGCATCTCATACCTTATACTGGTTGTATTCCATTCTCCTCCAGGTGGGACAGCTCTCCAGTGAAGCTGGTAAGTGCTGTGTGAGCTGGTTTGAGTTTTGAAGCATTTCCTTCTACTTGCTGTGAGCCACCACATCCGAACACTTTATGTTTTGACTGTCTTGCAGATGCTGGAGCTGGTGAGATATTCAAAGACATTCCCCAAATCAACCTGGGTGAGTTCACATCTAAATTCTCATGAGGCCTGAAGAGTTGTGAGCATAATGCTGAATTTTCAGTATTTGTAAAGGAGACTGATGTTCAGGTAGCTCGTGGTAACAAGAGCATTAAAATCAAGTGAGCTCAGAACTCTCTGAAACACCTGAATATTTCCATGACTGTAACTCTATGTGAACAAGGGATGCAGATGCCTTTTGTTCCTGAATATTGGACAGACCCATGGTGCTAAGACAGAAAAACACTGTATGATTCGGAAAGACTCTGCAGTCCCAACTGCATTTTCTGTCCATCTCTATATGATTTTTATAAAGTTTTGCAGATATGGAAAATAACTTAGATGTTTATTGATCACTGTTCCATTGTGTGACTCTTGTCACTACTTGAGAGCAAGCAGAGCTCATCAAAGGTGACCATGGATAATAACAGGCTCTGCCAAGAAGACATTGCCAGGAAGTAAATATTGAGTAGAAACTAGAAACTCCTGTTACTTCTATTATTATCTGTAACTCAGTATATAGAGGCTGGTCCTTATTTATTTTCTGTAGATGCCCAAGGACATTAGCTTTGTATAAGCAGGTACAATGTGGTTTATGAAATGAAATATATTTGAAATTCATTGACACTATTTTTGAATAAATTCCATTTCAGCTGCTGGACTGGACCTCTTTCAGGGTGATATCTTGCTCCCTGTAAGTAATTAAAAGCTTTCTGTTGCTTGTCCTAATTGTATTTTTGCTACAAATCAGCTCATCTCCCTACAGTAGATGCATTACCAGCTGTTAATTCCCTTTTCAGAAAAATCAGCGAAATGCCTTAAGAAATGAGACCTACAGATGGAAGTTTCCCATTCCCTATATTCTGGGTGATGACCTAGGTAATGCAGACACTTTATTCAGATTTTATCTCCAATCCTTATTTGCACTGCAGTCACTGTGATAAAAAAAAATTTCTTTTTCAGAACTCTTTCAAATTAAAAGTATTACAGTTCACTAATAACTACTTATTGTAGTCTTGCTTATATCAAAGTTATTTTTCTTTCTTTTACAGCTAACATAGCAAACCACAATTTAATGAAATTCAATAATTTCTCTTTTCAATCATTTTTCCTTTGGTTCCACGTGTGTATCTTTACATATCTTACCTTTCCAAGGTGAACAAACTGCAACGTATTAAAGTTTCAGTCCTTGTTTTCCAGACCTGAATGCTAAAGGGGTCATTCTCCAGGCATTTGAAATGTTCCGCCTGAAGTCCTGCATTGATTTCAAGCCGTATGAAGGAGAAAGAACCTACATTTTCTTTAGCAAGCAAGATGGGTAAGGATAATATCAATTTCTGTTTAATTTTGCCGTGTAGAATCAGCTGGGAACGTATTCCATTTGACTTCAGCAGGTTTGCTGTCAGCAGAGAAAAAGAGGTCATCGGGAAAACACCTCATCTTACATTCTTAGACAAAAGGCTTGCAAGCAGCTGCTCCCTCTGCTGACTGTTATTTGGAGGATGAGCTCTGAAGGTGAATCCCAGCCTCTCTGGGATGTCATCAACTACTTCCACTTTTCCATCTAGGGTTGTTCCATTTTGATGAAGACCTCCATGTGCATCCTTTTAACTTGCCAAGAATGTGAATGTGAAGAACTAGAATTTAACTCTGGAAACTTTGGGAAGGCATAAAAAAAAAAAAAAAGAAAAGAAAAGAAAAGAAAAGAAAAGAAAAGAAAAGAAAAGAAAAGAAAAGAAAAGAAAAGAAAAGAAAAGAAAAGAAAAGAAAAGAAAAGAAAAGAAAAGAAAAGAAAAGAAAAGAAAAGAAAAGAAAGTGGAAAGAGAATCTATTGTAATACTTCTATTGTTTTGACATGACTCTTTAATGAATGGTTTCTCAAAATCTGAAAGAGTTTTATGCACAGAGATTCAAGTTTACAAGAACTGAAAGGACTTATTTCCTACAGCTAAGTATGTTCTGAAAGAAAATGTAGAAAAGCACAAAATTCTTCTCACTGTATCAGCTGTGAATATTTCTTGTTTTCCCGGAAGTTCATGTTTCTGCCTTCAGCTCTTCCTTGAGTGTTCTACAACACTTCTCTTACAAGTTTACAAGCACCATGATTTTTGACAAGTCAGTGTTGAAGATCTTAATACTAGAAATGTGTTTTCATACCTCTGGCCAATGCAAGCATGGTTGCTGTTAAAAAGGACCAAATGTTGCTGTTCTAAATACTCCTGGGTCTTTTCTCTAGTCCAAGTTATTGCAAAAATGGTCAGCCTGTTTTGATGAGTTTACTGTTTCCATGTAGGTTGTGTGTTTTATGCTTCTTGGCCAAATGGCAGCTGATGCAGGACAAAACTTCTGTGGCTTTCGAAAATGCAGGGTGATCTTCCCTGACACAGAGGATAAATAATGAAGTGATAGTTTCTGGGGGTTAGTCTGTTTTCAGGCTAGAGTATTTTTAGGGTATCAAGGCATGTGGTCAGCATCCAAATAATGATTTATGTGACTCTTTTCATATTAAAAACTTTTACAATCTTACTCTAAATGCAGTGAGCAGATTGAAAAGTTAAATACAGAGAAGAAAACTACTGAATAGAGAGTAAGCTCTCCCTTTTTCTCAGGTGTTGGTCCATGGTGGGGGACCTGCAGACTGGACAGAACCTCTCAATTGGGTCAGGGTGTGACTACAGAGCAATTGTGGAACATGAGATCCTGCATGCTTTAGGATTTTACCATGAGCAGTCGAGGATGGACCGGGATGACTACGTGAATATCTGGTGGGATGAAATTATTGCAGGTGGGTTTTAACTTTCAAGTTAGATTTTGCAAAGTGTAGATTTATCAATATCCCATTTTCACTTCTAGATTTAAAGACCTTCCTAAGGATAGAATTTTAAAAACAGTGGGCCACACCTGAGACCACTGTAAATTAAGAAATTTTGGTGCAACTTCTCTGGTCAAACCCGGACATTGTTTAAGGCCAGAACAGAGAGGCCCTGCTTGGAAATCAGGACTTTTATTTCCTCTTGGCTCTTGGACTGCTCTGCTCTCTTACTTTAAACAAATTACTTACCCTCTCTGAATCTGTTTCCTTTTACCATGTAATGCAAATTGTAAACTTATTTACATGATGAGTTTTGAAGTAACTCTTCTGTACGCAAAGATCCTTTCAAAATCTGAAAGGTTTTATATTCAGAGATTCAGGCTTTCATGAAACTGAAAATATTCACTTTGTACATTAAAAAAACCCCTTGAAATTATTAGATTGCAGGGGAAATATGAAATAGGGCTCTGTCGTGCTCTCTCCTGCCCAGGTGTGTCTGCAGGTTCTTGCCTTCAGGTTTAATATCACCATATTCAGGAGCTTTATGAGTTTCAGCAAACTCTTCACAGTCCCCCTGATCCCTAGACAGTTTTTCCTGTTGTCGCCTGTGAGATCTGATTCTGTATTGCATAACAATAATATATTTGAAAAGGAGTGAATAGAAGAGGTTTTTTAAAATTTTTTGATAAAAGGTGCAATTCAAGTCTCTGTAAGAAAACAATTCTAAGCTCTTAAATAATCTCAAGCCTTGAACTGAAGACCTTTGTGATTTGCAGAAGGGGAGGGCAGCTGTTAAGCAGAGAAAGTGTAATTGCCCATCAGCACAGTCATGTGCAGTTTTGTCTTTGTAAAAGAATGCCAAATATTCTGAAAACATTTTTTGCAATTGTAAATGCTGGCAAGCTCTTTTTACTTCTATACCAAAGCATGAGAAATGGCTCCCTCTCTTTGCCCTAGCAGACACATTCATAATGAAAAACTTTCTTTAAGTACAAATTACTTCACCAAGAAACATGTTTCCAAAAGCCATTTCAATAGAAATATCATATCAATATTGTAAATCTAGGGTAAAAATATCTTTCTTTTTCCCCAGAGATTGCTAGGGCATTGTTTATTTCAAAGAGCAGAACCTGAAGACACTTCTGGGCTGTCATATTTGTTTCCTTTATGAGCTTCAGGGCCTCTCCTCCATATATGATCTAATATCTGGAAAATGTTTCCATCGATATTCACAGGTTCTGGAATGGAGAACATTAATCCTTGAACTTAATTCTTCAGGATCATTACTGTTGAACCATTCCTATTCATTCTAATCTAACCTCCCATGTATCCCATTCTTTACAGCTCATTGATATTAATTTTTGAATTTACTGAAGTCACCTGTGACTTCAGTGATGGAACTGCAATCCAGAGGCACTGCTTTGTTGTCCAAATGACAACCACAAATCTTGCTAAGTTTTAATATTTTGTTGTGAAGTAATTGCTTTGGGGTATATAATTTGTGCCTTAGAAAACTGTATCCAAAGGGACATGGTAATGCCATTTCCTTTCCATTTTCTCTAAAAAGGAAGCACTTTTCTGTTCTTTTACCAGGCAAAGAGCACAATTTTGCGAAGTATGACGACACCTACATCACTGATCTGAACACCCCTTATGACTACGAATCACTGATGCACTATGAACCACTTTCATTTAACAAAAATGAAAGTGTCCCCACAATCACAGCAAAGATACCAGCGTTTGATGACATTATTGGACAACGTCTAGACCTCAGTGCCATTGACCTGGAAAGACTGAATCGCATGTACAACTGCAGTAAGTCAGAATTTAACCGTGGCAAACAATTTCTTTGGTTATACTTGAGCCAGGCTGGTTCACCTCTCTTATGTCTCTAAACTCACAAAACTTCTTCTCAAATGTGCTTAAAGAGGTATGGGACAGGACCTGTGATGTGCAGATAAACACAATCAGTTTATTCCCTTCTCAACCCTTTTCGACTCTTCTCACTGTCATTATTTTAGGAAAGATTAGTCAAGGAAAAACAAACTATCCATGCTTTTTCTTCGATGCTGCTCCCAGGAGATCTATGGTTGTGTTCTGCCTGTGGTGTGTGGGCAGCCTTGTTGAGCTTTTTTGAGGTGGATGCAACCGCACTTTGTCCTCTTTTACTGACATTTGGACTTAATCAGATTATTTTGCACCTGAGATTGGCTAGGTCTAGAGTCCCACACTGCCTAGATGTTTGCTGAACTGGTTGAAGATATTATCACTGATCACGGTTGTTCATGAGAAGTTGTTGACCCCTTGGTGCTGCCAGCAGAAGCATCACCTTGAAGGCAAACTCAGCTGAACCAGCCCAAGGTAACTGGGTGGACTTTGCTTGGAGTGGAAGGACAGAGCTCAAGTTAATCAATGAGAGAACTGCTATGAAGAACAATAACCTCAGCCGAGGAATCGTTGAATACACCAAGGCTGGCAAAGAGACACCAAGACAGTCAGCATCTGTCACTGCCACAGGGGGCTTCTTAACCTTCTGCAAAGAGGTCAAAGATTGTTGTCTTTATCCAGGGAATCCCTCCAGGAATCAAATGTTTCCTCTTTTGAGTCATTTGGCTCACATCTGCTAACGTGAGGGTTGTCTTCTCTACAGGATGGTTATACTACTGTAAACAAACCCCCCCAAAATTAAAGAAGAAATTTTTATGAGCTAGAAGCTCACTCTGAGATGACCATGTGTGTATTTTTTTTCAGCTTCAACTCACACCTTTTTGGACCAGTGTTCTTTTGAGCTTGAAAACATCTGTGGTATGATCCAGGGCAGCAAGCATGACCAAGACTGGGTCCACCAACAGGGCAGTGTGATGGGGCAGGAGGACCACACACTTTCTGGGCGCTGTAGAGGTAAAAGAAAGGAGCAAAACACTTTCTGAGCTGGGTTTCCTCCAGGGCTGACTGCGATAATGGGTTCAGGGAAGTTGGTAAAGACTTTAGACAGTGTTTGCATTCCCACTCTCACCAAACTTTATCAATGTAGTGGAATGTTGTCCACACCAGCAAGAGCCAAAGGGACAAAGAACAATCTGAACTAGAGGTCTTTTAAATATAACCAGGAAAACAGTTTACTGCAACTTCCAAAGTCTGTGTAAGAGTTATATTACCTCATGATAAGAATCAAACAGCACTTGTAGCCACTCATAAATGTTTTGTTTGCAATGCAAATGGGAAGTTAAGCTTGTGGAATTCTAGTCCTGGAAGTAGAAGAAAGTTGCAAAGATTTTATGATAGGAGTTCAGGGATAATTTGTTTTGGTGTGGTAATTTCACCATTTTTCAAAGGAAGACATTCTCAAAAATAGAGTAGTGAGTCACAGTCACAGGGTGCTGGTTTATTCACAGCTGAGAATAAAGATTAAATCCCAACAGGCAGTTCTGAAAAGCAAGAGCCTAATTTGTCATTGTTTAGACAGGGTAAACGACAACTCAATTCCAAGATGAAAGTGAACTTCTGTGGTAAATTTTGCCTCAGTAGAGGGGGAAGGACTCCTGACTGAAAGCTCATTCACTTGTGCTTTGTTACTCTTTGTCTTGCTGCACTCAGGAGTAGTTTATTCCCCTCAAGTGACCCACCAACTGGAAATAACAGATGTTATTAACAACCTTTTTAATTGTTGTTGTTGTTAACAATCTTTTATAATGCTGATAGCCATTGATCAGGCCCAAGAATATAACTCAAGAAAACCACCTGATATTTTCTGGAAATACATGCTTCTAACCCTCAGCTGATTCTTAATTCTTTCTCTCCTCTTTCTCACCCCTGTTGTACAGTACAATTGTAACTGAAAAAGATAATTTAACTGAGTTTTTGAGTTTTTCACATAAAATCCAATCTGCCTGAACTGAGCATTTAATATGCACTTAGGTTTTAACATCCAGTGACTCAGTACAAAATAAGCATCAATGTTTTTTAAGAGTTAATGGAGAGGGGTGGGTGCCTCTGAGGATCTCCAGAGTGTAGAAATGAATTGCATGAGTAGGGAGTGTTTCTCCTTTTGGCACCTCCAAATGGTCATTGACTCCACCAGGAATTTCTGACATTTTGAGAACTGGTTCTGCAATAATTTCAAGTGGGGGCAAATTCTAAGTTTCTAACATAGATGGATCCTATTTTCCCCAGATAGTTTTGATATTCTGGGTTTTTGACTTATTGCTGGCTAAACTGGAGGAGGGAAAGTACAGCTAAACATTTAGGGAGTCTGCTGAAGTCTGCCATATTCTAATTGCCATAGGTACTTAATGTTGCCTTTATTTGACTTTCTTATCAAAAAGGAGGTAGAGTCTAGACCATTTGGGGGTTTGTTACTATAACAATTGCAACAACAGGCTCACAGCCCTGCTTCTCACTTGGAGCAAGAGTGATCATACTTGGATTTAATACCCTTAAAACTAAAATAAGTTTAACTGAAGGTTAAGTGTCATACATTGCATAGAACAATCTCTAGCAAGGTTTCTGTGGATTAGAGTTCAAAATGTTGCTACAATATGGAAAGGAATGGAGATAATTCCCCTGACTGATTAGAGAGAACCTGATAAACAGCTCAAGGCCTTTCACTAACCCTGCAGGAAGCTGCACTGCCTTTATGCAGCTGCAGGTATAACTGTTGGAACAAGATGATCTCAGGGTTATTTCCAACCCAAACCATCCTGTGATTCTAAGATATGTTATCTTGGACGAGAGTCCATGGAACTTTCACACAACAACTAAAAAAAATTAACTTATTAATGTAATCATTGACTAAATTGAATAACTAAAAAGCAACACAATACAGATAAAACATGACAACTTCATGTGATACCAAGATATGATAGGGGTACAAATGGTGAATCCTTGTAAATATGAGGATAAAAGTAGACACTTCAAAACTAAAGTAAAGAACACTTAAAAATGTTAATGGGAAATAGAGGAGCAGGAATTCTTAAGTAATTTTCTTATGGTGAGTCACTGAGTTTTGAAGTGTTTGGACAAGCTGTAAAAAAAGACCTTCTGCATGTTCAAGATCAGGACAATGTTTTCTGTCCAACCCCTGTTTATTATCTTTATTGCTGATAAGAAATTATCTTACTCTTTACAAGGTAATATAGCACATGACCTTTAAGACCTCATTTTTAGATTATCTTCAGTATAAATCAAGTAAAAAAAATGTATCTACTAATTGTTTGTGGTCAACACTGAATTCTCTGCTTCATATATCTCTGACATTCCTGAGGAATCCAAATTCCAATTAGACCAACTAATGCAAAACTGACATGAGCTGACAGCAGTGATTTCCATATATATGCTGAACTGCAACTCCTGTTCTTATCCCAGTCTGTCTTGGATGGTTGTCACCTGTCATTTCCTTTATTGTTCATGTTAAGTACTGCTCTTCTGTTTACTAAAAGAGTGCAGATGAAATGATGAATTTACACCATGCAGCTTTGCAGGAAATGTGTAAACAGGCAGTGACAGACTACCCTTTATTCCCAGATGCTGGCTACTTCATGTACTTCAACACCAACTCTGGCCAGGCAGATGAGGTGGCAATCCTGGAGTCCCGAATCCTTTATCCAAAGAGAACTCAGCAGTGTCTCCAGTTCTTCTACAGGACCACAGGAAGCCCTTCTGACAAATTGATCATTTGGCTGAAAGAGGATGATGGCACTGGGAACATTCGTAAGATGAGGAAAATTCAAACCTTTCAAGGTAATTCTGGAAATAAGATGAATAATTGGGTAGTGAGGAGGAGTTGTCTTACTCTGACCATGAACGCAGAAGACTGGCTCAGAAACCAGAAGACTTTCCTGAAGTTACCAGAATATCTTGCAATACAGCTAAGAATTTTGGTTTTACATGAGCACATTTAGCAGAGAAACTGTGGGTTGTAATAATGTAATTTTGGTGCTTCACAGCAGAAGTCACAACATTCCTAATATTATGTTGCACTCAGTGATTGAGAGGGACCCCAGGCCATGCTGGAGACCACTGACTGTGTCTCCACTGGCTGTTATATGATCTAAGAGTGGGCTATTCAGGTGCTCCTCTGCAGTCAATAAGAACCCCAGACTGATTTTTAGATAGTTTGGAATATAAAAGCATATGCTGTTTTGGAAATGTGAACTGGATTCCCACTTTGGGTGATTTGCTAAATAGGACAAACTCAGCCACTGCATTTCCATGTGATTTATCTGGTCAAAACACAAGACCTATCATAATCTACCTACGTGAGGCTGCAGCAGTTTACAGTGAAGGATAAATCCATGAAAAAGTGTTAGGAAGACATTAGATTGTTGATTCCCATCCTCTTGTTTAATCTTAGCCCTTAGGCTGTTGTCCTTTGTACTGGAGGCTGTCATTCCCTGACATGTGAAGAATTCCTTGTACAACATGTCCAAAGCATTTAGATCACAAAACAATGTGGATGTATTATAGTCACAATATCAACTTAAGATCTCTGGCCTTCAGGACTCTGTGAGGGGTCCAGTTGTCCAAAGCTGGGATGGACAGTTAGATGAAGCAAGTTGCTTTGTAATGTCTCTAATCCCACTGATGGCAATGTTTTTCTTTCCTTTTGCCAAAGCGGACAGTGACTCCAGCTGGAAAATTGCCCACGTAACCCTCAACGCTCAGAAGAAATTCCGTTACCTCTTCCAAGGACTGAAGGGCAACCCCAGCTCTTCATTGGGTGGGATTGCTATTGATGATGTGACTCTGACAGAGACCCCCTGTCCCACAGCCGTGTGGGTCATTCGCAACTTCAGCAAAATCCTTGAGAACTCATCCATCAGCGTTGTTGAAAGCCCCCGGTTTTACAGCCCTGAGGGTTATGGGTTTGGCATCAGCGTGTTGCCCAACTACCAGAACAGTAACTATGCTCGTGTTGCCTTCCACCTGTGCAGTGGAGAGAACGATGCAGTTCTGGAGTGGCCGGCTCTGAACCGCCAGGTAACACTCACAGTGCTGGACCAGGACCCCGACGTCCTGAAAAGGATGTCCTCGAGCAAAAGCTTCACCACCAGCAAGGACCATGTTAGCTCAGGTAAGGGGTGTCTGCCTGGAGGAATGTTGACAATGACAGCCAAGGAATCTGAGTAAGAGAACTTAGTGCAGGACTCAGAGCTGAGAAACTTTGGCCATATTTCCCAATTTGGGATGTACACTTTCCAGTGTACATCTTCCCTGTGTGTGACTCGAATTCCTGCCTGTGAAAGACTGTAGAACATGAAAAGTGACATATACGAGGTTGATGTTATTATAAACAACCCCTTGGATATCTGAGATTGACTCTAAAAATAGATTTTTCCCAAGAGCTGGCAATTTCCTTTCTATCTGTGGTTTGTCCATTGTGATAGGTGACATATTACCACAGGTTGATGGAATGACAGTAGGGTGCAGTATTCTGTCACTAAACAATTTAAGTTAAAACTGCATTTTGGAGGCTCAGTCAACTTCAATACACTCAGTGAACCTCAGTCTACATGGTTTGAAATGCACAACATTCACCCTTTCTCACAGATGTGTTAATTCAGAATTGTTCAGCCTGGAGAAGAGAAGGCTGAACAATCAGGGGGACCTAGTTGTGGCCTGCCAGTACCTGAAGGGAGCCTGCAAGAAAAATGGAGACAGACTATTTACAAAAGCACACAGTGCCAGGACAAAAGGCAATTGTCTTCAAACTGAAGGAGAACAGGTTTAGATTGGATATTAGGAAGAAATTTTTTACAGTGAGGATGGTGGGGCACTGGAACAGGCTGCCCTGAAAAACTGTGGATGCCCCAGCCCTGGAAGGACTCAAGACCAGGCTGGATGGGACTTGGAGCAACCTATTTTAGTAGAAGGTGTCCCTGCCCATGGCAGGGTGTTGGAACAATATGGTCTTTTAGGTACCTTCCAACCCAAACTTTTCTGTGATTCTATGATAGAAATAAGAATAATAGACAAAACTGAGTTTGGTACAGAATAAAATACTACACATGAATCTTCATCTCTTTCTACTTTTTTCTAGTGGAATTTAAATACAAAAATTTTTAGTTGGAGTTTTTAAACCCTAAATATGAATATGTTTAACAAAATCATAGTAATGACAAAAAATCAACTAAATTCTAAACCATAGGTACCTACAAACTGGTCTGGGAGTGTCCTTACTCAGAAGGGAATTCTTAGCTGGTAACAGTGAGGAGGCAATTTGTGTTTGTTTAGTTCTCAGTGAAAGAGAAGTTGTGGAATTTCAATGGCCTCACATAGACTATGAATCCTCATGCAGACCTAACCTGAAGATCACCTGGCACCTTTAGTTTGTCAGTCCTCTGGGATTTGTTTGGGAATTTCAGACCTGAACTTGATTTTATACCATAAATCCTCTTTAACACAGTAATGCAGGAAAAAGTCATGTCATACTTCGAGCTACACAGCTTTGTGATTCTCATTTTCTCTTTGCAGATAGTGGAATTATAATATGGGATAAACCATCAATTGCTGGAAGGTTTGATGAGTCGTGCAATTGCAACAGAAGTATAACCTGGGGGTGGAGTAACTTCATATCTCACAGCCAGCTGAGACGGAGAAGCTTCCTGAAAAATGATGACCTTATTATTTTTGCAGAATTTAATGGTAAGGACCCCTTTCCTGATTCTCCTTACAAAATAGGTGATTCTTTCTATTTTCATACATTCAAATAACTCTTGACACCTGTCTCCAAAATCTCTTCTAATGGGGATCAACTTTAAAAAGCATTTCTGTGATGGGACACAGAAGTAGGACTAGTGTCAGGTGGGTGAGATTGACTGTCGCCCTGATATTTTAAGATGATTCTCTAAACCTTCTGATGTTTACATTCTTGTAACGAACTTTCTCACACACTTTCTGTAAATAACTTATTGTTTTACATTATTTTATAAAAAAATAATAATTTATAGACTGTTAGTTTGTCCAGTGTCATTGGAGAGGTGACACGTTCACCCTCCAATCCTCTGTCACTTTTAAAAATCTATAAATGTTAGAGTCAGAAAATAAACTGCTCTCTTTACCTTAAGAACAGCAGCATAATCACATTGTGTTTTTTCATGTCTTATAGTAACAGTTGACTAAAGTGATTGTGAGTTAAGAGGGATCTAAATGGCAGTGAGTTTTGAAATGTGAAATTCTTGGACACCTTTAAGCACCCTGACCAGTGGCTATGTCCATTTCTAAGCACCGAACATACTAAAGGCCATCCCCACTGTGTTTGTTTCCAAATAGAACAGCCTCATAGATCATCACAGATTTACCTAACTAGTTTCTGTAATTTCAGTATTATTTTCTACCTTGTGCTTTAAATACACAGAACTTGTGGTGGTACAGCAAGAGCTCTGTAAAGGAAAAATGGACAAGGAGCCCCTCTGGTCCAGAAAGCACCCTGTGAGCCCCAGATTTAAAGCATGCTACACATAGCATCATTCACTGATTCTGATGTCTTTCTCCTTTTTTTAAAGATATAATTCACCTCAATAACACAGAAGTTCCTGTTGAACCTGTGCAATCTGCCCTCACGGAAGGCCTCATTCTTGAAAGGCAGAAGAGAGCAGCCCAGGACATGGAGCCCATCCAAGACCAGCTGCCTTATCTGCCAGACCCCTGTGACCCAAACCCTTGTCAGAATGATGGAGTCTGTGTGAATGTGAAAGGAAAAGCAAGCTGCAGGTACCACAGACCTCCTCCCTCCTTGTCTTGGCTTTCTTCTTCAAGTAATGCAGCTAAAAAGTATTCAGAGCTACAGACCTCAGAGGTCTAAGCACCAAGGAACAGTAGAAACAACATACTTTACCACAGTTGCTAGTTCCTACCAGCAGCCAGGAGGGCAGGTTTCTCAGCATGAAGCAAAGAAGCCCCATTCTGTGGTGCTTCCAGGGTGTGTAAATAGCCTCCTACCAAGGTAGGAATGTTGTGACATGAACCCCTCCAATGGGAACTGCTCATCTGGGATAGCAAATGTGAGGACCTTGGGGTGAGGGCATGACAAGGCTCCTGATCCACTAAATCTGTGCTTTGTTTTCACAGGTGCCCATCAGGACAAGCCTTCTTCTTCACTGGGGAGAGGTGTCAGTCAAGGCAAGTCCATGGGAACATCCTGGGAATGTCAATTGGTGGAATTGCTGGAACCATTGTCTTAACTATCGTCCTCATTTCCATGATGGCTAGAAGATAAAGAACTGCAGGGGGCACAAATTTCAACCTGGGTCATAAGACACCCATTTTCAATGAAAAACTGTAACTTGGAGAAAACCAGTCATCATATGGATGAAAAGCTCTGCCAACAGCTTGGCAGCAATCTGTTTTTTCTCTGAGGGATGTGGCAGTTAAAATGTGTCATGTAGAGCTGCTGTATGATGAAAATTCATACACTCCCTTTCTTGTGTGTATTTTAAAATTTTGTTTCTTCATCCCATAGCAAGCAGAAGTTTTGAGAGCCTATGCATTTACTCTCAGCCACGGTTCAAACTTAGATTAAATAACTGGTTGAACCTCTCAAAACACTGTTAAAAATCACACCAAAACACCTGTATTAAGATTCTGGAAATGTTCCTACAAAAATTGCTCAAGAATTCTAAAGGGTACAGATACTTATGTAAGTCAGTGCATCATCACTCACTTTCCCTGGAGCTCTGCTGGTGTACTTACACTAATTAGCTATTACACAGAATTCATTAACTCTTGCCCATACCAAGCCATCATAAGTGCTTCTAACTGTGGAGAACAGTTTCCCATCCTGATTCACCCCAAAGTTCCAGGAACAGGTTCACCATTGGCAAACACAGGCCTGATTCCCTGATAATCAAACAGAACTGTACCATGTGGCTGCAGTATTTGATATTGACCTCAAATAGAAATGATTCTACCATATTGTACCATATTGTACAATAAATTTTGCAACATTTGTGTGCATTATAAATACTTTTCAAGTTCTTCTCAAGACAGGAGTCCTGCCTTTAAAGGTGTACAGGCTTGAAATAAACGGTTCCACAAATGTAGTATTAGAGCAATAATTTATATAAAACCATTCATCCTGCCTGGCACATGATGATTTATATTCACTATAGAGCTTATTCTGAGTCCTTCAAGTGTGTTTCTCCTCTGAGAGAAGACCCAAACATACAGACTTTACACAAGGCACTCCTTGCATTCTTAACATTTCTATGCATTAAATAAATGCAGTCCCCTCTGTGGCAGAGGGCAGCAACCATCTCTGTCTTTCCACATTACATATCAAGGGAAAGAAAAATATTGTTAAGGGCAGAACTTCCTTTTCTTCAAAAAAGTGCCACATGGAGCTTTCAGTCTTTCCATCTGAAAGAAGACCATGCAGGAATCACCACGGTCTTCATTTTATGTAAGTCAAAAGTGAAGATCTGAAATGGGCCTTCTCAGTTGGAAATTTTTAGTTCCAGAAAGTCTTAAATAGAAAGTGGAAACCACTACGGCCTTTTCAGACTCTAATATGAGAAGCTGTGAGGTATTTGTGTATCTACACAGGCCTTTGGGATCATTTGGAGAGTTGATGGGGAAATACCAAATCCACTGGACAACAACTGTGTGAAGCACTGCAATTCATGTCTCAGTACTGCATAGTGCTAAGCACCCACTTAAGGGTTGAGAATTCTTCACTCTCAATGTCCTTTCTTGCACATGAAGGCCTTCAAATCCTTGTGGTCTCTTCTGGGATTGGCAGACCTTGTAAGATTCCTCCTCTCTCAGCTTCCCTGCCTTACACATTAACCAGAAATGATTATTCCAGAAGAATTCACCAAGGCACAATTCAGTCAAAATGAAGCAGTCTGCTTCCCGGTGACTCCCAGGAACTTTTTGTGTGTGCCTTGGAAGAGGTCCTTTCAGAGTTACATGATTTAGCACTGGCAGTGCTTCAGTTAAGCAAGGAATATGCCTTGGAAGTATTTTCAGTGGAAGAGGTGGATGGCTCTGAAGAAGATACTCTGTATTTGCCTGCAAAACAAGGCACAGGGGTTAGACAAGGACAGAGAGCCCGGGATGTTGTCACTGCAAAGTAAGGACAGTGACAGCTGTGCTGGTGGCCGAGGTGGCTCTGCCTTGCCCTGCAGCCCTGGCACTGCCTGGATTACAGCAATACCAGCAACCACAGAGCTCAGGGTGTTTGGTGCCACAGCCAGGATGTGTCAGAATGCCAACCGTGCCACAGGGCAATGATTTTCTTACACAAATGAAGGCACTTAGTGCTTCTCCTGGAGCACAGGGACACATCCAGAGCACAACACATCCACAGGCTCCTGAGATGAATCCCAGCTCCCTCCCCTCTTATGGCCACAAGGCTTTAAACTAAGACCCAAGTGTCACTATCTTCTCTGAACAATATGTGGATACAAAGTCTGGACACTTAGAAATTAAATGTTATTTCCAGAAATGCTTTTTGCAAGATGAAGTCATAACTAAAGTGGAGATATCCACAAAATGACAGCCAGAGAACATTTGAAGAAATACAGTTCCAAGGTGGTGAAGAGTACATGAACAACAGATGAACTGTGCCATGATCTCATTAAGCTCAAAACAAAGCTCACTTAGTGGGGTTTAGAATTGGTGAAACATCCAATAATTGTTTTAGAGATAGACAATTTCGCTGCTAGCATTATGCTACAGTTGACTTGTTGCAGTTCCTTTGCATTAGAAGATTAAAAACAATCTATGAATGCATGGAGAGACAAACAGATTAATGGATATCAGGACAGGCAGGCCCTGAGAGCAAGAGTGAAGGCCAAATCCTGTCTGTGCTTCAGTAAGGGAGATCTGTTATCACATACCTGTTTTCCCACATAAGTTGTTAAAGGTTCTTGAAAATGGGTAGCTCATAGCAAGCATTGGTGTCACCAGGATCAGGGAGGATGACTGAAAGAGAGAAAAATGCTTTTTGTCAAAAGAACTTTCTTTGTAGCCCCATTTTAGGGAGAAAAATAAAAGGTTCCAATAAAATTTTTTCAGTAGTATAAGCAAACAATCCACAGAAGGCAAAGCTAGATGTTTGTGAGGTATCAAGTTCACACATTTGCATGTTTATGGTGGTGATGGAGGAGATCAACTTTAAAAAAAAACTACAGAGCACAACCTGTTTGTCTCTAACTCTTGGCCAGGGGGAATGACTTAGCTACCAGAGCCTGTCCTAACAGGCAGTATGGAATCCTGTTCTTTTATCTGTGCCAGTATGGCCATTTAGGTAGCCACAATAGCTAAGATTTATGTGAATGGGGATTGTTCTTGACAGCCAATAGCCTGAGATAATCTGAGGCAAATTTAACTTGACACGCTAGAGGGCATTGGAAGACAGCTCTCTGCAGTCCGGATAGGAAGGAAGGAAGGAACTTTTTGCTGCTAAAATTGAGTTTATTTTTTGGTTCTGGAGTGGTTGGAGAATTTAAGGGGATTCCTCCAAGGCTGTATTTAAAAAAGGTACAAAAACGACATCTTTTGCTGTCCAGTCCTTCTTCATTATTTATATGTACTTTGGTGGGGGGAAATTAGGCAGTGTTGTGTATTGTCACCTATATCAGAAGGTGGTAGAGAAAGAAGGTAAATGAATCACATATAAAACACTTAATCAAGGACTGATATTCCTTTATTTGCCCATTCTCAGGCCTCAACAGGCTGGAGAAATGGAAAGACAGGAATCTTATGAAGTTCAGCAAAGGGAAGTTCAAAGTCCTCCTGCCCCTGGGAGGAACAAACCCAATGCCAGGACATACTCAGGGCTGTCTGATCAGGACAGGGTAAAGACAGAGCCAGACTTTTCTCCTTGGTGCCCAGTGGAAGGACAGGAGGCTTTGAGAACAAATAGAAATATGGGAAATCCCACTTAAGATGAAACTCTTTCACTGTGAGGGTGGTCAAACACAGGAAAAGGCTGCACATGGAGCTTGTGGTGTCTCCATCCTTGGAGCTACTCAAACCCAACTGGACACAGCTCTGAGCTCTAGCTGGCCATGCTCTGATGGGAATGTGGTGCAAGATGATCTCGAGGGTCATTTCCAATTTCAGCAATTCCTGCAGAAACTGGAGTGATTTGATCCAATGCTGTTCTTCTGAATTAACAGTTCAACCTTAATGGACTCCTTAATTCCTTTGAGCCTGTGTTCTCATCTTCTTAATTATCCTTGCTTTTAAGTCGGCTTCCTAGTTCTTTAGCAATACCTGTACAGGCTCTTCTGAATAAACCCTGTTCAGATAGCAATATAAAATCAAGCTTTATTGTCATAGAAGGGTGATGCCAGCACCATGTGCAGCTCAGGAAGAGGGGGAGGTGGGTGCTGGAACTAGATGATCTTGAAGGTCCATTTCAACTCAAACCATTCTAAGTTTCTTACACATCCTGGCATTTTTTGTTAAGGTGTTATAAATGCAGAAGTGTAAATTGAAATAATAATTCCCCAAGAAGTTTCCCTTGCATTTCTCTCAGGTTGTGAATAAATACTAGTGCCAAAAAATTTTCTGTTTTCAAACTAAAAGTTTCAGGGTTTTTTTCAATTTCTGTCTTGTGGAATTTAAAGCAATGTCCACTAACCACCTTCTCATTTTTTACCAATTATAGTGAAAATAATGAACTTTTAAAAAGAGGATATAATCATATTTATGTTGTTAGTGTCCTCTCTGACTTGTTCTAATAAATAATCCAGAATTTAAAGTGCTCTAGACAACATTAAACTACTCAGCAGTAACTGAAATACATTTTTAGGTCAAGATTCCAACCTTTGATTGCTGTGAACTCCATTTGGATGATGAATTCCTCTTCAACAGGGCTTCTTGTATCTATTTGTTTAAAAAAATTAGTCAATCAGTAAATACAGAAATTCTGTTCAAATTCCAACAGTATTTTGACATAATGTAAGAAATAGTTGGAATCCTTACCTTCTTATCCCAGAGAGTCCCAAACACCAAAATGAATAATCCCTAGGAGACAGATAATTACATGTATTTTGATGACACCAGTCTTTAATTTCAATGTCTCATAAGTTGCATATCTCATAATTGCAATATTTCCAACATTGTCCATGGTACAATTTAGACTTTGAATTCTTTGATAGAGGGCATTTTTCTAACTGCATATCACATAGTGGACTGCTCATTTGGCAGCTCCCCAGGCCTGGTCTATTTCAATTCTGTGTTGATCTGGTCTACAAACTGACACAGATAGTTTGGTAGCACTAAATGTATTTGGAAAAATAAATGTGTGTGTATGGAAGACATGTCCTACCTGTACTCTCCAGGCAAATTAGTAGGCTCCAAGAAAAAGGCCAGTGAGTTTGGTTTGAAGAAAACAGTTTTGATGCTGTTCTTAAAAATGGGAAATCTTAAGAATTCTCTTTAAAGAGAGAATACACATAACTATATAGTCCTGAAGAAATTTCCTTGTATTGGGATCCTACTGACCACCTAAATATGTTGCAAAAGTCATACTGACTAAAAACTCTCAATGGTATATTTTTGTCAGTTCTTCTCTTTATCATTAGTACTTCTCAGCTGATCTTGGTGACTTTCTTGTGGTTTATACTGGAACCCAAAAAAGCATAACATGATGCCTCCAGCTGCACTATAAATGGAAACAGGGATGCTCAAGTTTGCCCACCTGAACACAACAGGGCTGTTTTCCTGGTCTTCAGCAGTGAAGCTGATCCCAAAACTACTGGCAAAGTAGGGAGTTATCTTTAAGCCAGCTTTGTCTATACGGCACATCTGCTAAGGCAGCTGAGAATATTAAATACTGCTGAATTTTTGGAATGGCTTTCCCAAAGAGTCCTTTTGGAATAAGGATGTGTTAGGCAAATTTAAGCTTTTCCCTGGTGTTCTCATGCCCTGCCAAGCACAGCACTACAATAATGTCTCTATGTTAAATCAATATAGAGGAAACAAAAATGCGCGCAACTCACCTGCAAAGCATTGAACAGACTAAAGAGGATGTGAAAAGCTGGATGACTGTTTTTGATGATGGTGGCCAGGCCAAAACCCCAGGTGAGGCCTAACAGTGGTGTCAGGATGGCCACACTTTTGCCAATCTGAAACAGAGATTTCCTCTCCTGCCCACTTGACCTATCCCCAATAGTTGGCCTCAGTATTTTTATTATAACAACTGCGGCAATGAACAAGTTCGTGGCCACAATGATCAAGGCAGGTATGACAAAGGCCAGGAGAGCTTTGCTGTCCTTCCAGTTGAGCCAGCAGACATCCTTTCTTGTGTAACTGTTCTTTGGCAGTGTGACAGCAATGGTGGTGACTGCAATGACAAAGGGGCACACGTATCCCAGGCAGAATGCCACCGCCTTCTGAGTAGTCTTACTCGTGTTGTGTAAGATGAACACCAGTCTGTAGAAAAGGATGAGGCCCAGGCTCAGCATCCAGAAAAACACACACAGGTAGAAAAAATGGATGAAGAAGGTGGCCATGATACAGATGTCTCTGCTCATCTGCTGGTTTTGGTCAGTGATGGAGGCAGTGACAATGAACCAAACGTCAGCAATCAGCAGGGATGTAGCAATGTTGAGAATACACACATGGCGCATGTAGGAGGTTGTGTTGTTTGTCACGTACTTCCAGACCAAGGATTCAATAATGATGCAGACCACCAAGCTCACGATTGAAATGGCCAGGCCAATGTAGGAAATATAATTTTCAAAGATTAGCTCGGAGGATCTATCAGGTGACATCAGGATGGAGAATGATGTCAAGTGATTGCAGGAGCAAATGACAGAATCTTCTAACTCTGTGGGTGTGCAGCCACGATTATCCCAGTCCCCCCTGTGATTGTTGAGTGTGAAGTTCCAAAAGACACACTTGGGCATCTTTAGAGACAAGTCTTTCTTTGCAAATGTCATATTAACTTCAAAATTCTGGCTTCTGTTGCTGCTCAAAGTTGTTGTTATCAATAAACCGTTCACAAATTCAAATGTTTTCCGGGGCAAAACATGTCCAAGTTTTGAGTACATCACACTGACAATGGTTGAATTTTGGGTTAGCGTCTGGATTTCAGTTTTACTAATGAGCACATTTACTGTGAGGTTTCCTGCACTGCGGAAGTCCTTGTTATAATCTGCGTTGTTATTTTCCTTGACAACTACCCCTTGGAGATGAACAGTGTTTGCAGAGACAGAAGGAATGGTGTTATTAACCGGTTGGAGGCGCAAGGAAAAATTTTCTACCGACTGTAGTAACAAAGAACTTTGTTGTGTCTTCTCATTATTCAGGTCTTCCCAAGCTTCAGTTGTGGAATCGTTAACAATTAAGTCCACTGTGGATAAGAAATTCTGGAACAACAACAGAATAATGCAGTTACTGAAATCCCACACAATTAATTGTTGTTTCTAATAGTAATTTATGCATGGTCCTAGAAGTGCCTTTCGAAAAAGCCCAGCATTTTCTTATTTTGCTTAGTTCATATCAAGTCTTCAGTTGTTAACCCTCTGCATACTCTGTTTGCAAGTTAAGGTTTCCAAAAACAGAGCTGTCTGACTATTTTTTTATATATTATTTGGTATTTTGGCATCTCCAGCCCTCTTTCCTTTCTCTCTCAGTGTTCCTGCTGTCTTTGATTTCTTGGTATCTCATGTAGGGCTCTCTGTCTACAAACTATCAAAACTTTTTGCACTTTTCTGTTCAGAAGGGCAGTGCTTTTCCTCTGGACCTCATAATCAAGGTTCCCAATTATTTCTAAGGTTTCTTTTGTTATTCATTTGTTGTTACATCCAACTTATTTTCCTTGCTTGATCATGGTTCCTGGAATTTACTCTCCCTATTACTATTTCAGCCTTTTTTTTCTATTCCTACTTCTACTCATGGAATCATAGAATCACAGAATGGTTTTGACATTTAAAAGTCATCCAGTCCAACCTCCCTTCCAGGTGGCAGGGACATCCAGCTTCATCTTGGACACTTCCAGGGTTTTGGGCATCCACAACTTCTCTGGTAAATCTATTCCGGTGCCTTACTGCCCTCACAGCAAACAATTTATTCCTAACACATAACCCAAACCTGCCTTCTTTCAGTTTAAACCATTGCTCCTTGTCCTGTCACTACAGGCCTTGACAAAAAGCCTTTTTGTAAGTATTGAAAAGCCGCAATAAGCTCTTCCCTGAGCCTTCTCTTCTCAAGGCTGGACAATGTCAACTCTCTCAGCCTGTCCTCATAGGACAGCTGACCGGCCCTCTGACCATTTCTGTGACCCTCCTTTGGACCCATTCCAGCATGTCCATATCCTTCTTGCCCCGGGGACCGCAGAGGTGGATGGAGCGCTCCAGGTGGGGTCTCACCAGAGCAGAGTAGAGGGACAGAATCACCTCCCTCAACCTGCTGGTCACACTCCTTGTTAAGCAGCCCAGGACATGTTTGGGTGTCTGGGCTGCAAGAGAACGTTGCTGGCTCATGTCCAATTTTTTATCCATCATCCCTTGTACTTTCCTGTCTTAGAATGCTGGAGATATCCATGTGTTCCTAAAATATTTCTAGTTGCTAAGCTTACAGCAGCTTCTCTTTCATGCATAGACTCCTTGTCCTCATGATTTTGAATTTTCATAAACTTCTCTGTATCTTTGCTGTCACTTCATCTCATTCCCTTAACACTTTCCTGATCTCGATCCTAAGCAAGTGTGAAACTTCTTCAGGGAGAACATAATCCTCTTTGACAAAAGGGGCCAAAAGGGCTTGGTAGGTGTAGATAAGACTTAAAATAAAACCTTACCTGCATAGTGCCCTCCTCTGCCTCAACTGGGATAGAGGAGACCATATCCAGGATGGTAACGATTGCACCTAGGTTTGCTGAAGAATTCTTTATTGTGCTTAGCTCCTTTTTTGTCTGTTCCTTAAGCTGTGCAAGGTAGGAGGGTAGTTGAGCTTTTGCCTCGGGGCTGCTGACCAAGGACTGGAACAGAAGATAACAGCACATCCCATGTGTGAAATCCTCTAACCTGGCTGAGGGAAAGGTGACTCTGGATGGTTTGTGGGTGGGAAGAGCACTGTAGGATGATACCAAGGCTGAAAACCAAGGCCTGGCACCCATCTGTCAAGGGCAGTGGCCAAGGATGTGGGCACTGAAGGAAGGGCATGGGGATGAGGCTGGGCAGTGGCCCGGAGTTGTTCCTACAGCCTCACTGTTGGTGTGCTCTGTAGCACAGCTCAGGGAACGCTCCAGGCCAGGAACTGCTCCTTATGGATGCCATGGACAAGGTCACCTTGCCTGGGAACAGAGCATTCATGTGTATGGCCATTATCCATGCAGTGCCTCAGGCCCTCTGTGTCCCGGGAGGGGCCTCAGGTCTTTTGCTGGCTGGTGTAAATAAAGCCAAACATTCTTCATATCTTTTAAAAGAAACTTTTAAATGCTTCATATATTTTAGATTATGATAAGCAAAAATCAAGCAACCAACACTTTTTCTCCCTATCCCAACCTCCACAGATCCATGAGTGTTACCTCAGCACTACTCAGCAGGTCGTTTATTGGTCCAGAAAGGCAGTCATTCCTTAAAACCTTCCATGAGCTGTTGATACACTTGTAAGTTGTATTGCCTCGAGTAAAACCTTTTGGATTTTTTACATCACAGCAGGGCTTTATTAATTTGGCCCCTTCTGTTCCAATGCCCAAGCTGTCTGAGCAGGAAATTTTCTTACCTGTACAGGAAGGAGACAGATAGAAAATAAGAAGCAGGGAGATGAGATGAATTTGTTTCCCCCACAAAACTTGTGATCTGTTCAAAGATCTTTAAATTAGGATTTCAGCATACTGTTTTCATTAATTACGATATTTCAGGATGTATATGTCTCACACTCCTAATTTTTAACTTTAAAAAAGGAAATTAAAAAGGAAATCTAATAAAGCTCCAATTTTTGAGTATTGAATCAAATCAACAAACCAACACCCAAAGACTTAGATTTCTGCTAGACTACAGGGTTAGACAGAGGTGGAGTGGGATTATATTGACCATTAAACGAACAATGATTAATATAAAATTTATTCTGTTAAGGTACTCAGTACTGCTGTACCACTAACAGGAAATTCATTAAGATCTTCATGGTGAGGCCTCAACACCTTTTTGATGAACCGGGGGTGGTGCTAATTGTCTTTGATTGGCTTAGTCATATCAGTAAGTATCTGCTGATTAAAGTGATTAAAGTAATTAAAGTGTCTGCATATTTATTGCCTAGGAGAGTGAAATCTGGCAGATAGAGTGATTCAACTGTAGGTACCACTGCTGTGGAAAAAAGAACATTTCTGCATCAGGGGGATGTGCAACATCTCTTCCTTTCCAATTTAGAATAAAAGAGCTGAAATATCCAAACTCTTGTCAGAACTAAACATCAAAGCTGGATTTAGCAATGCTGAATTCTAATTACCAAGCATTCCCTGCAGAGCTGACTGGAAGCTGCCCTGGTCTCTGCAGCACCTCACAGAGGTTGCCCTTCTTGTGTTCAAAGTGGAAATGCTCTCCCACAGGCTGTCCTCCTGAGCCTGATGAGGCACCACAGTCTTTGATCCTTGCTAAATTGTTGGTGCAAGCTGGAAGCTGCATGACCACTTTTCAACACAGGGGATGAAGCTTGGTGGTGCAGCCTGCAGTAGTGATTAAACTGTCACTGCTTTGGAACATACTGAGTCTCCTCTCAAATACAGCAAAGACAACACATCTTGTCTATTTTTTTTTAAATTACATAAAAACGGATATTTTCCTCTGTGTGTAAAAATTTCCCATCAGAAAAGCAGACAAAAGTTCTTGGATAACAAAAAGCTGTTTCTGTTAGATGTCACTGGTGATGAATTTGTGGCACCTGATTTAACAAAGATATTGTAGCATCCTATATAACAGCTATATACAGTAACTTTTTTCCTTACCAGGTATCAAGTGCAGTGTTATATGTTCACTGTCAACTCCCTGTCCGATGCGGTTGACAAACTTGCAATGCGCCTCGATGTCTTTCTCTTTGTTGCATTCTTTTTCTGTGTGATTGTACGTGTAGCAAAGCAAATTGTCTTTTTTCTTTTTCTCTGTATGGATGGATGAAGACAAGTTAATACAGATCTGGGGTCAGTCAACTAAAACCAGCAGAAAGCATTGGCAAAGCTTTATTTTCTGTGGGTACTAGGAAAAAAACAACTTTCCTTTGTGAAAAAGTTCCCTGTCTGTATGCTGACTTCTGTGTCTTACTCCTTCCATAATAAATCTGGCAGCTGCTGCATGATCAATACCTTTTCATTTACTGCTGTGTGAGCAAATCCTCCCCAAACCCTCTTAACTGTCCAGTAACCAAAATTTGCTTTGAAAATAATTTTTGAGAATACTCTTCCTGCCTTTACCACAGGTGTTTCTGTTAGGCTGGGATAGTGCTTGGTTGTTCTTACATTGTTCTTTTGAACTCAGGATCTGTGCCACCCTCCCACTGCTTTTCAGAATGCCTGTGCCTCAGGGTGGGTCTCCAGCTGCAGTCTCTTCCAGCAACATCCTTGCCTTTTTCTTAGCTACTGAAGGCCTCCTCAGTCTCCACCTGCTTTACTAAGCCTGTTGTTTTTGCACTCCTGAGTGTTTCCCAAGTTATTTTTGGTAGATCGTATTGGTTTCTTTTTTTTTCAAATTAACAGTTTTGAAAGTCACTCAAAAAATTCTCGTGTATAAAAAGCAACTCGCTTGAAAACTTATAGGATATAAAAACATGTCAGGGAAGTTGCAGAATTGCCCTAAATTTGAAGACATAGAAGCATAGGATTTTGTATTGCTAAAGATGTGCTCCCTGTATCCTCAAAGAAAATTCAGTAGTTTTTTTTGAATTGCATTCTTAATGGATTATTCTACATTTTTCATTAATTAGTAGATTTTCTTTAGTAAGATTTTCTCAGTATTCATTTTAAAAAGTGGCAGAATGGAAGACAAAAGCAAATAAAAAGAGTTCAGCAATTTCCAATCTGAAGAAGGGTCAGGATGGTCACTTCTCCCTGCCTAACAAGTCAAACCAAACACTGAGTTTGCCTATTATGTATTTATCACTATAGCAAGTGACTTCAGTTCAGTATGAATCCCAGACATGTTCCCTAGGCATGCTCAACATCCTAAAAAAAGTCCATTTCTCTTTTTTTGCACCCTCAGAAGTGCTCTCGGGTTGTCATGAAAGCACTAAGTGCGACTTGTTTACACAGACCTAACTGAAAACAAAAAACCCAGAGACTGGGTTGTGACACAGAGTGAAACTAATGATTCTGCAAGTTTATTGTGCCTTACCAACTGGAAATTCATTTTGTTGAACCACAAATGTAACCCTGTAGTCTTCCATTCTCTTTGCACTTATGCAGCACTCGAGGGCAAGTGGCACTTGGCACTGTATCGATGTTTCAATGGGGTCTATCAGGATGTTCTGCTTCAGGGGCAAGGAAATCACCTTCATGGTAATGTTGGCAGAACTGTCCAGGTTTTTCTGGGAGAATGTGCAGATGTAGGTGCCTAAAAGAAGTGATACAAAACCATGTCTCAGTTGACAGAAGTGCTCCTCAGCTTTTGCATGGTCATGAATGCTGAACAAATACAGTGCTGTTGGCAACATCAAGCCTTGCTGTCTTCCAACACTTAAAATTTTAACTCTGGGGGGCTTTTTATTTATTGTGGCCAGGCTGCACAGTGATTTGCAGGGCTCAGGATGCTGTAAATGATCTGGTGCAGAGATTTCATTGCCTTTGTAGCCAAAGAGACCAGATTTACTCACCTCTCCAGTCCTGTGAGGCAGACTTCACTGTGAGCACAGACATGGCTGGAAATTTGCTATTTTTGATGCACATATCACAGTCTACTGTTTTTGTGTCATTTTCAGACTGGATTTTCCAAATGATGCTGTCATAATTGCTCACATCGCTTTCGCATGTTACATTGAACCCGTATCCCTCGGAAACTGTTGAGTTTGTGCTTGAAGTTATTGTTACGTGGGCTGAGACAACACAGGACAAAAGTCACATTAGTGAGAGTTACTTTTAATCATTTTCTCACAAATTCTGTTTGTCACAGAGGCCATCTGTGCATTAAAGAGCTGTTGCTCTGTCATAAATCTCAGCCCCTCACCTTTCCGCAGGTACGTGACTGCGATGCTCCGAGCGCGCCTGGCTCCGTGTCCAGTCTCCATCTCACACGTGTATGTGGTCACTGCACCTGACTTCTCAGGGGGGCACAGTGACTCGTTGATGTTGAGCTGGTATCCAGTGCAGTTTCCACTCAAGATGGTTACTCCTAGGGAGAAATAAGCATTGTTTGAAGGACTACAGTTGTCCAAAAATACATCTGGAAAGCACAAGCAATTACTCCAGCCATGGAAACCCTTGTGGGTTTGTATGTAATTGACATCATGGCACTTTTAACTCATCATTGCTGAAGTTCATTCACACCTTTTACTGTGGCAACACTCACAGAGTGGCAGCACTCAGCTCTGTGCTGAGATTCCTCCTGCCAAAACCAGTCAGAATGCAGCCACACTGCTTGGAAATCTCAGGGTCAATCAAAATGAAGAGTATTCTGATTAAGCCTAACCTCATTATCGGTGATATTTAGGGCGAGTAAAGTTAAGTAAAACAGGAGTAAACACTGCAGATTTTAATGCTGTCTAATTTTGAAATAAAAATGTGGAGGTACTTGACAGTCATTCAACTTAAAATCTGAAGAGTGCTGCTTTAGCTGAGAGCACTAAAGCTGTCCCACGCTGCAGCTGACAGCGCAGTTGACATGAGAGCAGAGCAGAGTTCCTGGGGGAAAGCCCAGGGAATCAGGAGTAAAACAGGCAATTGCAGTGGGCCAGGATCCCCTCTCCCTGCCAGCACTGCTGCACTCTGGTAACTGTCCTCTGAGGAAGTGACTGCATGCATGAGCTTTGAAGATTTCATCTCAGTTTGCTGTCCTGCTTTCTGCCGTTTCATTTACCGCCAGTAGTTAACAATAAACAGTTACTTCATGCTCATAAAATATTAAGAGAGGCAATAGACTTTTTAGGGTGATGGTTCATAGATATTTATGAGTATTTCTGTTCATGTTACTCTGTAGCTCTTTGTAGCACATTTACTTGGTGCCTTATTAACTCGGTATATTGGAAAGCCTTACGGGATGCCTCTGACTCAACTGGTATGTGAAGTATCACAGCCATGGGTGGAGAGACAAACAGTGCTCATATTTATCTGCATCGCAGCTGTTTCACAGTGCAGCACAGTACCTCACGACTGCCAGATCTCAGTATGTGGTACATGAAAGATCTTTGTACCCCAAGGGTGATTCTGGAGATAGCACTACAGACTGATGCACTCATCCCTGCTCTCAAAATCAGACCATGCAGAAATAAACTTTCTGGAAGAAGGTGGTTTGTTGCAGGTCCAGGCAGCTGTTTCCATCCAGGATAGCACTGTTTAAGGCATCATTCTATGAAGATGCCTGAAACCACTGGCACCTGCACAGCACATACAGAGTCTGTCCTTCCCCCTGCCACGTTTGGAGCATACCCTGTATTCATCCTAGGACTTTGGGGCAGCCCCTTAGGAGGAGACCTTTGAGCAATGAGCAAATTTAGCAGGCAAAAGACAACCTTTTGTTAATCTTACCTGTAATGTTGATTGTTCCATTTACTTTCCAGGAAACCTTAAGCGATGTCAAGTGTCTGTCAATGCAACAGGACAGCCAAAGACCCTTTGCTTGCACTTCAGGACTGTTACATGTGACATCGATATCCTCAAAGTTTGGAGTGACATTCAGTGGAAAGACAGATATTATTTCTGTGGCGTTGTGTATCTCTGTGTGATACAGACTGCTCATTATGAACACGCAACTGTAGGAACCTGTGAAGCATAAACAACAGTTTTTGCTGAGTTTGCCTCTGCTTTGGAATTAGGAACTACTTCTACAGCTGGTTTTCACATGTCCCTGCTCTGCAGTGGCTGGGCTACTTGCTGATCAATATGTACCCTCAGGTCACCTGCAGAATGCTTTCTGCAGACCCCTGGTGTCAAATGTATCCAGATTAGGACTCACTGTTGATGGGTACTTGAGATCAGTGTTCTCAGACCAAAATACTTCAAATCTGGCTGAGTAGGTGCTTTTGGGATCTGTATATTGCCTGCAGTCCTTCTGGCAGCAGAATGTCATGGTAAAAGGATTCCTACAGAGAATAGGTGACAGAGAGGTGCCCAGGGTGGACTCCACCAGAACTGGCCTCGGAGCGGAGGCTCTTAAGCTGCTCAGAAGGCGCTGCCAAACAGAGCAGAGTATTTATCACAGAATCACAGAATATGCTGAGTTGGAAGAGACCTATCAGGATCATTGAGCCCTTGCACAGGTCACTCCAACAGTGACACCATGTGCCTGGGAGCATTGTTTAAACACTTCTTGAACTCTCAGGCTTGGTGCTGTTACCACTGCCCTTGGGAGCCTGTTCCAGTACTCAGTGAAAAACTTAGTGAAAAACTGTTCTCAGTTATCCAAAACCTCCCCGACTCTGCTTCGTGCCACCTCCTTGAGTCCTGTCCCTGGTCACCAGGGAGAACAGATCTGTACCTGCCCCTCTGCTTCCCCTCATGAGGAAGCTGAAGACCACAATGAGGTCTCTCCTCAGTCTCCTCAAGGCTGAACAGACCAAGTGACCTCGGCTCCTTCTCATACAGCTTCCCCTTCAGGCCCTTCACCATCCTTGTGGCCTCCTTTGGACTCTCTCCAATAGCTTGATGCCTTTTTTGTAGTTTGGTGCCCCAAACTGCCCCCAGGACTCGAAGTGAGGCCTCCCCAACCCAGAGCAGAGCAGGACAATATGCTCCCTTGCCTGGCTGGTGATGCTGTGCCTGATGCCTCCTCAGGACATGGCTGTCCAACATTCAACATGCTGGCTGCCAGGACACTGCTGACTCACATTCAACTTGCCACCGACCAGGACCCACAGGTCCCTTTCTCTTTATCAGCCACTCTCTCAGGCACGAGTCCCCTGGATGCAGCCAGGCCTGGTTTTGAGATTGGCAATAGGAGCTCCAAATTTCCACACATTTTAAGTATGTGGATTTCCCTTCCCCTTTGGGATAGCCAAATGAGCAGACCACTTACATAGGAGTGAAAACACCCAGATTCAGGGCATCCTCAGTCCGAAGAATTTTGGATCCACTATTCCTACCTCACATACATGTGCCCAAATATCTGGTGACAGGCTACCCTTTCTGAAGTTGAATGTAGAATTCATGGTTCAAAGACACAAACTGAGTGGAAGCTTGAGCCCAAGCTGTGATAATACATAATAATTCTCCTGATAGATCCTCCCAGAAAAATGCCGCCAGTTTACCTGTTCTGATTTTCAAACGTCCCTAACCATGCAAAACTGTAACTCTGAGCTCTGATTTAGTGAGGTCATGTGTGTGTAGGGGGCAAGGGCATTAAGGACAAATTCAACCACAGCCTCCAGTCATCACACCAAAAGGGTGGGAAGGCCTCACAGCCTTGCAGTCACCACCATCTCCCTGGTGTGATAACGAAGCCTGGCACTTAGAACACTCTGTCACGTACAATCACTTCAGTCAGTTCACATCTTACTGGCAATGCCAGTCAACACGTAGATCATTAATGAAAACAACAGGAAAATTATGAGAGGCAGTGTCATTTTCCCATTTCCTCTAGAAAATGCAGCCACTGCATTCATCTTTGCTTTTTATAGAACTAGAAAACCGCAATAGGTTTGGTTTTATATGAATGGTTTTATAGAACCACAATAAAAATTTACACGTGCTGTTTTAACAAGGGAAAATCATACCAGAATCCTTCGTCGTAACATTGGTAATTTTAAGAATTGATCTTCTGGATGCTATAACTGTCTCTATTGAGTACCGGGAGCCGGCTGAGATGGTCTGGTCAAAGTGATACCAGGTCACATTGGAAAATGTTGAATTTATCTCACAGGTCAGTCTTACTGTGTCCCCTTCAAAAATGTTCGAGGGTTTCACGGTGAAGTTTGTCTGATCTGGGAAGACAGAGAGCAACATTCTGCATTACTGTCACTCCACCTCACATCTTTATGGTATCTTTCATCTTACAGGGGTCCCAGGTTCTTCACATCAGCTGCAGGGTACCACCTCTGACACAGGCCATGGGATTTTCCTTCAACATATTCTTTCAGTATCTTTCTCAGCTAAAAATTCCAGAAGGTTTTATGCAGAGTTAGAAATATTATTATCACCACCACTACTTTCTAATTAGATAAGCTGGGAGGAGAAGCAACCAGGTTGAAGTAATCCTCTGAGACAGACAGTCCAGCACTTGGTGCACTGAGAGCAGAAGACCTCCAGGGCACTTGATCAGCAGCTGAATTGTAACACATTGTCCAGCAGCAGCACGGAAAATGTGCCAAGGGAGCCAAGGGGAATGTGTTGTCATGTAAACTGCAGGAGTTTTATGTTTTGCTTTAAAGAGTAGGAAGTGCTGGCAGCCTGACATTCTTAGGGCTGTCTCAGTTCTGGAGGTGAATTAAGGATGTTCAACTTCCCCCTGGACAGACCAGGGATCAGATCAGGGATCATTTAGAATCATTTAGGCTGGGAAAGACCTCTGAAATAATCAAGCCCAACCAATAACTGGTCAGTGGAGTAGCTGGAAGTCTTTGGTTTTTCATGGGGGGTACTGCATGCATGGTCCTCGCATGAAGGTCCTAAGCTTTGGTGATACAGGATAAAATGAAACAGCTAAGAAATAAACGTTTCTAGAAAGTCCAGTAGCAAATTATCAACATTACAGGGCAGCTACATGATTCAGGCTAAAAATAGTAAAATAAAGGTTGAAGGAAAGTACTGAGAGCTTTAAACTTACTAGTGATTACTGTTGTGAAGGTAAATGGGTTTAGCTGGTATGATGAATCCAGAAACTGCGGTACAGCTCTGTTGGAATCTCCAACCTGACTGAAGCTTGCTGCTCCTGTTCTTACTTCAAAGTTCACAAAAACACTTCCAGGGCTAAACAGACATAAGAATGACATGAGCATCGGAATTAAATATCCTTGTATGTTAGTGGTTTTCTGTGTTGTGGTGACCCATCTTGCATGGATGGGAATACCTCACAGGACTCCCCCGTGGAGACTCCTCTTGGGACTCAACATTTGCTCTGTTATACTAGAAAGTTGTGCTACAGCTCTTCCCTGAAAAGAAACACCTTTATGGGACACCTTTCTTGTCTGATGTTTGTTTCTAGTAAACTTTCCTTAGAAACCTAAAATGCAGCTGCATTTAAATATGTGTGGACAGTAGCAATGTCTCTTTTATCCGAGGCTGTATCCAGAGTCAATGTTCTATTCACCTTCCTCATGGCCTAGGAAGTGATGTTAGGTTTATTTGCATTCTTTTCCCCTTTGGGTGGAGCTCAGTCTTTTCCATAAAAGGCTTTGCTTCAGATGGGGAATGATTGTGTCTCTTGGACTTTTGCACAGTGATGAATTCTACCCACAACCCCATTTCCATGTTCATACTTGGGCTTTGCTTTGCAGTAATTATTCTGTTATTCAGCGTGTGCCTGCTGGGAGTGGGTTCTAGGCAGAGTGAGTGTAACCTTTGCTGACTTGTGTCTCCTTGAGACTGGACAGGAAGATTTGTGTTGTCCAGGAAAAAATGAAATTATTTACTTACCTAAAACCTGTTACTGTTGCTGAAACAAAGCCTGGTAGACATCTGTAGCTGGCATTAAACTGTAAACAAAGACAGATGAGATAGTGTAAGTCCTCTGTGTATTACTACAGTGTGCTTAAAATAGGAAACTCTCCATTCCTGATGTCAGTAAGGACATGTAGCACACCTGATACAACAGGCCTGGGGCTCTCCTGGTGACATGGAACACATTTCTCTTCATGGTTTCGTTCCATGTGTACCCACATGGATTTAAGCTAGGACCAATAATAGGATTTTTTTTTTCATGCTTCATATACAAAAGATCCCTAAATACTTCCCAGTATACTAAATTAAATGGGAATATTTTCATTGCCATCAATGCAGTCAGCTTTGCCCCACTTTGCAGCTCCCACTGCTGCACAATTCCCAGCTCCCCACAGAGACACTGACCACCCAGGCACTTGGGGTAAACACCACATTACTTAGGGGGCTCTCGACCTTCAGAGATAAAAAAACCAAAGTCATTACCGCTTTTTCAAGGTCCGCTTTGTATTTTTGGTATAACAGAGAGGAAGAATCCTTGAGATCGTCCTGGAAGTCTGAGTCAAGTCTGACTGACATATACAGTACAATGGGCTCTCCCATACCACATGACTCTGTAAGGAAAGACATAAAATAAATGCAAAATAATCAAAGACAATGCTCATGAGGTGAACATCTATTGAAAATCTGATGAGATGAAACTTTCTTGGCTCAGCAAAAGGTGAAAGTCCCAATGAGGCATGGGAGTGATTCCAGGAGTTAGGGCTCCAAATGCAACTAAATATCTGCAAGTGTTTGGGTCAAGGTGGACCCATATCACGAGGAGAAGAGCTTTAGACCATCTCTGCACTTTCCACATTCACAGGCTGTGTGGTTGCCACCTCAGTCCTGATGTGCTTTTTCATCACACTTTTCATCACTATTCTGACCTCCAAGCAGTGTGTGAGCTGCACAGCGATGAAGTTCTGCCCTGCGTCTCCTCACCTTCAGTCTGAGGCTCACAGTAGGGTCCATGGAAAGGCATTTTCTGCATGTAGCCACAGGGCAGGGCTGGTTCCAGGCTCAGAGAAGGGCAGGGCATCACATCACTGCACACCGTGCTGGGCCAGGCATATCCATTTTCACAGAAACAGCAGCTGCTATTCTCTCCACTGGGCAGGCAAACTGGAGTCAGACAGACAGAGAAATACCATGAGAATGGTAACGGGGCATAGTTATTGCAAGATAAATATTTACCTTTCTGTGTCTTCACGACAGGGATCTCAAAAAGTTGCCCTTCTTGTGAGTTCACTTGAATGATGCCAAAATGATGATCTGACAGCTTGCAAATTTTACTCTACTAATTGTAAATGACTAACAAGAAATGGGAACCCAACTGGCACAGGGAAAAGTCTGATCAATTGCTTTCAAGTAACTGAATGGAGATGTGAAGTCTGATCCTAAAAATTTATCTGGCATACTGGCCAGGGTGCCATAATACTTTTTAGACTGGATATTTTTATGTCACCTGAGGTGAAAGCAAGTGTATAGGCTTTTAGAGATTGTAAGAGCAAGATCATTCAGAGTCCCAGTGGCTAATGAGGTGTTGTGTTCTAGTTGTTCTGACCCCTGGCAGGTGCTGTGTGAGAGAAGGTAGCATTATCACTAAGTGCTTTAAAGCACTAAAAAAAATAAACCAATCAAAAAAAACCAAACCCAAACCAAAACAAAAACCAACGCAAAGCCAAAACCACCAAAACCAAAAATCAAACCAAACCAATCCAAAAACACAAACAAAAAAACCCCAAACAAACAAAGCCAAAAAACCCCCTCAAAAAAAAAAAAAAAAAAGCAAAATGGAGCACATCACTGTAACTTTTTCTGCTCTTAATGTGTCATTGTCATTACATGTGAGCCTGAAGGCCTTTATAAGATGCATTTGCAACTTGTTTTGGAAACTGTTGAACACTTCCTTTTGCTGTTTTATGGCTCAATTATAAGAAGGTATCAAATCTCCTCTGCTGTTGTAAATGCTTGGTGTGAGGCTCTGCTGTATTACTTGGATGTGATGTTGCACAACCACAACTCATGTAATAAAACCTGTCTTGTCCTGTGAGAATAGGTTAAGTGAGCTCTATCTCATGCAGCCTGTCTCTGTCAGGGTCAGAGTACAGCCTCTTACAGCCATCTACGTCCAGATACAGGAGGAGGGAAGTAAACAGTCTGATAACTGCTGTCACAGCTTCCTGAAACTTGAAAGTAACTCAGACTGTGCTTGTTAGCCAAACTGGAGCAAAATCCTTTGGCTCAGGCTTCCTCTGGCTTTGTCCCTTCCTTAGGAAAAGCATTCAGAGCTATTCCTAACGCCAACATTATATAAAGAGGAGTGGTGAGAGACAGATAACAAATATGCTGTTGTGTGCTACAGCTGCAGCCTTGCTGGGTCTTTCAGCAGGAGCAGAGATGGTTCAGTTTTGCTGATTCTGAAGCATGATGGGTGGTAAAAGTGGGAGACATCAAATACTGACAAAACCCCCCATTATCCAGAATAAACAAATCAATAACCAACCCACCTGTTGTAATGCTGATGTTTGAAACTGTTGTTTGTACATTTGAAATATTAATTGGAAGATCAATATTTTTGAAATAGTCTTTGATTGGCTCCAGGTAAGATGAATCCTGCAGGCTTACTTCAATGTCAAAAGTATGCTCCGGAAGGGGGAGGTCAAGAATAAGCACTGAAAGAGAAATAGAAGGAGACTGCAAAGCTGTGTTTGAGGGTAAATCACAAATTGATGGCCTCTAGTTTAGCATTTGGGGGTCTTTGTTGCTATTTAATGGTAGCTTAGTGTGGCATTCTGCTCAGGAAATCTTCTTGCTTTCCACTCAGCAGATATTCTGCTTCTGTTCTATCTGCTCCTTGTCTAACAAAAGCCAGATTTCTCTGGTGTCGGAGCATAGGAAGCTGATACAAATGACACAATCCATTCATAGAAGAGCTGTCTCATCCCTTCTCCCCCTAGAATCAGTAAGCTGATGGGTTGCCAACCACAGACTGGGCCATATAAGATTATCTTTTCTTTATATCATCCTGTGAATTTTCTCACTTTATCCTTCTGCTTCTGTTCCCCATCGCACTGAGGGAGAGTGAGCGAGGGGCACTGTGGTGCTTGGCTGGGGTTAAACTACAACCACACCTTGATGTTCCCAGTTCAGTACATCAAGAGATGCTGCCCTAACAGGGATTTCATCCTGGGCCTACTAGAAACCTGCTCTGTTACCATATAGTTGTGTACGTACTGTTTCGCTTCTGCCTTTGCATCTCTGGGTAGAAGCTTTCTTGCCCTAGTGTGCTGTCAATCTGTGGGGAAAAAAAAAAAACAAAAAACAAAAAACAAAAAACAAAAAACCAGTGAAGGTCCATGACAATAACAAAGTGAAACTTCAGCTGCTGTTGCTGGCAAAAGAAATTAGGGAAGAATATACTGACATAGATAATTTTTTCCCAGTAATCTTGGTCTCACTTCTCCAACCTCCCAATCCATCTTCCTCTTTAAACAGAAAATTTCTGTCTTCCAAGCAGGGAAGGGTTAAGCACCAGCTAAGGGATGTACTGAGTTTGCAGATGCCTCTTTGCATGTCTCTGCAAGCCAACTGTCCCAGCTCAGTTGGATTTTTCTGTCTGAGCCATAAGACCTCCACAGGGCTGTCACAGTGCACTTAGTCCTGGGCCAGCCTTGTGAACTGCTTGGAAATGTGGCCACTCAGCCTTTGAATCCAGAAACTGGACTTAGATCACCTTTTGCTTTCCTCTGCAGCAGCAGAGCCAGCCTGAGCAGGAGAAGAAAGGGGACTGAAAAGCCTTGGCTCCAGCTCAGTTCCCAGATCAGCTATTTTGGGGACATCAGTAACACACAGCTGACCATGGCAGGGGTTAGCACCATTTCACTATGGCTGAGTTTACAGAGGCTGCAGCCAAGTCAGATTCAGACCATCTTATCTCTTTTTAAATTGTGCCCTAAAAATACGTTGGCACCACTGTTAGCGAGAAAGGCTAAAGAACAAGCAAAGACACAGGCAGGAAATTTGCAGCTTTGCCAGTTTCTTGGTTTCTACTGTAATCTTTATTTACAGAAAGAGTGAATAGCTTGGCAACTCTTGAGTCATCTCTTTACATAAAGGAACCATCTGGTGTGTGATTAGAGCTGGGTTTTGTATCACAGCTGTGCTGGGGCGAGGATCTTGCTTGGCACTTTTTGCACTGCTGGGATGTACCTTGGTGTTAGAGGTTGGCTGCAGGAGGTACAGAAAGTGCCCTGTGACCCACGTCCTCCTCCGAGTTTGGACTCAGTGATTTCCTCTTTCAGTTATTCTCCCAAACAACCAAAGGGTATTGCTAGGTTGCTAAATACTTCACATATTTCACACCATTAAGTAATGACTCATCTGCAAGCTGTCCCATGACCAGTGGTGCTAAAAAAAGAGGTGTTGCTATTTTTCATGAAAACACCTAAGTGCTGAGATGAAGACAGCTTGAAAATGAGACCAAATTAGATATTTGGCCACTGTTAGACATTTGCTGAAGTGCAAATGGGGCTGCTGCAACCACACATACCTTGTTTTGCCAAAGGAGGGGGTAGTGGTAGAAAGAGCTTAAGGAGTTCCCACCTTTCTCTTCAAATTTCCTTTCCTTTTTTTCAACTTTCTCAAAGGAGGTTCTCCATTTGCTCACAATGGAGAAGATAAAATAACTATTGTCTGGTCTAATACTAATTGTGATGACCAAGAGTTGGTAGAGTTACCAGATTATATTTACTTCCATGTGGTTAGAACCTTGGCTTCTCTGTTCCTCTTCCATCTTTTTTGTTAGGAAAAATTTGTCTTTTTTTTTAGGGAAAAATGTGCAGAAACTGTCTGTTAACAAACACATGTACAGGATGAAGCACAAAATGGCTTTCCATAATTCACACTGTTGGTGAAACAGAAAGGATCTGTGAGGATTATTGAAAAACTGGGAAACGAAAGTAAAATCTCAGTTCATGGGCAACATCTAAACACAAATCACTCAGGAGCAGTGTTTTGGTCATGTGCACATGTCCAACATCTAAACACACTCAGGAGCAGTGTTTTGGTCGTGTGCACTTGTCCTGTTGAGACAGACCTGTCACCTACCTGCAAACATGTCACTTCTAGATGTATTTGGTTCCTCTCTCCTCGGATGGGTGAATTCCATCCAGGAGCAGTGCCCACATATATGTTATGCAGACTTAGCTCCAGTGACAGCAATTGAAATCCCTTGCAGACCAACACAGTGAGAAACAAGATGTGTTTTATTCAGTGCCTTCTGGAGGGACTTTAAACTGGGAAACATGAAGAGCCCAGTTTTGGATTTCCCCATCCCTTTTACACACTCTGGGTTCAGATTCCACCCCATCCCCCTGGTTTTATTCTGACTTCTTCCAAGGTTTTGTGGGTGTAAAGGACACCATCAGGGCGATACAGGCAGAGACCCAATGAAAACCAGTGGAGGTGGGGAAGGATACTCACTACGTAGGACAACGGATAGAAGTTTGAGCCCTGTGGTATCTGGCAGCAGGCTGAGACCAGCAGGAACAGGCAGTGGAAACCTGTAGTGGTTGGGGATGGCATTTTGCCTGGTGACTTTGCTGTGCAGCCTGAAGTCAGCTGTACCTAATCAAAATAAGAGAAAGAAATTGCTTGAAGAAAGCAGAGTTCTGAGCAGATTCCTAGCAGGGACAAAGGAGGTGCTGAAAATCTGCCATGAGAAAAGTTGACTTTGGATCTTCAACTATCCCTCTTGGTGGGACTTGGGAAATGCACAGCCAGGAGATGAGGGAGCAATTAGGAATGTTGCTGTGCAAGTGAGGGCCTGTCCTCTTGCAGCAGGGAGAGCTCTGCCACTCGCTGTATCCCACTCTGGAGAGGGTTGTGGCATCACCATGGGCTCAGGTACAAAAGTCTGTGTGTTTGTTACCCCTTGGCTAGCAATGGACATAATGAAGAGCAGCATCTCCTGGAAATAACCTGTGTTATTTTGAGGTTTTAACAAACTTCTCCATTAATTGCACTGAAGTTAACAAATAAGTAAACTAGAATCTAAGGACCATGTCACACAAGAATATAATATGGTGCCTGAAATCACACACACACATACCCACACCCCAATAACATTTTCTACCTCATTAATTCCTGAGCTAATTTAGTCACACAGCAGACTGGATGATGAAACATAAAGGGAGAGGTAAAACATTCATGGACCCAAAAGTGCTGACACATTTGTGCAACCAAGGGGAATAGAGAAATGGAGGTGAAGAATCCATAAAAGATAAATATTTTGCTGTGAATATGCACTTTCTGGTTATTCCTAACAAAGCACTTTCTTAGCTCCAGAATCAACAACTAGTAGAGAGCTAAAGAAAAAGAGAAAAAGGCATAACCCATGAGGATTGTGAAAATAATTTTAAGCCCTGAGGAAAGATTTTAAGCCCTGAGGAAAGCACAGTACTGAACAGAGCCTGAGTGGATAATGTCAGCCTGATTAAAATAATGAACTCTTGTAAAATTACAATCTTTTCACATTGAAAAGGCTGTTCATCCAAACTCAAGTTTTGCAAGGCAGTGAGTCACTAGAGGAAAACAGAAAAATCAGCACCTCCTGAGTGCACCAGTGGCTGCCTATTGCAACCATCATTTATCAGAGCTGGTGCTCCCAGGCAGGCTGGGGCTTTGCTGGCACTTTCCTGCTCAATCAACTCCGTGACAGAAAACAACTATATGAACATGATCTGTGGTCTCACCTCGTGAATTGGAAGAGGATGGCAAGGAGTTTGTAGTCAAGCATGTACTTGATATCACCAAGGCGGGTGCCCAGCAGGGATTTGTGACTTTTCTCACCAAATGTGGTTCTCAGAGAGATCCATCTGGAGTGGGACTTCACCTGGATACTGACCTGGTTAAAAGATAGGAGGCAAAAGCAGGGATAAATTATTTTCTTTTCCAATACAGAGATGTTATCACCAGAGCTCTGCAGGAATGAGGTGTAAGCCTGTACCTCACTCTCTGTTCTCAAGTGATGTGGAAAAGGCAGTGATCAGTGATGCAACACCATGGAAAATTTTACTTGGTTGAGACTAACAAAAGCAAAGTCTGCCTGTGAAGACCTGCATTGGGGTCACAGGAGACTGAGTGACTTGATCATGAAATTCAGGACTCATAAGTGTAAGGTAGAAAGAAATGATCCTGGCAGTATGTATTCTGTGATGGACTCTGAACTGACAATTACCACTCAGAAATGGGACCTGAAGAGAATGTCAACTGAATTCTGAGATGCAATTAAAGAAGGAAAATTAATTTTAAGATATTTTAGGATAGTAATGGAGGATAAAACCAAAACCAAAACAAAAAACCTGAACCCTCCAAACCAACATAAACAAAGCAAAACCAAAACAAGAGTAAATCAAAACAAAATAAAATAAATAAAGAAAGAAAGAAAAAAAACCCTCTTTTATCTAGACATCTGAGCTAACACAGTATAGCTTCTCTTATACTCCTATGCAGGAATAACCAGAAAGGATATCACAGTAATTCAGAGTATCTTCCCACCCCACTCCAAAAATCAATTAAAATAAAAGAATGTTACAGGCTTTTTTTTAATCCAATCAATGAATAGCTAACAGAATCAGGGGAAAAATGTGGAGAAATTTTTTCAGTTTCCTGGGCATCTCTGTCACTCTATCCAGAATTCTACAAAAGAGACTATTTTCCTATTTTGAAGACATCATCCACTTGTAACAAACTCAAGACTTCCATGGATCTGGCTGATCCCAAGATCACAATTGATTAAAGTGGATCATGAGGGAAACATTATAAGCTGTGACACAAGTTCCTGAGATAGTGACATGACTTAATAATTGAAGCACTAACTAAACAAAGGTCTCTGGTAGCTTTGTATATTCAGCATATTCTCACAACATATGGTAAAAAAACTTAATCTGCACAAAGAGTTTGTGTCACACTGGTAACAGGTTGATGAAACAGATAATAAAAAGGCAAAAGGGTCATTAAACAAAATTTATGATGAGAGTAAACAACATCTGGCACAGTTTTGCATTTATCTTTTGCCCTGCTCCCCAACTTGCCTTCATATTCAAATGTTGTGGGTCAGCCTCTATTTTCAAACACATCTTTTGTGTGACTTTATGCAGCTGACAGCAAACACCCTGTTAATGGTACATATAAGACACCATATAGAGGACAACTCATGTAAATGAGAGCTGGGCTGCTGGTAACTCAGGCTTTGGTAACCATTTAAAGCTCTAAAACTTCCTAAGCCAGTATCTAGAAAGCCAGAAAACCAACAAACAAGTTGCAAATGGGGAAAAGTATTAAATGTTTCTCTCAGGCAATGTGTCTGTTCCCCTTGTTCATTTAATTTCTCAATGAATAAAGCATTGCCGTAAAACTTTTAGTGACCAAATTCTCAAGTATCTGTCTGCCTTCAGTGGGCAAAGCACATGTGCAGACACATTCCACGTTTCTCATACCAACTGTCTCCTGGGAACCAATAAGTATCTTCAACTTATAAAGACCCAGAGAGCTAAAGAAGTCCAGATTTGCTACGAAATGCTCATTGTCCACAGCACTTAGGCTGGTAAAATTCTAAAATGCAGAGGATTCCTAGAGGTAAATAGCAAGGTCTCATTTTAACCCAGGACATAAGGGAGATACATGACCTTCTTATTAATTTTTCTCTAAACTTTTCTTTTTCATGAATGCTGTAAAATAATTACACCTTCTCTTGCAAATCCACCCAGCACAATAGTCACCATCACACATTTTAGAAAATAAAGAAAACACCCAGAGATTTAGCATGATTTACCTTCTCAGGTGGTTCAAAGAGAGGATCTTCTAATTAGATTCATCTTAAACATCATCTGCTTCCTACATAGCCCAGTCTGCTCTCTCAAAGAGAAATTAAACCACAGGAACTTTTATAATTAGTTGAACAAGTTATTGCTGCCCAGAAAAGTTGCCTCTAGAGCCTGCACTCAAATATCAAGTGTGAGGCTGAGCAGACATGCCACTGCAGAAAACCCACAAGGCATTTTAAGAGGAGATATTTCCTGATACCATTCATCAGGTTGTACTCATTATTTCCCCCTGCACTGATCTGAGTCCCTCAGTGTCTTATCTGCAGATTAGTGGACTAACTTGTTCCCCTGCTGTTACTCACCTTCTTTGTTCTAACAAAAGAGGGTGTTGAGGAATGAAAGCAGCAAAATCATGTTTCGTAGCTATGGCAAAATGTCTGTGGGCTTTGACTTAAACTATAAAGGAGAAAACCCCTAAAATTTTCCCACCTGAGCTGCCAGCCTGCTTACTGCGGGCTGTGCCTGGAAGGCTCAGTGGACACACATTTATGCCCTTGGAGAAGCTGCACAGAGATGCAGACCTGTGGCTCTGATGGCTATGGGAATTCCCAGAAATCAGGGGAAATTCTGACGTGTCATGTATGTTTCTATATTGAACAATATCCGGAGCCAAGAACACACAAATAGGGGACATCTGTCCAAGTAACAATGGAACCCTTGTCCCTACAGTGTTTGATAACAGTTGGTTTATCGATGGAATTTGTTTCCACAGCAGTGTGTGAGGCAGTGACTGACTGAGCTCTGTGGAAACCCCTGGGATTAAGCTCATGTTGTGGGGGAATTATTTTTTAAACACTGATTAATTCATGAGACAGGTCTGTTTCCTTTTCTGCAAACCTGCTCACCTGCAAGGTGATGAGTCAGACCTCAGCTGCTTGCAGCAGTTTTAAGGTGATTAAATTGGCATGACTGATGCCCTCGTCACCCTTACAGCATGTCTTTGTCTTCACTGCTGTGGTGCCATCGGTCTGATTTATTGCCCACCCAAGCTGGTTCAGGAATCTGAACAAGTAGAAGACCAAGGCTACATCTACAGCACTTAATGCCACCACCTCTCTCTCTGCAGATTGGTTTTATTGATGGCCTTGTGCTGGTGCCTTCCAGATTCTTACTCAGTTTAACTCCCTGTCCCTGCAGAAAACCAAAGCACCAATAAGGTGCCCAGCTCACTTTCCTCTGAGTCTGATCAGCTTAGAGAAGGTCCCAGTTAGTGCCAGAGCAAGGAGAGGAGCAGCTAAGTGGCCCCAAGCAAGGAAAAGAGATGGAACAAGGGCTGGCAGACAGGGCAGGATAAGGACAAGGAGGACATCTTCCTTTCTGCCCTGGCAAGCTGCTCAACACAAGTTCATGGTCTATCCCTACAGAAAAAGCTGATCATTTTCTCCCAAAGTTGCTCCCTCGGCTGACTGCTTGTAGGTTTGAATGAGCAGCAGTGCCAGTGCAGAGGCTGAGATGAAGAGGCTGAAGAATTGGCTTAGGCTGAGTTGCCTCTGCCTGTGGTGGAGCCACACTTTCCACATTGCCAGGCCTTGACTGGAAAACTGGTCTGTGTTACCTGCTTTCCCCAAACACCCTCTTTTTTTCTTTGCTTTTGTGGGGTTTTTTTGGGTTGTTTTGTTGTCGTTTTGTTGTTTTGTTTTTTGTTTTGTTTTCCAAAAATTTAAAGAAAGAGCATCCTGGGATGTGAGAATATGAAAGAATGTCAGCAAGGCTTTCTTAAAAGAGGGTTTCTGCTCAAGGTTTATCATCAAACTGCAGCCTAAAGGTATGAGAAATCTTGGTTTACTTTGCAGGAGAATGTGAAAATTATACAATGTCAGAACATTAGGTATGTAATCAACTTGGTATGCAAGCACAGGGGATGTTCTGATCGTCCTGATGTTTTTTCCTGAACTCACTCATCATGTACTGTCATGTCACCAGAAACTGTGAACTTCCTGGATTCCAAAGTCTCAACCCCACAACATTTTTATTTAAACAATTGAGTCTGCCATTAACCTTCACAGGCTCCAGAAAGCAAGAGGTGTTCTAGAGGACACTTGCTCTGAACTAGAAGTGCTCATCCAAACCAGGGCAGAGCTACAGGGATCCTGTAGTTCACTGGAAATGTGCTGATGCAAAAGCATGAGAACACATTTCATCTGTCATGAAAGACAGGCCACGGTGAGGTTCCCCCAGCTGCACCCTGGGAAATACTGTTCAAAGAGAAAGCAAATGTGGAAACAACTTAGAAATGAAGCTGTTGTGGCTCTCATGACTCACCCTTCCTCATTCCAGTCCTGGACATTCACACTTCAGTCTCATCTCTAGAAATTAATATCTCAGCAATTTGTGTAATCAAACCCCACTGTCAATTGTATCCAAATGCAGAAAAAAAGATGCCAGAACCTCTCAGAAACTGGATGCAACACTGCAGATTCTTACACCATCTGATATTCTTGAGTCTGAATTTTGTGTGTTCAGACATACAAAGCTGTGTTTTTAACATGTGAGGACAGAGTGAATCCCAAGCATATTGGAGCTTATAGGTAGATTACTTTGAGATAACAGTTTTTGGGGTGAATCTGACAATGCCTGGGGCTTCCTTTATTATCTCTATCACATGACTTTAGATAGTTTTGCCCATCTCAATCTTGCAGAAATTATTCTGGAGGGAGTCCTAAGAAATTTCTACCTAAATTCACTCACTGTAATGATGTTGAAATATTATTAATTTTTTAGCAAATATTTTTAATTGAAGACCTGGGAGGTAACAGAAGTGCACTGTGTGATGCTGTTGATGTTTTGGCTGGAGCCTTGTGTCCGGATATTGCTGTATTGGAGAGCATCCAAAGCAGAGCCATGGGAATGCAAAGACAAGAGCGTTGTATAACCTCAGTGACAAGAGCCATAATCTTGTGAACAGGCTGAAGGTTGTTCAGATTAGATAGGACAAGACTCAGGTATGGACACAATAACAGTTTGTCCCTTGGAAAAGGCCTGACATGGACACTCACAGTGATAGCTGGCTGAAGAATGTTGTGAAGTTACACAATCTTTAGCAAAATATGCATACAAATATGCTGGTGATTATGAAAAATATGTAATTTTAACATTTAGAAGCACAAAATTAGGCTACCCAGGGTGGCTGCAAAGTTTTCTTCAGTAGAGGTTTTTAAGAACAGGCTATACAATTGCTGATATGGAGGAGAGGCTTTGATTCTGCTTCCATGTGGGTTTGTTGCAGTGGGGTGATGGGTAGATTGTTTGCTGGTCTCTTCTAATTACCTGTGTATCTCTACACTTCAATTTGTGCAATGAATTAATTCAAAGAGATTCAGAGATGTGCAAGAGCACAGATCTGTGTTCTCAGACCTGTGTTGGACTGACCAGGGCAAGATTGTTCGCCTGTGCTTGGCACTGGTGAAACATCAAAAATCTTGTGTTCTGTTTGGGGCTCCTCATCACAGGAAGGCCACTGAGGTGCTGGAGCTTGTCCAGAGAAGGACAACAGAGATGGAGAAGGGTCTGGAGCACAAGTATGGTGAGGAGCAGCTGAGGGAGCTGAGGGAGCTCGGCCTGGAGAAAAGGAGCTCAAGTGGGACCTTCTCACCCTCTACAACTCCCTGACAGGAAGGTGAAACCTGGTGGAGGTCGGACTCTGCTCCCAAGTAACAAACAACAGAACAAGAGAAAATGGCCTCAAATTGCTCCAGGGGAGGTTTAGTTCGGACATTTAGAAAAAAATTATTCGAGGAAGGGGTGGTCAAACAGTGGAGTAGGCTGTCCAGGGCAGTGTTGTAGTCAGCATCCCTGGAGGTGTTTAAAAGATGTGCACACGTGGACTTGAGGGACATGTTTTAGTAGTGGATTAGCAGTGTTGGCTTGATGGTTGGACTCATGACCTTAGAGTTCTTTTCCAATCTACCTTAGACAGGTTTAGGAATTCCTTTCTTGACTTTTGCAGCACAATATTCTCACAGGTTTAAGCACAGAGGAGGTAAACTGTACCTACAGCCTTATCAAGGGTTTTCCCAAAACAATATTTCCGGAGGAGGGCTATGGTTCACACCTTTTTCTGCATCAGCTCACATTTTCCATCCTTGTTTGTGCAGTATTTATCTTTCCTTTTGACCTATGATTATGACTTTAGATTCCCCTATTCCTCTGTCAGCGTTCCCGTGAATTGTTGATGACCTTTTTACATAGCCAAATAATCTACATGGAAAATGAAAATAATTTAGACCCAGCTATCTGAAGATCAGGCTCAAATCATACCACGACCACGCAGGACTTCCTGCAAGGAGAGAACAACTCTCTAGGACTCACGTTTGCAGGGCACAGTAGCTGAAATAGCAACCATTTAGCTGGATGACAGAGAGCACAGAGAACACTGCCCAGCTGAATGTCCAAATTATCACATTCTCCAGGCATTCTTTATACTCTGAGAGCAGACAAAAGAAGTTTCTTTGAGCATTTTTAACACATTCTGGACAGTGCCAGTCAGCCCTGCAATGTTTTCCTAACCCTTCTGGCACAGTTCACAGTTGGACTTACCGCTTGTCACTGGAGAACAGCAATCTGCCAGATCAATGAGGGCATTCTTGCATGAATAAGCATCAGCTGCCACAGTTACTGGCTAAGCATTATCTCAGGGAAGGGAGAAGGTGAGAAACAGCCTGGCACATTTGGAGAGGCATGAACACCGCCCTGGTTACTGACCAGCTGTACAGCTGACCCCTCTGGGAAGGTACCACACTAAGGCTGGACCTCTGGCCAGCCTCTCCCATGGGGCTGGGTGACAACGGACCTGCACTAACAGCCACATTACTGTGTTAGGACAGAAAGGACATCTTTGGCAGGGTGGTGATGTCTGCAGGATTTTTGGGGATGGTCCCATGCACAGCCAGGAGCTGGACTCAATGATCCTTGTGGGTCCCTTCCGACTCAGCTTATACTGTGATTCTGTGATAGCTCATGGCTTCTGTGGCCTTGGCAGTGTAGCATGATACAGACACCTGGGGTCTACCAGAGGCAGAAATAACATGCTGTTGGCATTCTGTATAATCCCTTGCAGCAGAGCTGCCTCTACAGACATTCTCTCAGACCTGTGCCTCCTTACTTGGGTTCCTTGCTCAGGTAACCTCTGTTCACCCAGAGGGACCTGGCCTAATCCACCTTATCCTTCTGTCTTACTCACCAACTCTGTCTCTTATAGTCAGACATATTTGTAAGCTTTTCTTATCCTGCCAGTCATGTCTTTTTTCTAGAATCTTTCTGACAACATTTCTCATTTGATGTCAAGACTTAAGAAAAAGAAGATTTCCTGATTCTGGATGCATCTCAAGCACAATGCCCAGCTCCTAAGCTCCCCAGTACAAGAGATACACACTAAAGTGAGCCCAGCAAAAGGCCATAAAGATGATTAAGAGGTTGGAGCATCTGTCATACCAGGAGAGGCTGAGAGAGCTGCTTAGCCTGGAAGAGGAAAGGCACAGGGGGATCTTGACAATGTCTAAATATAACAGATGAGGGGACCTAAAGATACACCCACCGTGGAGTGGCTTCTCTGGTAAGGGGTTATAAATGCAGAAGTGGAAGCAAGCAGCTCTGTTTTAGAAGACACAGAGTTATCCTTCCCCATGCAGCCATCCCACATACAAGTATTTTTTTCCTGTTGGCTGTAAGCTTTCTACATGCTGTGTCTGGGAAAGCTGCCCCTCTTGTACTGCAATGGAGATGAATACACCTTCGGCATCAGCAGGAAGAAGAAAACAAACAACCTTGCAGGCACAACACATCTTCAACCAGCAGTTCTTTGTGAGGTGGGTATTAGTCCACAGCCTCAGTTCTTGGCCCTCCGCTCTGGCTGTGAGACATGTCCTGGGTCACTGAGGCCAAGAGCTCCCTGTGTGGTCAAGCAGACATATTCTGCTTTAAAGCCTCATTATAAAAGCCCTCAACTCTGTGCTTTTTACTCCTTTGTTCACACTGAGAGACCATTCTCCCTCCTTTCTAATGGGCTCTGCTAGCTTAATGTCCTGAACAGATTTGCCCTTGGTTGGATCCAAGGATTGTCTAGCCCAGTTGGTTCTTATCCAACAAGAGCTAGAGCAGAGGCCCTTGGGAAGAGTTTTACAAAATTGAAGTAAGTTTGCAGCAGCTCATCTTCAGAATGTTATTTCCACTTCTGGCTATTAGAGCTACAGGGATTTCTGGAGGCAAAGGCAGATCATTGGTGTTTAACAGCCCTAAAGGCCTACTAAGCTGACTCAAATGAAGTAAATTACAGGAAAACCCATGAGACTGTGCAGAATACATAATTTGCAGGAACAAGGAGGTCTGAATTCCTTTGCTTGCTTTGAATCTACCCCTCATTAGGGTCAAGTTTGATCCTTAATTGTCAAACTAGATAGAACAAATTTTTCCATGGCCTTTTACCCCATGTTACTTTTACATTCCCCATCAGCTGTCGAGGATGAAGAGTCCTATGCCATTTTAGCACAGCAGTCCTCCTGCCTCTTTGGTACTTGTTCTACATCTTTCCACTTTGGCTGGATTTTTTTTTTTTTTTTTTTGGTAACATAGTTAAGCTCAGTTACCCCCATGCCAACATTTTCCTGTGGCTTGAACAACTCTGCCTCCCTCCAGGTATTTTGGATGAGGCCTATGGTGCTGTGAGATCTGTGGAGGTGAAGGATGCCTGGAGAGAGGAACCAGGAACTGCTACAGGTTAGAAGGTGTGAAAGGGCAGATCTGCTGCTGGCACAGGCACAGTTTGGCACAGTTTGGCTCCATGGCTGCCCAGTAGCCTGTATCAGCTGAACCTTGGTTACCATTTGCAAAGAGCTATGGAACATTTTCCCAGAGTCTTGAACTCTGGGGCTAAAGCCTTGTTTTCAGTGCCTGTCCAGTTTGTTGTTCCTCAGCCACAACAGAAGAGCTTTCCTTTCTCTGCATAAAGCATGACCTTTGGGTGGTGCGTAATAAGTTGGATGATCAGACAATGTTTGTTTCAGACAGAAAACACACAATGACTTTAAGAAACACACACCCAAGCACAACAATATTTCATGGGAGAGTTGGCTGAAAGGGAAAGGGGGAACAAGGGAAGTTGCACTGACCTTAGATAACACATCTGAATAAGAACAAAAATAAAATAAACAGAAATTAATCAAGGACACAAAACTGAACTGCTTGGTGATAAGGATTCAAACAGGCAATAAACAAGCTGTGGCATGCTTTCTTTGTGATGTTTGTGGAACTGTGGTATTCCAGCTCTGTGCCTAGCATGGTGCAGGGGGCTGAGTTTGATGGGATGCTCAAGGATCTCTCAGACATGAGCAGGGGTTTTATTTTCTGTGGGAATAGAGGGGTAATTCTTATTTTTGTTGGTTTTGTGCAAACAGATGTCATGGCACTCATAAGTAAAGGGATGAATGTTCCCCATGCCACATGACATGTTAACATGCCAGACTGAAAACAGTGATAACTGCAACCAAAGTGAAATGGCATTTAAATCAGCACTTTACTGGAAAAAGAAAGCCCTGCCCAATTCTTGTCTTCTTCCTGGCAATTCTTTCTCACTTCCACTCGGGTTTTTCTCTACTCCAGCTAAGTCCTCCTCCTTGACCTTCATGTTGGAGTTTTGTAGAGAAGAAACAAAGAAAAAAGAAAAAAAAAGTTCTAGCCAATTAATTCCACCCTCCTATTTCAGCCCTCTGTATTGGCTGGGTACCACATGTTTGGAAAGACTGTGGAAAAGCACACACCAGCTCACCTCTAATGACTGGGATGGAAGAAGGGATGTACCCATGAACCTTTTCTTCTCCTTGTGCTTTGTGGAGCATCTACAGTGGGCTGCAGCCCTAATTCACAGTGAGAAGTAACACAACAAGATATTTGAAGCTCAGTACTCTGGGAGTACAGGGGAAGGAGGAACTTGCCAGGTACTCCCATATCAATGCAGTAAAGAGTGAGGTCTAACAATATCTGTTGCACTGGAATTTCCATGTGCTGCAATGAGTTTTGGATTGGGTCCCTGAGTCAGGCCAGACATGGGTTACTTCTATAGACTAAAGTACTAGAAAGACTGATGACTGCATGCTTCCTGCTCATTGCATTTTATTAACCTCTTGATTTTTTTCCTGTTATTACTGCAGCTGGCTGTGTAGGAAGCTCCTGTAAGTTGTGTAGGTGTCAGCCTTTTGGAGTACAATCATGCTCTGGACAGAAGGTGTTTCCTGTCTGAGGGCCTGGCTTGTTACACCTAGCAACAAAAAGATGGAAGTACAAAATAGCACCCACCTTTTGCACATAGAATCATATAAATAGAGGGAACTCCCTTAACCCAGTGAAGACAGGTCTCTGTTGTCCATGTCTCTTAATTGCCTTCTCTTATGATGAAGCCTGAGAGAAAAAAAATAATTGTTTCTATTTTGTTCCAGTGATTTCACTTCCTATTTTTGTACTGATCTGTCTTTCAGAGCACAGGAGAACTCAGAAAGGCTAAATAGTGCTACTATTTTTACTTCTTGGAAGCACTTTACTATTTTAACTTCTTGGAAGGCTGCACCTGTCTATAATATTTTCAAAATTTTCTCAGTCTGAAGATAAGCCTGTTTAATGTCTATTATTCATTAAAGTCTTCTGAACACTAGTAAAACAAACAAATCCCATCTGTGTTGATGATACTGTGGCTTGATCTCACACCTGGTGCCAAGGATGAAGATGCTTATCTCCAGACTGAGACCAGGGATGATCCAAACTTGTGAACCCCTGTGGTGCTTGTTGGGTTCACATGGCACAAAAACACAGCATTGCAAAGACAATTTAAACCTGATGGCAAGTTTGACCATGAGATACAACACCAAGGAATGGCATTTCTCCAGCCACAGGGAGCCTTTGAGGAGCTTAAACAAGCACCTGCCATGACATGTAGGGCCTGAGTAGATGAGCTGCTGAGGTCTCTTTCTGCCTACTTTTAGGAGGTCTACTCCACAGTTACCATGTTCCCTGTCTCAGCCAATGCTAATGGCCAAGACTCACAGGAATCCCAAGAACAGCGTGGACCAGTCAGCAGCACAGCCTGGGCTCCTTGTTTAGGGAGAAAAGGAGAGTTCAGGCCCATGGAGGGGAGCCGTGCCCTGCTGATGGCCTCAGGGTTAACACACCCTGCCCTGCTGCTGTGACACTGTTGCTCCTAATTCTAGCACGGCCTAAAATAAAATGCACATTTCAGGCACAAGAAGGTTCTTCATCTCCCTGCCAGCTCACTCATCCCCCAGCTCAATGGGATGAAGCTGGGATGAAGCTGAGCTTTGGTTGCATCTCCCACAAGAAGTTTTCTGAGTCCTTTGTGCTCCTCTCTGCTGACTCTGCCAGCAATCTAGGCCTTGCTTCAGTAGGAACCTCCTCTGCTTCAACACCCTCGAAAGGGGACAAGGGAAGCTTCCATTTACTGCTGTCAGATGGATTAAGCATTTGAAAGTTTGGTATTATGATGCTGGAGCAGTGCTGGAAGGACGATGGCATGGCTGCTCAGAAACAAGGTGCTCAGGAGAAGAGCAGGCAGCTTTGAAAGCAGATTTTCCATAGTAACATAGAACATCTCCCCTAAAAAGACAGGCTGAGAGATCTGGGGCTGTTCAGCCTTGAGAAGAGAAGACTCCATGGAGGCCTTTGAGCTCCTTCCAGTACCTAAAGGGATAACAACAGGGCTGCAGTGACAGAACAAGGGGTTTTGGGGGAGATGGCTTTAAATGAACAGAGGACAGGTTTAGATTGATTAGGAAGAAATTCTTCCCTGTGAGTGTGATGGGGAATTGGCACAGGTTGCCTAGAGAAACTGTGGCTGCCCAATCCCTTTAAGTATCCAAGGCCGGGCTGGATGGGACTTGGAGCAACCTGGTCTAGCGAAAGGTGTCCCTGCCCATGGAAAGGGCTGGACTGAGATGAGCTTTAACATCCTTTCCAACCCAAAGCACTCTGTGATTCTATGATTTTACATGCTGTGTCCTAACTGCAATAAGGGACAGTGTTTATGAACAGCACTTGAACCTTTTAAGCCACAGACTTGAAACAGGATGGATAACAGGAGGAAGGAAGGAAGTGCCATCAGTCCTGTTTAATTGCCAGAGACACTTGAGGCATGCACAGGCTCATCCGGGATCTCAGGCCTAGGATCAGCCAACCCAAATTTTAGGGACAATGGGCAAGAATTTAAAGAATTTCTCTCTCAAGAAGGCACAGTGAAACAATTTCAGGAGCAAGGGGCATTCTGTGAATAGCCTGTCATAAGGCACGTAGGGACACCTTTGGAATGAAGATGGCTTTCACACACTCAGTTTAATGGTCATGGAGGGCCAAGCCTGTGCTCACAGGATTGAGCCAAAGCAGGAACTCTAGTAGAGCTTTTCCTCTGAGCATGAACAATTGGGGGAAGCTCTGTCGTTTTGAGGAATTTCCGAAGACAGTAAATTACATACTTGATCACAGCTCTATTATGTTTTGAGGGAAGGCATTTGGAAATTAATATTTCATATTAAGATTTAAATAGGGCATGCATACAGCTCTGCTGCTCACAAACACCCTCAAACTTGGCTGCCACGGCACTCTCCATGCTGGTGAGGTGAGTTTAAACAGACCCTGGGTTGGCAGCAGCCAACTTTGTAAGCAGACTGGCAATCTGTGTGCCTTGCTGCCAAACAAGGATGGTATTTGCTGTCTCCGCTTCACAGGGTACTTAGAGAGACCCTGGGACAGGAAAAACCCATCAGTGGCTGCACTAATGATCTGATAAAGCAAAACTTGTGGAAGTATCTAGAAGGCAAATGAGATGTGGCTCCCTTTTCATCCAGAATGAAGGAAATCAATGCCAGGAGAAGGATATTAGGTGACTTTTGAGGTCTTCCTGAAACAAGTATTGCTTTGTGTAAATCAGCCGATGGAGATGACACAAGGGAGTTTAAAGGTTCTTTTCCTGGGCTGGGAAAAAACTTCTGTTTATGCAAAAGTGGTCCATTGCAAGGTGTCTGAAGTGTGGGCTAGATATCCTGTTAGTGTGGGCTCACCCTGGTCTGAAGCTAACACCCACACAGGGTCTCGTTTACCGCCCATTTGTCAGAGGGATGGAGGAGAGAATAGGATGAGAAAAAGTACAAATAATAGTGGATTGAGATAAATAGAGGTTAATAAGGAAACAAAGAGTAAAGCAAAAAAAAAGTGATGTGAAGGCAATCCTTCACTACCTCCCACAAGCAGATATATATCCAGAAAATGTCCAAGCAATGGCAGGTTTGGAAGACAACCCTGACTTCCACCATTACTTTTTTGTTGCTGAACACGATGTTATACAGTTTGAAACATCGTTTTTGTGAATTCAAGTCAGCTTTCCCTGTTGTAATCTCTCCCAACCCCCATCCCACTCACTACGGAGTCAGTGGGAAGAAAAGGAAAGCCTTGACTCTCTGCAAGCACTGCTCAGCAATAGCCAAAACATTGGTATGGTGTCAACACTGTTTCAGCCACAAATCCAAACAAAGCACCTTATGAGGAAAGTTAATTCAATCCCAGCACACCCATCTTATTTGGATTGCTCAGATGGGAATTATGATGGAGAGGGGAGGGTTTTGGGGCAGAATTCATTGCAGGCTTCCACAGGAATAAACTGAAGTTTGTAGAAAAGATATAAACTGTGTGCAGACATGGTGGATTAAGGCTACAATATCCATGTCATGCCATGGGATGGCTGTGAGAGGGAAACTTCTTCCAGGCCACCATCAACAGCAGATAAGCATTTGGAACAGGCTGCAAATGTAGTCAAAAACTCGTTAACAAAGTCCACTGGTGCAGCATTATAACATGCAAATATAGCAGTGTAATTACTAGACAACCTGCTACAGTGAATTATCTGCTCTGCAGGAGCTCATCTTTTCTAAAAAACTCCCAACCGCACAAACGAGGAATCAATCATTCGTCCATCAGAGAGAAACAAGCCATTGCAAATCTTTTGCTATCTCTTTTCCATTTTACTTGTTCCTGCACACCAACCTTGTGCATTCCATCTCATCCACATTCTTAATACAACCAGTTCAGGGCCACTATCACAGCCCCGCAGCTCCTGCCCTCACCCAGTGCTGGTTCAGTCCTCTCAGGATGCTGCCCAGCATAGATAAGGGGTAGAGCTGCTGCTCCTTACCAGCAGGGCAGGTGCAGGATCAGATTAACCCATGGGCGGTAACTGCCCCCAGGCAGGCTGAGCCACATGCAGGATCATTTGAGAAATAAACTCTGTATAAACATGCAATTGGGGTGGATCTGCTCATGGATGTCAGTTGAACCCCTTCTGAAGATCACGGTCCTAAGAAACTCTTTCATGGAAAACTGGAAATGGTTTTCTGCAAGGAGTTTGGTTTCATTGTAGATTCATCCCATTTGATCTTGAAAAGAGTAGATTGTTGCTCTTGAAAATAGATTGTTGCTCAAGGCTGAGTTTAATGCCAGCAGCAAACCATTTCAGTTTCAAGTGCAATACAACCCCAAAATAATGCCGTCCTTGTGGATGATGAAATTCACTTCCATGCTTGTCTGCTGTCTTCTGGGAAAATGTGAATCACAGCCCTGAGCAGTAGCAGCAGCAGATAGGTTTCTTGGTCAAGATGAATGGGTTAAAAAAAAGGAACTCTAGTAAAGGCTGCACTGGTCTTTTGTGTTATAACAATGAGAGGAAGCTCTGCCTAGTTTGAGGAATTTCCCACGTCTCCAATTCAGATGTTGGAGAACTTCTTTATTAAGCCTGCCTAAGAGGTGTTAAAAAAATAAAAATAACCAAGAAGATCAGGACAAAGATATCTTCCCAGTGCCTACGCATGTTCTCTATGTTTGTTTTTTAAACCTGGATCACCGGAGGCAAACTCAGATGAATTTAGGGAAGTTAAATAGTGACAGATGCCAAATAGTCACAGCAGGTTCCTGCTGAGGTGGCTGACCCATCACTGAGTTCAGTGAAGTGTCACTGCTACCCAGGTGCTAAAGACTTGCCTCTAAATTTCTTTAAATATCACTTCATTCTGCAATGTTGCCAGACATCACTGGACAGGTTAAGTGACAGAAATAGATGAGGAATTTTCTGGGTGAGAGGAAAATCTGTGGGTTGCAAAATACCATTTTCATCATGCAACAGCAAGTGATGAAAGCAGAAGAAATGGGCCTCAGGCTTTCAAATTCACAACATCCTTTGCTTTGCTATTTCCATGCTTGTCATAAGCCCATTGCCTCGTAAAACTGCCACTGAAAGTGTGAGTTACAGCACTCAAACAAAAACACCTTTCTCCCCCAAATCCAAAAGCTCCTCATGCACACAGGTGAGCATTGCTTTCCCATGATGGGGAGAGAGAAACAAGGTTGTACAGGGTCACATCACTGCACTGCTTTTTTTCTGAATCATGATCATTTAAGCCAAGTAGATACTTCTCCACCAGAGATGTTTGGAAATGGAGCAGAACTTTTGGAGATATAGACATCAAAGGAGGTGAAAGCATCAGAAAGCCTCCCTGTATCCCCCCTGACACTGAACACTGGCAGCAGCACTCCAGCACACCACCATAAAATTTGCTTTCATTTAAGCAGCTGAAAACACAGATTAAAAAATAATGGAAACAAGATAAATGTGATGCTCAAAGAAAGTATACAGCAGTTTCTCAGCCTGTGGCCCTGAGTGCCCCAAGTCCCTCTCCCCTGTCAGCAAGTTTCACCTAAAATGAAACTAAAGGGAGATTGCTCTTAAAAGAAACAAACCCACTGTTCTCTACAGCTAACAAAATACAGCGCTTGCATCTGCACTGCAAATTCCAGCCACTGTAAGTACAAAACAAAGTGGAAAAAAAAAAGAAGAAAAAATTCTAAATACTATTGCAGTTGACTTTTTTTCTCCGAAACTCTGCAGCGCAACTTAGGAGGTAATAAACGCAATGAGGATTAGCACAGCACTTCCCTGCACTTCCCTCTTTACCTCTGCAGCCCCAAGCTTAAACTAAAGCAATCATAACCTCTATTAGCATTCACCAGCCAAGTGAACAGGCAGTAGCACTTTGTCAGGAGCTTGAATGGCTTAATTCATACCCTGAACAGCCAAAACCATCCTACAGAAAACTGCCAAGTAATCACCACAAAATGAAACCTGTGACGATTGCTGTTCCCCTGGCAAAAACTGCAGCAGGTTTACTGGTGATGCAAAGGTTGCACTACACTGTCAGAATCCAGACCCAAAAATTCCTTCAAGCCACCCTTGCCCTCCCCAAAAGCATTGTCAAAGCAATGGCACATTTCACACACAGCATCCATACCTGTAGAGCAACAAGTGCTGGTCCCGTCCGAGTCTTTTCCAAACTTGTCCTCTTGTGCTGGGATGGAAACTTTCCCTCCAAGTGTCACCTCCTGCCTCAGCCTTTGCCCTTTGTTTTCCCAGGATCTGGAGACACACCTGCTTTTCCCTGTGTGCTGTCACTTCTTGGGCTTGGGGTTTGTTTTTTGTCTTGCTTTTCTTTTCGGAACAAATTAAACAGCCCGTGAGCAATTCTCAGTGAGCGAGAGAAAGAACCTTTTGGCTTGTGGTGATTTAATCAAGCAAACCCCGTGACCTCCCTTTCCTGCGATCAGTGGGAACTGATCCCTTCTCCACCAGTGCAGGGTGGAGTTGCAGCTAAAAAGCACAAGCTTGAAAGCTGGAAGGGCAGGACAGGTCTTCCTCCTCCGTTTGTTGTGTCACAGAACATGGTGATTCCTGCTGCTTCGAAATACAGAGGTGACCTCTGGCCAGGAAGGAACCTGGAAATATTTTCTAAGTGATTTCCTGCTGTTGGGGGGAAAGTGGATGTAAGGGACACTTGTGTGGGGGTGCTCACAGAGCTCTGGGGAGTGTGATTTCAAGGTGAGCAGCACACTTTTTTGGTCATCAGGGGTGTGAAAGTAAAAGAAATTTTTCTTATTTTTATTTTTTTTAACCCAGGGTTAGCTGTTCTGAGAGTCTCAGTTTTCACTATACTGAATAATCTGGAGCCCACAGGTGCTCCTCAGACTTTCAGTTGTGGTGCATTTCCTTCCACAAGGTCCTGAGGTACTCTGCAAAGTAATAATGGAGAGCCACTCCACATGGAGCCTGTGTTCAGCAACACCCCAGCAATGCAGCTGTGCCACAAGGGCTCCTTGTCAAGATGCAGAAGAAATCTGGGCAGGCTCATGCATCAAGAAGAACAACTTTTCGTGGAATAGTCCATAAACTGCACTGTGCAGATCCTTTTGCCTCCAGCTGGGGCTCTCAGCTGGGTTTTTCAAGCTGACTGTACCCCTGGAAGGTGGGGAAGGTGCCCCAGAGCTCAGTCCTGGTTATGCTGATAAATGAAGGATACTCCTTAGAATCACAGAATCATAAAAGGGATCTGGTTGGATAAGACCTCTAAGATGATGGAGTCCAACCATTAATGCTGCATTGCCGAGCCCTATGCCAAACCATGTCCCTAAGCACCACATCCACATCTTTTAAGTTCCTCCACCACTTCCCTGGACACCATGTTCCTTGCTGCTGTCTCTCCTGGCTTTGCACCATCTCTGATGTTCTGGCGAGGTCACTGCAGTCCCATGGGCCAACATCAACCCATCAGATGGCCCATGGCATCTCTCGTCTCTGATGAGAGGTGTCAGATTCTACCCCTTGACTGTACAAGTAGCTGAGAACAGCTTGCCCCTCTGTGTTTCAGGGTCTGACTGGGGCGTGTATTGACCATGTATCTGAGGATGTCTTAAGATGGAAAATTGCATCTGGGACTCCAGATCCTGCCCATAATAGCACCCATCTTTCTGCACACACCAAGAATTTATTTTAGCAACCTGATATCTCCACTCGGGATCACTTTTAAGTTACTCTACCTGATGCAGGTCATACTGCAAAAGCAAGAACAAATATTTGGACATTTCACTGCTGAATACACCTCACCCACATGCTCACTGACATATACTTTTTCTAGCAACAGAGAGGGAGAAAAAGAGACAGTGGGGGAGCCTGGGCAGCACATCCCATCTTAATGTGCTTTTGGTTAATGGTTTGATCCATATTTCCTTCTATTTAACAGCAACCTCTGTATCTGGGGCATTGCACTACCTATATCCAATAGAAGTCATTATTGCCATGGGTCACTAGAAAGAAGATAAAGCTGGTGTTTTGCTTCATCACAAGCTTGTCCTGTCATCAAGGAATGCCATGGCTTGCAACACTCTAATGTGCACATGGAAAATAAAGGGATATTTCAATTGTCCTCGTGATCCTGGCAGATGGCAAAGAATTAAACTTTGCTCATATTGGGGAGAGCAAAGTTTAATTCTTAATTCCTGACTCATTTTGCTGTAGTGTGCCGAGAAGGAAGGAAGTAATGAAATGTCTCATTATACATCTGACTTGAGGAATATATTTAGAACTGACTCTAGTGCTGAAGGCTGCATGGTTTCCAAAAGGAGCATCGTGCCCTGCACTGTCTCCCTGCAGCCAGTGGTCCACAGAAACGATTTATGTTCATGAACAAGGTCTCTGAAGATGATTTTTTTCCTGAAGCACCAGGAATTCATTGCAGTGACAGAACAACCAGTTTGGGTATTCAGAGTACTTTGGTTGTACACTACCATCACTCAGCTTTATGGGTTTCTTTTAGGTTGAAGTGATTTCGGTTAATAATGAGATTTTTTTAGGCTAGTTACCACACTTGTATGAATTTCATTATAGCAGGATGATCACTACAATAATGTGTAATGTAACCATCTAGTTGTGAATGGCCGAAAAGATAAATGGATATTTAATCTTCTAGGGGAAAAAAAAAAGCACAGACAAAGAAAATGTGGGAAACTGAAGCCGAGAAACTTAATTGAAAAGCAAAGGTCCATATTTTTCATAATCTCAGCAATCAATCTTACACATAAACCTCAGTGTGATTCACAAATACTTGACATATTTGTGTAACAGCTGGCTGCTTTTCTTCATTTTTCTTCATTATTTGGCTTAGATAGAGACACAGCTATCTGACATCCTCAATAAAGGACCTACTCTTTCAGCCTTTAGACCTACTGAGCTCTTTTATTGTTAAATTCGGGCTCTGTCTGCCTCAGTGGACTGTGGTTTTAACAACATGTTTTGTCTGAGGTTATGTAAAGCTTCATCTGCTAAAAGCAGTTATTGACAATAGGCAGCCAAGGGCCTTCATAGCCGATAGGAAATCCCAGTGCAGAGACCCCGGCCAAAGCAGGGACTTATGGAGAATGATGGAGAACTCGTTGAGCTTCTGTGAAAGCCAATCAAGGAAGTGGAAAACGCCTGTTACTGGTAGCCTTTGTGCTCCTGCGATTGTTGGATTTCCCTAGCAGAATACATGTGGTAATTCCTCCAGGGATTTCTGAGTCCCTTCCCACAAAGCACAACCCACCCATCCCTTTCTGAAACTTCAAGCAGCTTCCTCTGGGTTAGCTGGGCCCTGTTTAAAATGGATGGGTGCAGGCAATGGCCTGTTTTCCCATAGTTTCATCTGACAATGGACAATGAAGAAAAGATTTTTGAATGGTGCACTACCAAGCAGAAGTGATCATCACCCTAGAGGCTTGGGTGTGGAGAGCTCTGCAAAGCTGTATCCTACATAACATGGGTCTTCAACACTCCATACAATGCACTGTGCTGTGGAATTCCCACTTATTATTGTAATTATTTGCCCATAAAAGCAATTAACAGAATTAATAGTAACAACACAGAGAAACCCAGCTGTAAGGGGGGCACATTTGTGCTGAAGGTGTACAGACCCAGAGCTCCAAGAGAATGGGACAAGTAGTAGCTGAAGATACACAGATGGGACAGGATGTGTTCACAAGGAATGGTCCTGGTCTTGACACATCAAAGGGACAATGCCCAGGCTAGACACGTGTGCAAGAGCAGACACCAGCAGAAGGAGATGGAAGAATGTTGTCATTGCCAGGAGGTGCCACCAGTGAGATGGACAGAACCCATGGAGATGGAGGGAAGAGGCTATCTCCTGGTGCTGGAGTCAAACAGAACCTGTAGGACTTAGACGGGACAGATAGGGAATCTCTTGAAGTGACAAGCTCCAGCAGTGCACAGACTTTGGCATGGAAGCACATCACACACATGAAGAACTCAGCTGGGATTGCTTTCAGGGCCAAGACCTTTATTTTGAAGTCTGATCAATGTGGCACATAGTCCAATATGGTGGAAAAGTTCATGTGTTCAACTGTGATTCAAGAAAATGGTGCTCCTCTCCTGGGGCAAGGGGTGGGAGGGTGTAGGGAGAGAGTTCCAGGAACTCTTCTTCTCCTCTTGTCTCCAAGACAGCCCCAAAAGTGGGAAGATAAATTATACGTAACCTATACGTATAACCTTTCCTTATGTTCTCATGTGCTTTCACTCAGTACTCAATTTACCCAGTATTGATTTATTTACAGGAGAGAGGAAGCCTTGCACAGGTAAGTATTGGGAAAATAAACTTGTCTAGGAAGATGTGCCTTTAAAATCCTTGCTCTGACAGCAAATGTCACCTATGAGATTAAGGTACAATACCTTGGGCAGGTCCCCAAAGCATTTTTCAAGCTTAGAAGGTGAAAAAGAAGGGATTGGCTATCTGTGAGAGACTCTAAATTGTTGACTCTAAAAGAACATGGGCTGTGCGATGATGCCTGATTCCCATCGCGCTGACTGAAGTACACGTTCAGGGCATTGTGTATATATTTAGATTTGCATATCCTTTCCAGTGAGAAGAGACCTTTTGACCCAGTCAGAACATCTTTGTGGATCATGCTGGTAAAGAGCATTCTTGTCACACAGCTGCTTTCCATTCACCCCTCTGCCCCAAATTTCCACCACACCAAATGTCCATGGAGGTGAGATCTCTCCACAGGAGCTTTGGAGTCACACGGATGACTAGAGGTAATTGAGCACAAAGAAAGGCAAATTCAGAAAGGATATATTGATTGCAGCTTGCAGAGTCAGTATGTTTAAATGAATAAATACATATATACATATGTATATATATAGTCCATTGATTCATCAAGGCAATTACTCTTTTGCATAGAAAATGTCTAGGCATAGCACAAACTTCTGGCTATACAGAAACCTTGTATTTGGTACAATTCCATATGAAAGGCATTTTTTTGTGTGAGTCTGATCTTTTTTTTCCTTTGCAGACATGAATGAGACCATCACATGTTCCTTCTGACGCATAGGTCCAGCACCCAGACCTATCTTTTTTATTAAAACAAATTATTCTTTGCTGTCTTTCCTTGCTCTGGGACAAGAAGCACTCTTTCTACTGTCAAAAAGAAGACAACAATGCCACAAATATCCCTTGGCCGCACATCCTTGGCACTTGTAAGAGACAGCCCCATGTGTATTGGGAGAAGAAAACTGATTTTTAGATTTGCGTATTGTGACATTTCTTAATTTCTTCTGTAACACTTTTTAGGCTGATCTCACAGTTTCTCTGAAGGACAGAGTGTGGTGAATGAGTGTTTTAAGGTCTCTTAAAGAATCACCACCAAAGGTACTGGCAAAAGCAGATTTAATAAAAAAGTGAAAGTGCAACAAAGTTTGTTGGCAAGATTCACTGTCCTACTTAACTGGATGGTTAAAGCACACAGAGAAAAAACAAACTAGAACTGAAAATCAATCAATCTAAACCTGAAATTTATCCAAAAATTATCTACATGGAGGCTGGTGGAGAGTCTGTGTGGGGGAAAAGGATAAGGATAGAAAGGATTAAGAAAGACCTCCCTGCTGAGTCACAAGGTTCAGAGTAGATCCCCTTTCTAAACTAAGCCCCAGACTTGACCAACAGTTTGTGCCTAAAAGGTTTAACAGCACTGAAATTTAACAGCACCTAGTCTATAGCTTAATTCAAACAATTTAACAAAACATTCATATAGAATTTCCTACAGACACAACAGTAACTCACTTGTAGGCCTAATCTACTTACAAATCTGAAGTGCTTAAACATCTAAGAGAGCAACAGTCAAAGTGTGTTTGCATATTCACACTCACGAGTAGACACACCTGAAGGAAGGTGTACAAGGTACATACCTGCAAAAATTTCCTGAATTCGGGGAAGTACTGATGCCTGGTGCCTTTGCACCTTCTCAGCAGGTGAAGGGTTGAGTCTCAAGGAGTGGGGATCTCAGCTCAGGATCTGTCTCTGTCCCTCAGCTGTGGTCCCCAGGTACCTCCAGCCTGGGAGCTGTGTGGCTCAGAGAGGCCCCACTCAATGGGAAGGGCTGGTCTCAGCTCGCTGCAGTCTGGAGAGATCAGAGGGTCTCACTTTGGACCACTGTTCAGAGAGTCACAACAGAGCTGGTTTTGGTCACAGTAATTTTCCATCTTGGCCACAGTTCAGGTCGGTACCTTTCTTTGAAAGTTCAAAACCAAAAATGTTCCACCTGGGTGGTTATTAAGAAAAGTAAGTTCCCAAGGCTGTTAAAACCCAGGGGGCTCCTTAGCCAGCACGAGTTCCTGGGTGCAGACAGTGTTTCAGACAAGCTCAGAGGAGCTCAGCCCAGGGGCTGTTAGTAGTCAAGGCCAAGTTTTAATGAGCATTTCTGAGACCATGGTGAACCCCACGAGGGAGTAGGGGATGCACCACCACACAGACATTTTGCCATTTCTTGTAATCTCAAAGTTAATAAATACCTACATGTTTCTTCTCAGGGCCGGGCTAAAGAACAAACACCTAAAGGACTTTGTTTTTTGTTTTATTTGGCTGCTTAGCAGTTGGAAAAGCTGTACAGATAGTCAAACACAGTGAAGTGGTTGCCAACTACATGGTGAAGACAGTTGTCAGGCCAGCAGCCAGACAGAGCCAGGCAGGAGTCATGGGAGTTGCGTGATGGTGTTAGGAGGGATGGAAAGCACAGAAATTAATTTAGAGGCACCATTGGGAGGTAAAGGATAGATCTGTTGGAAATGCAGGAGAGAACTGGAAACAGAGACTTGGAGAGGACACAGATGGACTAGAGCAGAGTCTAGGGAAGGTGAGGGGGCTTGACTGTTGCTCTGGTGAGTATTATAAGTAATTTGCTGTGACTCCAAGATCTTGCAGTAGAAGGTGTTGGATAGAAAGCTGGAGAAAAATTCCTTACTTCTATTTTTCACAAAACAACTTTTTATTTTTACAGGTTTATGTAAAGCAAGTGAGAGATTGCTGAAGAGTTCCAAATGCTCCTGCACCCTAAGGAGTCCAGAGAGAGATGCCCAGGCCAGTAACCAGAATATGGGGCACAGCAATGAGCCTGGAGCCAGAACAACAGATAAAGGCACCCTGGATCCACTGGAGGAGCATTTAAGCAGATTTTGATCTGCATACTAGAGGTGAAGAGGCAGTTCACCTGAATTCCCGTCTTCTAACAGATTTCCTTGTTTGTTTATAGCTCTATGAAATGAGGAAACAGCCCTGTAAGAGCAATAAGGAAGGGTAAAGTTTATTTTCTCCATAGAGTGAAGGAATCTGGTACATTTAGCTGTTTATCAAGAGAATGCTGACAAAAGCCACTCCCACTCCTCCCAAGAGGGGAACCACCTGGTAGAATTTTTGCACTGGCATGTTTATGTTGGATAAACTTCCACCAAGAGGCTTTGCTTTGCGCCTGATCCGTGATGTGCATGAGTCCATTTGCTGATTTTTACTCAAGATAGATGAGCCATAAGAAACTGAATTCTACTACAGATCAGAACCACCAAATGCTAGGCAACGTTACCCTGGACCTTCAAGTGCTTTCCATTGGCATGGAATCTCCAGCACATTTCCTGGTTGACTTGCAACAGCACGTTCCCAAGGAAGTTTCACCTGACAAATTTCCAGACAAACCAGTGAAAACACATCTTCTGAGAGACCTAGAACTTGGATTACAGCAGCCCATGTGGATGCTTAACCCACAGGGGAAGGAGAGACCCAGTGCAGGGAGCAGAAGCCGGCTGCTCCGCATGCTCCGCATGGCAGGAGCAGCACCCTCACTGACGGGCACAGCCCTGTGGCACCTGGACAAGGAAAGCAGAGCAGCTCTGCTGACCAGCTTAGGCCTCAGTCCCACCAAATGAGCCCATAGCAAAGCTGCAGGTCCAAGGTGCAGCCAGGAGGTCACTTCAGCAAGTCCCTGTTGGGATTAGCAGGGTATAAATCTGGGCACATGCAGGCATAAAATGTGGCTTGGCCAAGGACCAAGGGAAAACATAAATGTGGCTCCAACCCAAGGAAGAGTTCCCACTGAGGTGTCTCCCAGCTCTTCACACCTTGGCTGTCTTCCCAGGAGCGTCCTCCCTGGTTACACAGCTGTACCCTTGCAGAGCTGACCTTAGGCAGAGGGAAGCCTCAGGGGAACAAAGAGCCTCCAAAAGTAATGTTCTCAGAGCCATGGCAGTTGTTCTTAGACATCTGAATCTATAGGAACTGACTTCTAGGGGTATTTCAGTGCATCGAGACGCAGTTATATGGCAAAACTCAAATTTAGCTAAACCAGACATCTCAAGAGGCAGCACCTAATTTCTGAGCATCTGCTCCCACCACAACACTTTGCCCTCAGTTCTGTGTCCTGTCTTGCCATTACACATGAGAGGGACTGGTTGCCTTGGGGCTCAGATCCAGCTGAAGGAAGAGCAAAGTGCTGTAGACCAGGTATTTGAGTACCCACTCACTTACACCTTGCTAGATGTAGGATCCTTCTCTCAGCAGCACCATTGAGAGGCTTTTCTCCTGGTGGGGCCTCGATTGCACTAAGGGCTTTATTTTGCCAGGCTTTCTGTGATGGAAAAGTAAGAAAAAAAGGAAAGTGACTGATAGGGAAAGACAGATCAGAACAGCAAAAAATTTCATTTATTAGCAAGGAAAACACTCATCTCAGTGTGAGACAACAAAGGAGTAAACACCAAAGGGGTCAAATGCCACATGCAACCCGGATTTGACACTCAGTTCCCCAATCTGAGACCAAAGTTTGGCTTCTGCTTGGCTCTTCTCTCCTTTGCCAGCACCAAAAATGCCTCTGTGGTATGGAGTCACACCAGTCTGACCCCTTAGGTTAAGCCTGGCATCTGCCATCCATGCAGAGCTGGTGAAGGGATTGCTAAAACTGGACCTGAAAGGGTTTGGGCCAGATGAGGATGGTGGTACAGACTCATTTACATCTCTTGGATCTGCTGGGACTGCACTGTGTTGGTATTTCTGAGGTAAAACAGGTACAGGGGTGAGGTGCTGGGTCCAACAACAGCTTTGACTGGAATGTGCTTGTGCTTTTCAAAGGAAACAATTCCCTGGCTGAAATGAAATGCCTGTAAGGATGTCAGTACTTAATTGTCACCTCAGTTCTGTGTCCCTTATCAATGATACCACTCTTGATTACTCTGAAAGTCCTTATCAGCCATTGTCCAAGCCTATAGACACCTCTGCCTGCTCAGTACTTATTTGGATAAATCCATGTTCAGCTTTAGAGGCTTTTGAGAGTCCCTTCCTGAGGAGCTTCACCAGATCCAGATGTTATCCATACAGGGAAGCATTTGTGTGGATCACAGACTGATCCTGGCCAAGCCAAATACCTTGGGCTGCACCTTCCAGACTTGTTTTCCCCCAATGGCCTTTCAGAACTCACTTCTAGGAATGACTGGGAAGCCTGTGGGATTGTGGCTCAGTACAGAACAGATATGGGCAGAAAACTCTCACTGCACATCCAAAAAAAAAACCCTCCAGGAGAGAAAGAACACAGGACAGGGCAATACCAAACAATCAGGTTAACACATCCCAAAAATGCTGTTTATAGATTTAAAAGGTCTCTGTGTTTATTAACCAACACACCTGGCCCTTTTCTTAGTGCAACGCAAAGGTGGTTCTTTCTGAATGATTAGCACACAATTAGCACACAAATGGACTAAAAATATCAACAGTGGACTGTGTATATGAAAATAAACCCCACTCTTAGCTTACAGAGGGCATTCAGCAAATTCAGCTGACATTGGGCATGGGTTTGACCTTATTACTGGTCCCAGTTGAACAGAAAGGACAGAAATATTTAGCTTAAATTTTCTCTCACTCCACTTTTGCACCAACATGACTTCATTGGCACAAAAATAAATCCTTCATTCACAAGGGGGGGATGGAGAGGACAATTACACCTGTGGACTGGCAGGTGGAGCTCCTCCTCTGGGATTCTTCCTCCTCAATCCCACATCCCTGAACATGCTGATCCTTCCAGAAGGACTGATACCCCACAGACTCTCTCTCTCAGCCCAATTTTTGGAGTGTCCAATCTGTCTGAAGGACTGGGGAATGGAGACTGAAGACACTTGAGATCAGAGGTGGCTGAAAGCTGCATTTTGCCTCCAGCTGAAATTCATCATATACTGTACAACATATAATCTGCTCTGGGAACTTAAATGAGAATCTCTAATAGGGTGTCTAACAGAAGGAAATATAAGGAAAATACTTTGAAGTAAAAACCCCTCTAATTATCTGATAAATGATACTGAGATTGAAGCAGAGTCTTATCCAGAGGTGTGGAGGATTTATCTCATCTTTTCCAGCTGGTTTCTAGCACGTGTAATGCTGTCAGTGTTCCATCCATAGATTTGTGGAGTCAGGCACATTTCTACAACACTTAATTGGTGACAAACTAACATTTCTCAGCCAAAAAAACACCCATGAAGAAGACTCACAAGCTCCCAGCACTGGCTTTTCTCCTTGTTCCCATATGCACACAAGGCTGATCCAGAGCAAACCTTCTACCTTTGTCTGGGTCAGTCGCACATTTCCTGCATTTATTGTTTGCCCGCTATCCTTCCTGTTACGAAAGGGAAGCTGGCAAGATAAATTTCTTGGGACTGGTCTGCACTTGAAAGCACTGTCCCTGTCCTAACCCCAGTGAGGAACACAGAGGATCCGTTCTGTCCCCTGACACCCCTCGCAAGGGTCTCACAGGGTGAGGCTGTGCCAGTGGCAGCAGGTGAAGGGAATATGGATTAGGGGGAACATGGTGGGGTGGATGTGGCACATTCCCTGCTCCCTCTCCTTTCCCCAGATCCTTTCCACAGCATCTAGCTCAGCACACTCAGAGCAGAGTCCCTTGCTGCTGCCAAGGACAGCACTACCAGCCAATGATTATTCATCTGGGCAGCACCAATCTGTGCACACAAGGCCACAATGCCCACTCCCATGGCCACAATGCCCACTCCCATGGCCAAAAATCAAGGTCAGGTGGGAAAGGAACCAGTTCCCCCTGACCTTGATGGGAAGAGCAGCTTTTGCTTCCTCCTTCTGCTCTGAAGCTTTACATTTGGTCAGCTGCTCCAGGTGGAGCACAGCCCAGCTTTCACTTCAGTTCTGCTTGGAAATCCACATCAATGCAGCTCCAAACACAGCAAATCTGACCAGCCTGAGCTGCATGCTCCTGTTGGCTGCGGGTTGTCCAGTTTCAGCTGCAAAGGATGCTCGTAGGATGTCTCTGAGAGGCTTCTGATGAGCAAAGTCTGTTTGTCTTTTCTCAAATAAACAGGTGATACTCTCTGATAAGCAGACAGGATAGCAGCAGGAAGGAAAACCTGAGGTATGGGTGTCCAGCAGCATTGCTGGCTGAGCAAGAAAATAAATCTTACCCCCCCTTTTTTTTTTTTTTTTTTGTGGTAGGGAAAGACAGGGAAGCCTTTCATCCAGCCTGCTTGTTTTAAAGGGAAATGTTTCCAAGAATGGAATATTTACTTAATACTAAAGTGCAGTCTTTGCCAAGCATTGAAAATAATAGGTTTAGCTGTAGTTGACTAGCAAGAGCCTGTCTACTTTTATATTAGAACTGCCACAGAAATCCTGAGATCTTTGTACCAGCCTCAAAATTTGCCAGACAATTCCAGCCATTCTTTCTAATTGGGAGAACTAAGATATTGGGAGCAGTGAGTTACCAACAATATTCAAAGTCCATGGGAGACACAGCTCTTCCAAACTGCACAATGATTCCTCAATCCTTCCTGGATCCCCGTCCCAGTTTTAGTTGAGCTTTTAGCTGGCATAAGCCCCCTCAGGACTGCATGGCATGATCCAGTCAAGCTGCCCTTGCAGGTCATCACTGCTGTAAGTGAGCCTGGCTGCTCTTGCTCCCTTTGGCCTCCCCTTCCCAGGCACCCAGAGGATGCCCTGCTGAAGCACTGGATTCAGCCCATGGAGCTGGCAGGCAACCTCATGGATGCTTTCTGAGCTGGCTTTTGTAGCCACTGTGGCAGGATGAAGCAAAGTGGCAGATGGAGGAACTGGTGGAGATGCCACTGGTTAGGGACAAGAAAGGGACATGCTTAAGAGTGGGAGGAGATGATCAGTTCCATTCAACCCCCATGGGTCACACAGAGAAGAGGAAATAAAGTCTAGTGAACTTACCCACATGAATTTTCCTGTTTGAGTGTTTTCAGCAGAAAATTTGTATCCTCCCATTTAAACATTATATTTAGAGAGGAATTTTGCCCAGTGCTACCAAGAAGTCCTTGCTTTATTCAGACAAGCAAGACGTTTGCACAGATACTTCTCATGGGACCTCAGGCACAGCTCCAATGACTTTCTTTAGATGTGAAGGGCAAATCCTTTCAAATCAGTTCATTCCTCCCTTTGGGAGCTGTGCAATTCCATTTTGCTCCCTGAGCAAATGAGAAAGCACTCCATGCTGTCAGCCCAGGGGACTGCTTTGTACTGCAAATGAGTTTTCCTTCAAGAAGGACCCTCCAACTCCCCGCGCATATGGGAAGTTTTGGGAGAACTAATGAACATCTCATTTGTGCCAGTCTCTGAGTGCTGCTTGCTCCCTGATTCCCAGGGGTGCTCCATGTGCCCTGTGCCATCTGCAGTGAGCAAGCAGCAGTTCTGGATGTGCCTTCAGGTCTCATCCTGCTCCTGGGAAGCTGCGTGCAGCTCTTCTGTTCCCAGTGTGAGCAGGAATTGGAGTTTTCCTGGTCCTGCAAGTCCATGAGCACCTTCAGGAACAGAGGGACCCTGGGGCCAGACAAGGTGCCCATGGGAGTCACGTGAGCTGATTTGTGTTTATGCAGCAGCACACCAGTGCAGGGGGTCTTGTTTTCAGGGAGCAAAGTTCTCATTAATTTTATGAGCACAGCAGCTCTTGGCATGCAAGAGCTAAAATTCCCTACGCACTCACAGGGAGGGCGAGCTGCTCAGGCTTCAGGGCAGACAGTGGTTAATAGGATTTAATAGATAGCCACCAGAGGTGGGTTCAGATGGGGTGGATCACTAGGAAACCACCCATCTTGAGTCACCCCAGCCAGAAAACTGGAAGAAAGAAACCAAACTGGGCACCGGTTGAGCTGGCAAAGGATGAATCAGTTGATTTAACAAACAGTGGGTTTTCAAAGGAAGAAAAGGAAAATGTTAACAGGAAGATAATGAGTTACACAGGATACCTAACCACTTCTGCAAAGCTTGATCTTAACTGGTGGCTATCCTTATCTCAGTGTCCCCAGAGACACTGTGAGATCAAAAGCTCTGGAAGTGGGAAGGTGAGTTTCCAGTGCCATGAGCTGCACAGGTCTCCGAGGTCTCACACACTGTGCAGGGGCTGGAAGGCAGGAGCAGCAGCAGAGGGAAAGACAAACCCAGCACTGCCAAAATCCACAGAGTCTCCTCCCACAGAGTCTCCTCCCCCTGGGGTTTATTTTCATATACAGAGGGGTGTGTGGGGAAGGCAGCCCCTGCAAGCAGTCACGCATCAGTCGTCCATCAGCGAGGGGCAGTTCTGCCTCCGCTGCCCACCCTGACTGTGCAGCTGGCAGCCAGGGATGGGTTTGGTCCAGTATGTTTGTTCCAACCTGCTTAAAGCAATTCTTGGTATTTATGGCTGATGCAGAGCCAAAAATATGTCCAACACCCAGTCAGCTGGCTTTACCCTGAGCTACACAAATCAAATCAGCCCTTAATTGAATTCCCCTCTGTTGAGGCAAACTGGAGCTCTAGCACTGGGATTTCCTTGGATTGTTCCCTCCGGGAAAGCTTTCATGATGTTTCACTCATGTGCCCGGCGCCTCCTCAAGACCTCACATAAGAGCTGTATGCAAATCGGCTTAATGAGCTGGGGATGCTCTCAGCTGGCAAGAGGGAGGAGGAGCATCAAGCCATTGGTGCCGAGTGTTCAGGTGCCTACACCAGTGTCAAAGGCAGCACTCTGGTCTCCTACTGCCAGCAGCTACGGTCAGACTAGGTGGATTAGACTGCTCTTTCCACAGTCCCACCGTGCTTGCACTCCTTGCAACATAATCTAAGCTGCTCTGTGAATAAACTGCAGGGCAAGGAGCCCCGGGAGCCACGGGAAGCTCCTGCTCCTTTGGGAGCTCTGTGTTCCATGGGGGTGCTGCACTCCTGCCCCAGTGCCTGGAGGGGAGCACCCTGGCCCCCATTGCTGCCCTGCCAAAAGAGCTGGTGCAGGTTTGGTGCAGCTTTGAAGATAGTGGCCAGCTTCAGTCGAGTCCAAGTGCTCAGGTAAATTGAGGTGATGAGGCAGGCCCCAGGTCAAGCTGCAAAGTCAGTTTGCAGGGCAGGGGCAGGGGCAGGGGTAGGATCAAGGTAATCAGACTTAGAAACAGCCCAGTGGTCACCAGACAAATCCATGGAATAATTAAGGTTGAAAAAGACCACCAAGGTCACTAAGTCGAACCATTAACCCAGCACTGCCAGGACCACCACTAAACCATGTCCCTAAGCACCACATCCTCATGCCTTTTGAACACTTCCAGGGATGCTGATTCCACCACTTCCCTGTGCAGCCTGTTCCAGTGCTTGATCACCCTTTTCCTGCAGATTTTTTTCCTGATATCCAATCTAAATCTCTCTTGACGTAACTTGAGGCTGTTTTCTCTTGTGCTACTGGACACCCTACGTTGTGAGGCAGGTCCAAATTATGGGATCAACTCTTGCCTGTGCCATCTCCAGTCTCACCCCAAGCCCTGAGACCAAACGACTCAAGTGGGCAAGCTGAGAGTGCTGCCAGTACCTAACTTCTGGGCAGCCTCCCACAATGCCCATGACCAAATGGTGGGCTCCCCTCCCTCAGTCATCCTCCTCCCAAGCTGCAGGTGGTTTTAGACAAGATCTTTTCACATCTTCTCATGTCTTGTCACATCTTTGCATAGTATGTGGTCACTCACCTCATACTCCTCCCCCTAAGTCACTCCAAGACCCACAGGAACCTTGTGCCCTTTCTCTCCTCTCTGAGAGGTGACAAGAAGGAGCTGAGCTTCAGTGTCACCACCTTTCTCTGGTGACAAAGGACAGTTTCTGGCCATTTCAGCTGCCTTGGCTGCTCCCCATCTTGGGGCCAGCCTGCCACCTCGTGTCCAAAGCTGGGGATTTTCAGAGCGGTTTAGCACAGGGCATTGAAAGTGCCTCAGGCATTACTTAATTGATTTGTATTTAGGACTCCTAAAACCCAGAAAAGATGAAAAAAACCTTGAGGAGCTTCGCTCTGTGGGGCAGCCAGGATGCAGCAGCAACCACCCCAATGTCCCCAGTGTTGGTTTTGGTGGCACAGCTTATTTCAGGTAGGTTCTTGCCTGAAATTAATTTCTCACAAGCAAGGGTGAGCGCTCCTGGATGCCAGCAGCTGTTTTAGACGCTCACTGATATAGTGCAGGATTTGGGTCCATCCTTGTTGTGGCATTCCCTGCAACTGGATGTGATCTTTCTTGCCTTGAGCCTGGCCCATGATTTGCAGCACCCGTACAAACATGCACATGGAAGCTCTGTTGCTTAGTTTTACTGAAGCTCTCAAGAATTATTGAGCTGCTCATGGGCATCAGAGACAGAGGTGTGAGCTCCAGGTTCCACTTGTAGCCACCAAGTGGTGTCTGGGGGCCAGGACAGATGCTCAGGGTACTTTGCACAGCCCTAAATAGCTGTGTGAGCCAAGGACTCCAGGTCCTCAGACACCTCAGGGGCTTCATCTCAAACTGGAGCCTCTTCGCCTCCCACTTGGTTCCTTTTATTTCCATCACTCCTAACAAGCATTAAGTGTTCATTAGAAAGGATAGATGTTTATAGGGTGTAAGATTTTTTCCAGATTATTTTTTATTTTCCTAAATACTCCTGAGAGTGTGACAAATCCTTCTCATAAATCCTATTAGTGGTTAATGAACCCAGAGGGACATGTGACATATCTTGTTGAGCTCTGCTGTAGCTTTCTACAGAGATTCTCTTTTATTGCTCCCGTCTTTCATAACTTCTTTCTTGATTCTCTTTTCTTCACCATCACCCTTTCTGCCCTTGGTATGCCATTTTCCTCCTGTCCCTGTTCCTTCTCAAGTAGTGGAATGTGCCTCACGTGCCCCACTCATGGGACAGGCAAGCAGCACAGGTGTGATGTACAGAGACTCTGCAGGATGGCAGGGTAAAATATTCACAAAAAATCACATTTGCCCAACTGTACTGACTCTTGCAGCTCCCAGCCGAGGGGTGATGGCATCTGGGGTAGTAGTTGCCTGCTCTTGGCAGGGGAGTTGGAACTAGATGATCTTTAAGGTCCCTTCCAACTCAAACCATTCTGTGATTCCACGATGCCAGGAAGGCAGCAGTCTTCACTCAGCTTTCAGGGTGGACACGTAGGGACAGCTGTAAAATGGTGATAGGTCAGAGACAGCTTAGAAATGGGGGAAAATATTTTTTTTTGTCATCCTGGTTTTGAGTTTAATTTCTCACATAGGTCTGATTCTTCTTGTTCTTCCACAGGCAAAGAACTTTACAGCTGAGAACTTTTCACCTGTTTGACAACAGTTATCATTCACAGACACACACATGACTACCTAGTGGGTGATGACTCGACCAGGCACTACACAGTGCATGACCGTGCCAAAAGTCAGTTTGTGGGGCTAAGTGGAGGCACCAGCTGCTTCCTGAAATGTGCTGGACATCACGTGGCATGTCTGTGTCACACTGGGATGGTGCAATTCTGCCTCGTGAGTCACCAGGGGCTGAGCAAGGCAGGGTTGTGCTGCTGTGCCTGAAGTGAGCTTCCCTTTCCTTCTCCTGTGACTGGGCCAGCTGGGAATCAGCCTGCAGGATCAGCTGTCTGTGTGTGCTGAGATGAGCCAAAGGAGAGCTCGACGGCGATGATTTTTCCTCATTAGCGGCGGGCTGCAGACACAGTCTGGCAGAGTGGCACCCATTGAATTCTGCCTGGGTATTGAAGAGCCTCTTGGCAGCCTGGCTGGAGGATGACTTATGGGTTTGTTTACTTGCTGGGCCTCCAACTCATGTTCAGTGCAGGCCAGGCTGAGTCAAATGTTCACATTTTGCTAATGTGGCATGTGCACATCAGGCATGAAGAAACATGCTAGAGCTGCAGAGACCCAGCCATGTGCGTGCACTCCTTGGGTTCCTTGCTCCTGCATACCACTGCTGCTCGAGGCAGGAGGTAAGGCCACGACAGACCCTGTTGTTGCTTTGAGTCTTGGCTGCTGACCTGCTTATCCAAGTGCAAAATGCTGTGTAAGATGATTAAATCATCTTCCAAAGAAGGCCTGGAATCCTGGCTTTTCCAGTAAACAACCAGGTAACTGTTTACTGGAACAATGTGAACCCTGGCCAAGAAACTATGCAGAGCCCTAAAAACATTGGAAATGACCCCATACGTCCTCATAGCAGCAAGTCCTTTAATAAGATGAAGAACAAGCACAAGGCAAATTTCCAATTACTTTAACATGCATAAAAAATCAGATTGTGCCTGGTCATGGCTCTGTGATCTTACAGTGGAATTGCTATTTGGTACTGACTTGCTCTTGCATCTTTATTGCTTATTTAAAATGTGCCACTGCTTGGACTGGAATTTCATAATAGCGGCACTTCAGGCTTCCACGTCTCTTGCCTCAGAAAACATCACATTAAAACTTGCTCAGCTGTACAAATCCCAGCCCTGCAGACAGAATACAAAACATCGCTGGCGCCTTCCTGGGCTCCCTGCAAAGCACTGGCAAAGCTGACCCCAAATCTGCAGCAGTGATCACACCCCTGTGACTGTCCCCTCTCACCAAGCTGTGACAGTGCCCTGCTGGCTTCTGCTTCAGTGTGGCAACCTCAGCACACACCAGATGTACCCCAGCACTGGAATGCATCTCCACTCCTCCACCAAAGTGTGTTTACCTCCATTTAGACCATAGTTTTAAATTATTAAAAAATTTCCTGCCTCCAGGAGCTGGGAATGGTGTTTCTGGCCTGAGGAGGTGTTGGGCTGCACAGGTAATGCAACAAACTGATGTTGTCCTACTCTTGATGTCTGTGGTACCCAGAACTGCTGGGAGTTTTGTAACAAGTGTCCCCTGTCCCAGCTTCTTTTGTAACAAGTGACCCCCTGTCCTACTGCTGTGGGGTGACATGTCTTTCTCTTTTGCTAAAATCTAACTTGGTTCATGGACAAAACATAATAGCCTTGAAAACAGGGGGGAATTTTCTCTCAGCTTGCTCCCACAACCAGTGCCAGCCCCAGGGAGCCAACCTGCCAAAATTGCCCTCAAACCCCTAAGATGGGAATCAAGACAGAACAACCCCAATAATGCACAGTAGGATACGGTCTTGCTTTTTTATTGAGACAGAGGGAGATGCAAGGGATTTTTTTTCTCTTGGTTTGCCTTGTAGAATGCTTTTTCCCTAGTACTGGCCTATCTAAGCGTGGGAAGAATCTCTCTTGGACATGGAAGAACATCTCCTCAAGTCCTGTGGGAAGACCCAGAGTGCTGAACCCTTGGCTGTGTGGGTTCAGGTGCTGAGGGGCCAAGAAAAACCAAAGCCTGTTGAGCTGAGCCCTGCACAGGCTTGCTGGTGTTGGCCCCAGGGAGCCATGGTGGCTGGTGTGGCCCTGGAGAGTGATGAGCTCTTGGCCCAGAGCAGCCTGTGGGTGACTGAGTGACCTGTGGACCTTGTACTGGCAGCAGTGCAGAACCTCAGCCAGCTCAGAAATGGGAAGTCAAATTAGTCCCATGGAGAAGTTAATTGCCAAACCAAGCCTGGTCTGTAGGAGTGGACAGTTAGCACTGGAAAAACCTTTGTGACTTCTCTGGATCAAGGACCAAGAATGTGGAAAATCCCATCTAGGTTTTCCTTATGAACCCCTCCTGTCTGGACCTTGTTTTCCCACAATCTTTGGTTTTCCCTTTGGAAAAGACGTGTGCCTTTCCCTTCTGCAGCCTTGTGGGATGGAGCTGAGCCCATGCAGAAGTGTTGAATGTTGCTGAGGTGCAGGTGGGCACCTTGTCGAGACTGGAAATGAGGATGAGCAGCGTAAGAAGGTGCTGCTTCATGATATTGCACACCTTCTCTCCCAGCCATGGGTGGTGGTGTAGAACTGTGATGTTTTGGTGGAATATGGGAATTTTCTGAGCTCTTGATGTGCGCAGATCATGGATGGGCATTTCCTTCTTACAGGTAAATGGACAGAAGGTGTCAGGAGCAAAGAGCAAAGGCTTCTGAGGCTGTGGAATCCTTGGTACCCCTCACATCTGTTATGTGCTTTGTGTTATAAAATTATGGAATGGTTTAGGTTGGAAGGTTGTAAAGGACATTTAAAGGTCATTTTGTCCAAGGTCCCTGCAACAAGCAAGGACATCTTCACCTAAATCAGTTTCCTCAGAGCCTTGTCCAACCTGGCCTTGAACACTTCCAGGGATGGGGCATCCACAACTTCTTTGGGCAATCTGTGCCAGTGTTCCACCATAATCATTGTAAAGCACTTCTATCTAATTTAAATCAATCCTCTTTCACTTTAAAACCATCACCCTGTGTACTATTCTAACACACAGCTAAGAAGTTTGTCCTCTAATAATGCTCTAGACAAAAAGATCCTGTCCAAAAAGATGTTTAGCAGCCCCATTCCTATATAGACTCCTACCATGTGCCAGCACCCATGGGAATTCCTGTCTCTGGTAGGATCTAGGTGCTAGCTGTTGTTCACACGTCTGCCTTCCAGCTGTTTTCTTGGCAGATGTGCAGGGACCTGGGCTGGCTGGAAGAGAGCAAACACAAAATACAGGGTGTCCTGCGCAGGAACAGGGTTGGGAGGGGATGTTCTGTGTCTCTGCCTCCAGCTCACTGAAACACATCACCCGTGCCTGGCCAGCAGCCTCTGTTGGGCATGTTCCTGGCAGGGTGCCTCCATGCACAGCCCTCTCTCTGTTCTCCTGGGACTTGTGAGGCTGAGCTGTGTGCAGCTTGACAGAGGATATAAAGAGGCTGACAAGAAAACTCCATAGGAGCAGGAGGCTATCACAGTCTTCAGGGAACTGGGATGAAGTCATGGCAGAAATACACAGGGAAATAAAGTAAGATAAGTAAATAAGGCTAAACCAAGCCTAGTGCAAAACAAGCCTGAGCTGATATTTTCAGTGTCACCTTTTTGCCCCTTCCAGTGCCTAAAGAGGGCTTACGGAAAAGAAGGACAGTGACTTTTTACTGGGGCAGATAGTGTTAGGGCAAGGAGAGATGGTTTTAAAATAAAAGAGGAGAAATTTAGATTGATTATTAGGAAGAAATTCTTCCCTGTGAGGCTGGTGAGGCCCTGGCACAGGCTGGCCAGAGAAGCTGTGGCTCCCCCATCCCTGGAAGTGTCCAAGGCCAGGTTGGATGGTGTTTGTAGTAACCTGGGATAGTGGAAGGTGTCCTTGCCCGTGGCAGGAGGTTGGAATGCGCTCATCTTTAAGGTCCCTTCCAACCAAATCACCATTCTGTGATTCTGATATTGCCATGACTCTGTGCCCAGCTTTTCAGTAAAAGCACTTTGGAGTTCACCAGCACTTTGCATATTTATTCTCATGAGGGCTGCATTCCTGCAAATGTAAGATTTGAGCCTTTTTTCTCTTTAAAATTTGCATTTGATTTGCTAATGTCAGCCTCCAGAGGGCGAAAACCTTTCGGAGAGACGCTGGGATTCGCTGCAGCCAAGCTGGAGATGATCTGCTTGCAAAGCCGCAGTAGAAAGAACCATCACAGAGAATTCCCCTCCCTAAAATCGTGCATTTTCTGACTCATTTCGGTGACGACATCTCTGGCTCCCAAGGCTGACCACTGCTGTGGACAGGGTGAGGGAAGGGGAACATGAATTTCTGGGTTGGGGTTTCCTGGAAAGCTTTAGGGATGATGAAACCAGCTGGTGGCTTCCATCATGCAGGAATTTTTTTGCTGGCTTGTCCCAAAAGGTGCTTCACAAGCCAGAAACCCCGGGCAACACAGGAAAATCCTAACGCTGGTGATACAGAAGTTATTTACTTCCAAATATTCTTGCATAGTGCTGTGGGGAAAAAGAGGATCTGCCACTTGCCAGCTTTAGAGGGGGTACAAAATCCTGCCAGATCAGCTCCTCCTGGTGCTCTAACCCTGACCCAGAGCCCAAAGCCATGGAGAAATATGTCCCAGAACACCCAGTTCTGGGACATGTTAAAAGTTAGTTAAAGCAAGGGTGGGATGCTTTTAAAACAACACACACATTGCTGCTTGTTGAAGACACCCAGTTCCTGGAAGTGCTGAGTGTTTCTCTGAAAAAAACCCAAAACCAACGCAGATCTTTTGTGTATGTCTACAGAGAAACTGGAAAAATAAGAACTGGTGGGAATATCATAATCTTGGAGAGTGATGTTATTGTTGAAAAAAGTGTTCTAAGAGAGAATGGAGATAAGATGGAATGAGACAGGAGCAGTTTGGGAGTGAGGAAAAGGGAAATGGTGCTGAGGAAGAAGAGGAAGAAATGGGATTGCTGGGGCCCTCAATGTAAGGAATAATTCAGTGTATACATACACACATCAGCTATGCCACTAATAAACCCACTCTAAATAGCATAATTCAATTTTGGAGTATATTTACGGTGAGATGGAAGGTCACAAGCCACAGGCTTGCCCCAGGCATGCTGCTGGGCTATGGGAGGATGCTGCTGTCAGCAGCAGGGACCCAGCACTGCTGCATCCATCCTGGCACCATCACTGAAACAGGCTGAGTAATTAAATCATTTACTGCTACATTTCTGTCAGATCTCATTACACAGCACCTGAGTTATTTTTCCAGTTGAGTGATTGCCTGGATCCTACCGTGGCAATGCTAAATATCCCATCCCTGATGAAAACCCTGGCAATACCCTCAGAGGGGATATTTGGTCAGGGCTGGCATTTTCTTCTGCAGCAATAATGCTGTCAGGATATAATCCTGGTCTGGAAGTGGTCCTGCCTTATCCATTATCACAGCTCACCATGGGCAGAAGGGGAGACGTTCAAAGAAGGGATGCAGGGAAGATCAAACATGAGTAGGTCAGGATTTGTCCTAAAAAGAGGTGGGTAGAAACATGGTGAGGGTTATGGAACTGGGAGAGGACAGGCTGTTCGGTGCCTCAGCCACTGACAAATACAAATAAATTAATAGATGGATAAAGGCATCAGCTGGGGTTGCCAGGCTCGAAACAGATTAGCCAGTGTTTGGTACAAGGTCTGACACAGAAGCTTTGGATGGCAAAGGCTTGTCCTGCTTTCTCCAGGGAACCCTGGGGGGTCACAGGAGAGAAACCCACAGAGGATCACCAGCACCCAGAGAGCCCAGGAGCTTGGCTCTGGAGGAGACAGGAGGGTTTGCAGGGGAAATTACATCGCCTTTCATGATGCATTTCCCAGAAATCTGCTTCTGGAGCCAGGGACAGGACCATGGGGAAGTGGGACATGGTGCAGCCTGGTACATCAGCCCTGTCCCATTGCTATAACCCTCAGGCTGATGTAAAGTGACTGCAGCAGAGACAGCCCTGGCAGAGCCTTTGCAGCTCACCTCAGCTGCACTGCTTCTTACCTTGCTTTTGTGGCACAGGTGTGGGAGGCTTGTGCCAGCACAGATGCTGTCCTGATGCCAGTGCAGTTAGAGAAACACCTGGAAACAGATTCTCCATGTTCCTCCATCTGTGATATGCCAAGCTAAGGGGTCTTTCCTCTGCCTCAGCTGTCTCTTGTATCCAACAAAACCTGAGTGGTTTTTTGCACAGTCCAGCATTAACAGCACAGATGGAGCAGCTATACTGGCATATGCACGGCTTTTAGTCAAAAGGAATGGATTGTAACGGACACAGAGGCCAGTCCTATGGCTAGGAGTGGCATAAATATCTCTTACAAAGGAAAAAACAACAACAACAACAACAACAACAACAACAAAAAAATCAAAACAAAAAACCAACCAAACAAAAAAAAAAACCAAACCCAAAACAGCAACCTCTCCTTCTCCCCTTGTCTGCTTTCCCATCTGAAATAATCACCCTGGCCAAAATCTTGCGCAGATCTGGTTTGGGCTCACAACAGAGTTTTTAAAAGCTTCATATTTTGTTTTTTAATTTGCATGTATCTGACATTGGAGGGGCTAAACATGAGCACAGCAAAGCTCATGTGTTTTTTTCATTGCCTCTTTTCAGAGCATTACTGTGTTTTGAAGTGGTTTGTACTGAAGAAGTGTCAAATACAGGGAGTGAAACAAGGCTGTTGTCAGTGCAAACCCACCTTCACAGAATTTCCCAACCATTTTGCCTATGTTCTGCATTTTGTGTCAATGTTCAACATGCTCCTTTCATTTCATTTTTCTTCTTTATTTTTTCTCAGGAAAAAAAAAAAAAAAACAGACAAGGTTTGAAGGCAAAGAAGATGCTGAGTGCTTCAGAGAGATTTTCTAGTGAAGCTTGTCACATCCTTCTTCTGGAGCTGCTTGCTTTGACAGCCTGTGAACTCTCATTTCTTTAACCAAAGCCCTGAAAACACGATATTCTACTTAAACTACCCTAACCCTTTAAACTACTCTAACCCTTTATAGCTGTTTAAGCAGCTTAAGAGTCAGCTACTAGTTCAGATCAATTCAGACTCTGAAGTGTGGCAGAGTAGCCGAATGCTGTAAACTCTCCTGGCTTTGAAATGATCTCAAAATTGAAAATTGTTCAACTGGTAGCATTTAAATATTCATTGCTCTAAATCTAAGAAAATTTGCTTTTAAATAGGATCGAATTATGAGCCTCAAAGAGATTTACAGCACAAAGCCCCATTTGCAGGGAGCCTGAGTAGCAGTTTTAAAGTTATTAACTTGTGCAGTTAGCAAATTCCTCCTTAAGTGGCATCTTTAACAAATGCTTCACAAAATTGCCTTCAACGATCAAAAAATACAGATGCAATTAATTTGTCTTGAGTTTTAAACCTCACTGGCATCAACAAAATGAGCTGTATTTTATCTCCCTGGCTCCCAAGCTGAGAGCAAAGCCTGGCAGTGACATAAAATCAGTATGGCTCAATGGTTTTGTGCTCGTTTCCTCAGATTCATTAAAACAGTTGTGGTGGGGATGTGCAGTCGCACACGTGGACAGGCACAAACCCACACCAGTCACTGGGGTGAGATGGAATGAGCTCAGTCCCAGGCACAAGGCGAGTTGTTTTGAAGTTCTGAGCACCATGAGGGCTGCCCTTTGAAACTACAGCAGCCCAGGCAGTTGTGTGCATCAATAACAGAGCCCATGGGTTGGTGACAGTTTTTGGCCCTTCCTCGTAGGGGTCAGGAGAGGTGACATCAGCCTGGGTGAGGAGCAGATGCCTCCATGTACAACATGATGTGATGTATTTGTGGCCAAGTGTTTTTCCAGCTAAAAGAACAGGATGTGATTTTCCCGGCTGAACCAGGGCAAGACCTCGTTGAGTCACCTCTCCAGCCTGACTGTGGAAGTGAGTTAAATATCAAACTCTCCAGTAGAGCCCGTTAACCAGCTCCATCACTGCCAAGAGCCAAGGGAAGCAGTGAGAAGGGATGGGGTGATGTGGTGATGTGCCAGGCATTGAGCTCCTTTGAAATGCCAGCAAAACCCTGTGGGGACCCAGGTGCCAAGCTGGAGGATGCTGGGGAGCCTGCTCGCTGCAGCAATGGGGATGGATGCCCTCCAAAACACCACATGTCCCACGTGGGGCTTGATGGGACTCCCTCTGCACCATCACCTCAGCTGAGAGCCAGTGCAGGTCCTTGGCATGGAACTTGAGCACCTACATCCCACAAGGAGACCCTGAAAGCCCCTCTCAGCCCTTTCAGAGATCACAAAATCATAGAATGGTTTGGGTTGGAAGGGACCTTTACAGGTCATCTAGTCCAACCCCTTGGGCAAGATATTCAACAAGACCAGGTTGCTCAAAGTCCCACCCATTGTAGCCTTAAATGTTTTCCAGGGACGGGTCATCCACCACCTCTCTGGCCAACCTATCCCAGCGTGTAACAACCCTCATCGTAAAATGAGGGTGGTCTAAATCTACCCTCCTTTAGTTTTAAAACATTACCCTTTGTTCTGTGACAACAGGACCTTCTAAAAAGGACCACTTAACTCTCACAGACTCCAGCCTGGAACTGGTGCCCAGGCTGGGAGTGCTGGGAGTGTGTTGGGCACACGGCAGTGTTGGGCATATGTTTGGACACAGGGACTGTCTCTGGCCTTGAATGTGGAATTCCAGGTGCTTTAGTGTCCCTGGCCATCCAGGTTTTCCAGAGCCTTAGGATGGGGAGTCTGTGGAGCAACTTTAATGTGGTAACATCAGCTTGCCAGATGCTCCAAAAATCAAGAAATGCAGGAAAATAACTGCTTACTCTGGTCAAAATACGCATTTCTTTCTATTTTCAGAAAAATGTCTCCTTTGGAAGGAAATGGCTGCACATTTAGAGATGGGAGGTGTAAGATGCCAGCATTTCAGTGCTGAAAATAAACATCTTCTACTATTTATCCAGGTTTCAGGAAAAAAAGTGAATAATGACGCAGAGGATGGGTGCTGCAAACCTTAACGTCAAACTGTCACCCCTTCCCTCCCTCCTGCTGGAGCTGCCAGTGGAGAGCATCTGGCCTTCCTCCAAAAATCACCTGCAATTTATTGCTCCAGCATTAAAGGCTGGACTGTGAGCCCAAACATCAGCCTTGGAGCAGCAGGGTGGAAATCCATGCACTGACCACAGGACCACCACCTCTAGGGCAGCTCTTGATGGCATCCTGCTGTCACCTCCAGCCTGGAGGAGGTCTGGGAGAGCCCAGCAGCTCTCAAGCCTCACCTAAGAGATGTTAATTGTGCTGTGCTCGCTTGAGCCTCAGCTCTATAATTACCAGTGCTGCATCAGCAGGTGCTGACGCTGCAGTGATGATCGTGCAGCTCATGTTCCAGGAGCTGCTGGGATTCCAGACAAATGAGGGGTTATTTCAGGTGACTCACCTGTCATGGAGTGTCCCTGGGTCTGTCCATCCCCTCTGAGTGCAGGTTTGCAATGTAATGGCAGTGGTGGATTTTTTTATGGCAAGTAACCAATTAGTCTGATTGGGAAACGCTCCTGGAATTTGAAACACGGTCCTGTGGGTTTTGTATGGAGACCCTGGAGGGTGACACTTGAGAAGGGAGATGGGACCTGGCCTGAGGACACAACCCCAGGGCAGCACTGGGTACAGAATGACAGAATTGTCAGGGTTGGAAGGGGCCTCTGGGGATCAATCTGTCCAACCCCCCTGCCAAGACAGGGTCACCTGGAGTAGGTGACACAGGAATGCATCCAGGTGGGTTTGGAATGTCTCCAGAGATGGAGATGCCACGACCTCCCTGGGCAGCTCTGGGGCAGTGTTAGAGGTGCTAACCTCAAAGGGAGGTTTGCTGCCTTAGGGAAGATGTTTTTACATCTTCAAACACCCAAAACCCAAACAAGAGGGTTGAGTCCCCTGTGGGTTTTGTACGTTGGGGCAAGTGTGCCAAAAGAAGTGGAGAGCTCTTTTAGGATGCACACCAGGTGCTGTATCACTGCCTCTTCCACTGATACACATCTATTAATTTAAAATCTGGCATGCCATCTCAGTCTGATTCCTTCAGAAGGGTCTGGAATGGAACAGAGCACCAGTGGCTCAGGGTGTCAAGCTCAGTCCAAGACCCACATGGCCATCCATGGCAGCAAAGCACTGCTGGCATCATTCACCCATGGGGATCGTGTAAAGGAGTGCATCACCTTGGGGATGGATGCAGGAAAACAGCCCTTTCCAGCCCTTGCCACCCCTCATCCTTCCCCTCTGAGGTCCTCAGGCATGCAGCTGTAGGACACAGAGCAGGGGAAAGCAGAGCAAGACAAAGGGAGTGGGAAACAAAAATAATGACTTGAGGGTATTTCAGTACGAGGTGCACAAAACCCAGGTTACTTTTAATTTTGCCATCAAAACAGCTTTTTTTTAAGCCCAGCATGGAATTGCTCAGGTGTCCTAGGGACGCACTAAACTTCTTCCACAGCACGTGACCATGCTCATGAGTTCAAAGGCTGCATCTGCCAGGGACCTGCAGAATTTGGTTCTTGCCAGACCAGCTTTTTTTTCCCTGCCAGACCCAGAAAATCTCCTGATTCGACTCTTTGGCTCTTCATCTCTCACGCTCTTGGCATGACTGAGTAGCTGCATTTGCCGAGCTAGTGTCACCCCCAATTTGTGTCACTGCAGGAGGCAGAAGAGCCAGGGCTATAATGTGTTTATTATAATAATGTCCCTATTTGTAGGCTAACAGCAAGACCAAGGGGTGTTTTGCAGAAGCCTGTGCACTTCATACCAGGCAACAAATCCTGATTCAGCCTGTGCCATAAATTATTTATCATAATCACAGAAAGTTAGAAGAGGGGAAGGCTGGATTAGTCCACACAAGGCATTTGATGGAGGCACAGGGTAAGCAAACCCACAGTTTGCTTACTGAGGAAAGCTGAAGGCTTTTGGTTTCAAAAGGGCAAAGCTCACAGACTCAGTATCACCAGAGCCTGGCTGCAAATGCCACCAGTGTGAGGACAATCATGGCCTTCTCAACCTGGAGAAGAGAAGGCTCCAGGGAAATCTCACTGTGACCTTTTGTGCTTAAAGGGAGTTTATACAAAAGAGGGAGAGAGACTTTTTATGAGTGCAGATTATGATAGGGCAAAGAGGGATGGTTTTAAAATAAAAGAGGAGAAATTTAGATTATTTATTAAGGAGTTCTTCACTGTGAGGGTGGTGAGGCCCTGGCACAGGGTACCCAGAGAAGCTGTGGCTGCCCCATCCCTGGAAGTGTCCAAGGCTGGGTTGGATGGGGCTTGGAGCAACCTGGGCTAGTGGAAGGTGTCCCTGCCCATGGCAGGGGCTGGGATGAGATGAGCTTTAAGGTCCCTTCCAACCCAAACCATTCCGTGTTTTTCTCATTCTGCAGGATCCAAGGTTAGTGCAGAGGTGAATGTTATTTCAGCTTTTATCAGTGTGCTGATGGCATGTGCCTGCCTCCATGCCTTGGGTGTACCAAGGAGAACTGAGGTCCACAGCAGCAGCAGCAGCAAAATGGGAACCTCTTAAATGGCCATGCATGACACAAAACCCTGAGAAAACCTGACCTGAGCCCAGAAAAATTGAAAAAACAAAAGCTAGAGAATGGGATCACAGTCTTCAAATACCTCCAGGAAGGAGCCAAGGGGCAGCCAGGGGAGGATAAATATCAAGCAGGGAAAATATTTAGTTTAGCTAAAGGACCATATTGACACTTGAGCAAAACAGGATTATCTGTCCACAGACATATTTAATTAGAAGAAATTTCCCATGTATTTGAGCAGAAGAAAGCAGAGGTGATAGGGAAAAAAAAAGGAGAAAAAAAAAAAGAAAAAGGAAACCCATTTTCAAGTTTAAATGTAATTTTTTAAAAGGAAATTTTTTCAGATGGCAACAGCAGGGGTAGGAGAAAGGGTTCATGTCACATTCTTGAAGCTCCTTAGGGGGTGTGACTAATGTAGGTGGGTTAATTCACCTTTAGGCTCCAGATTGTTGAATTTTTTGGGTGGTTCCCATGCCTAAATTCATCTCAGGACAACTCACAGGCTGCCAGCCTGCTTGCAGAGCCCATCCAGGGAGCACAGGGCAGGTGGGTGCTCCCTCCCCACAGGTCAATTTGGTGGTGATACCAAATTGGCCTAGAAGTTGGCAGAGCATCAGTGCATCCTCTTCCCATCACTACCAGTCCTTGCTCCAGCATCCTTCTGCCACAGAAATGATGTCCATGTGCAGGGAAAGGTGCTTGGGAAGGAAAGAATAGGAGAAAAAATACAAATGGAGGAAAAAATTTGGGTTTCACCACTTGTGGACAGCTGTGATTTTCAGGTGTGAGTTGCCTGGCCCTGTGGAGTTGTTTTTCTTTGCAGAGTCAAATTGCTCCATGCCCCAATTTTGTGTCTTTCTTCCATCAGTGTTATGAGCATCACTGCCATGTCCCTTGCAGGGGGCCAAGAGAAGGAGCACCCGTGCTCTGGGGAGACAGGACAGGCTGGGGGAAAAGGCAGGAGTGACTGGTTTTCTCTGGGAGGGACAGGGACTGAAGATAAGAGGACAGGCTGTTGTCTCAGCTCTGGAGCTGGACCTTCCTCCCAGCTGCACTTGCTGAGATGGGGCAAGAGGAAGACAAAAAATCTAACCAGGGAGCCAGCATGGCCATAGATTTATTCCCAGCTCCAAAATCTCACTTAAAGGGCAAATTAATTAATGGAAAGCATTGTTGGGGAATACTGGAACATTTGGGAACATTGCCTCTATCCTTCTCCTTTTCCTGGGGGGATGGGAGCTGTTGGAGCAGGACTTTTCTCTGAATTTCACCCTGAATTTTTTTCTGATCAGTTTTCTTATGGGGAGTTTGATCTCTGTCCTTCAAGTTTCCTCACTTGCAAAATGACAATAACACTGCCAGCCTCAGTAGAAAGGCACCTGGAGCTCTGCTCACCGGGGAGAGTGGCAAGACAGCTTGTTATTCTTAAAATAAATTACCAGTAAGAGAAGAAGCCACAAAAAGCATTCATCAGCTATTGAAGGACCCTGGAAGATCAATGGTTTAGTTAGCATCATTCTTGCCAAGTATTAGCCTGGAAAAATCAGAGCTGCCAGGAACAAAGTCAGGCAGATTAACGTCCAGCCCCAGTCGCAGTTTCCTGCTGAGCCTGACAGGTCCTGGCAAAAGCTCCTGTGCCCAGAAATGTATTTTGAGACCATGCTTATAGATTATTCCCTTCAAATTAAATCCAGGCAAAGTTAATGTCATCCACAGAGGGCAGAGAGCAGACTGGTGAAGCTGGTGCAGCAGCCAAGGGGTTCCTCTGAGGGGATTGGAGCATAAACTGGGGAGCAGGAGCAGAGACACAAGTGTGCCTTGGCTACAAGGGCTTGGGGCACGGTGCAGCAACTGTGAGCTGCCAGAAACACCCACAGCTTCCACAACAGGCAGATCCTGCATTATCCATCCAGTTCACACCACCCCAGAAAGTAAGGAAAATTAAATTAGAGTATCTCAAACGAAACTATAAAGCTCATGGATGCTCACACAGAGAAGCAGCAGCAGCATCCTAAATGGTGTGATTAACACCTCAGGGAGTGCCATCAGGCAAGTACTTAATGAGTACACAAATGACAGTTCTTATTTCTCCTCCATCTTCCCATTTCCTACCAGTTGCCCTGGAAACTTCCTTCTCGAGGCACTCACAGGAGCAAAGTCCAAGAGGAGAAAAAACCAGCTGCAAACCTTTCATGGTGTAAAGTCTGTGGCCAAGCAATGTCAGGAGAGGATTTTGGGGTGAGCTGTGCCTGTACCAACTTGCCTCCCTCCCATGCACTGCACAGCTCGGCCCTGTGGCACCAGTGATGAGCAGAGACCCCCAAATATCCCCCAGATCCCAAAATACCCCCAGATGCCACACCGGGCCCGCAGGACACCCTCAGCATCGCCTCTGATGTCCCCACCAGTTGTTCACACAAAGGCTGCCCAGACCATCCCTCCTGTACAGACACTGCTGCAATCCACAGAGATTTGGCTGATATCCAAGGAGCCAGAGGGGTGAATGATCTCCCAGAAAATCCCGGGGTGCTTTTCCAACTGGGATGTAAGCAGCCACACCCAGAGAGTTGCAATTAATTCCCCATTAGGATAAACTCCAATTTGGCTAAGGTAGGAGGAAAGTACACAAAAAGTCTTGTTCTTCTGCAGAGAGCACCTGCAATTCATGGGGTAACAAAAAGAAAGAAAAAAGAATTTAGAAATACAATCCCAATGCTCATTTGCACTGGAGGAATTAGAAGGCCCTGATCAGCAGAGCCAGCCCATCCTGAGGATGCCAGGCTGTGCTGGAGGCATCTTTGGAGGGCTTTGTCCCAGCAAACACTGTCACCCTAAGGGAAATGCAATGTCCACAACTCATAGCCCAGCCCCAGCAAGCAGAGCTGGGGCAGCAAATGTTTTGTGCAACCCACACCAGAAATTTCAGTCTCTGAAGCAAGATGCCCACAGCAGGCAGAGGAGGCTGTGCCCTCATCATGCTTCCTTGTGCCCTCTGATTTCACAGGCACTGCCACCCAGGACTGCCACCCCAGCACCCAAATTCTACCCCTTGAACTGAGCAAGGCTAGGCAAGGGGCAAACCCCACCTCTCACCTACAATGCACTCTCAAGTACATTTTCAATGCAGATTTTGTAAAAAATGCACTTTTATGCATATCACATATATTTATAAAGATCTTTATATTCACACCTTTACCTTTTTAGCCAAAGACTTCACCCATTTGAGCTGCACATCACAGTTTGTGCATTGCCCACGATGCCTTGAATAAGCCAAAGATGAGAACAAGGACAATCTCTGCTGCCATGTAGTTATGCCTCCAGGTCATGAACCCATTGATCCCACCTGCCAGGTTTATTTTCTTAAGGCTTAAGAGAGCTAGCTCAGAGGAAGGGTGGGGGCACAGGGCTTGTGCTCTTCACACCACCCACGCTGCCAGGAAATACCCTGTCTGTATGTGGGGCTCAGCTGCTCTCAGATATTTTTTCTCTACATGCCCCCAGAGACAGAAAATATTTATATACTATACACCTATAAAAATATGTAGGAATAATATAGGAAAATATGTAAATATAGAAATAGCACAATATATTAACGTATTGATGTAGTTTATCTAAATATATAATGTATTGATAAGTATATAATAAATATACTGTACACACATATGCATGCAACAAAAAGTTGGAAATCTGCTATGACAGAGCCAGGGAAAAGGCCAATATCCAGGTGCAATCAAAGAAAGGAACCATGCTGGAAGTGTGCACAGCACAGACAGAGCCAAGGATTGCCCAAGTCCTGGCCAGTTCCACGACCTGCCATCAAGATGAATAAATGCGTCCCAACAACCCAGGGAACCAAGCATTCCTTGCGCCTCCTCAGCAGCTCCAGGCCAAGGCACCTCCACAATGTGCCTGCTTCATGGTGACTCTTCAGCTGGCTAAATCCTTTTCCCAGGACTGTTTTTCTTTTTGCTTTACCTTCAAAGCCCATCAGAAAATGTGAGTGGCTGCCTGCACAGAAAGTGCAGCTGCAGGGTGGGGCTGGTGGTTCCCTGGGAGGGTGGCATGGCTGTTGTGCTTGCACCCCATGCATTTACCTGGGAGAACCTGGACCACCAGAAAAGGACAATTTTTAACTTCCCAGCTGGACTTGCTCCAAGAACCTGCTAAAGATAATTTAAAGCCAACTATTGATTGAGCCCAGAATTGCATACCTTCCCTCCCCTTACCAATTTCTGCCCAGGTGGATCAACCACCACTGGTCCCAACACCTCTTGCCAACAGGCCAATACTGGGTTCCACCACAGAACTGCAGGCACTGAGAGCTAAATGTTTCATTGCCACCAAGAGAAAACTCCACCCCAGAGCTCCCAATAAAGGCTCTTGCTATTTGACACTATATTTCATCTGTGCATGTGTTGAAAAGTTTTAATCGTGTACCTATGTATAGTCGTGCACCAGCAGTTTCCAGTGCCAGCCAGAAGGCAAACACAGCACCCTCGGTAACAGAAATCACTCTGGAGCCAAGTAAACAAAATGACAGTCCTATAAAGCAGAAAGCATTTGTCCCATTAAGGATTCAATTTGTAGACAGAATAACAAGGGATGAGTTATTTGGCAGTGTAGACATTAACGACGTGGGCAATGTAACAGCAACAGAAATGCTGTGACTGCAAGACCTTCACTCGGGAGTGACTCAGCACAGCAGATGCTTCCTGGAAAATTAATACTTCAGGCTCCCCAAAATGCCCGCAAAGCCTTTGAGAATTTGCAAAAACCAACCCTGGAAGCCCCATCAGCCATCTGATCTGTCACTGCTATAGGGATTAGCACAGGTCCCCCACCCCAGCACAGGGTGGGGACCTGCTGGAGCTCCAGCAGCAACTGTGGGGACTCAAGGCAGTGCTACCAACAGAAAGCAATCATGTTTTGACCTCAAAGCTACCTCCTCATGACCCCCAAACTCCAAAATCCCCCTCATCACCATGGGCACCCCGAGCAAGCCCCTGCCCCAACCCAGGTATCCCCGAGCAGAGGCAGCTGTTAAGGAGGTTAAAACAGAATCGTGTCAAGTAACAAACACCTAGTATTTATTAATAAATTAGTACACCGGAAGGCAATTTTTCAATTCATTCCCCTCTTCCCCCACTCCCACCCCTTCCCACGGGGCAGCTGATGCCACCCTCATACCATTATTTCTTCAAATTGAGCGTAGTACAGACTGTTCGTTACGGGAGCATAATAATTGCAAATATAATCAGACAGACTTCTTACGATGCAGCTTTTTGTCCCCCATACCCCCCACCCCCGACCTCTTTTAATAAAAAGTGAAGTGTGATTTGAAGAGACTATTGAGACCACATAAGGTCTTTGGAGAACTTATCGGCCACATCTGTATAAAAAACAAGAGACACGAGTGTAAAAGCATAGCTTGGTTTAAGTCTTACAGCACGAGGAGAGCGGGACCACTGGCGGCCTTCGCCTCCCCACGTCCAGCACCGGCTCCCTTGGGGGCCCCACCATTCCCACACGTGGCAAGGCAGGGTAACTCCTTACATTCGACTGGAGGCAAAGGATCTTTCCACTGCCTTGAAGGTTGGTGGGGCTTGACCCTTTTCCTTGTGGTTTAAGCGCTTCTGCTGTAGCGTATTAGGAGCACGACGCGTTGTCCGGGTGAAAACCATACAATAAATAACCGTGCTAGTAAAATCTCAGCAATGGATATGAGCCAAACAAGAGTACATCAAATAAAAAAAGTCAGCTCGGGTGGGAAGCTTAGCTGCGTTAAGAGACAGTAACCAGCAACAATTGGGGTGGGATTTTTGCGTGATTTTGCCATTAACTGCCCTGAGGCGAAGGGAAGTGGTGGGAGATGGTCACTCCGAGCGACAGCTTTGACAGAGGAAGGGGATTACAGAGCAATCCCCAATTTGATGTGTTAGATTACACCAGATTGGTGGTCTTTCAGTTCATTAACTGCAGTTTTGGATTTTTTTGTTTGTTTTCTTTTTTTTTAAAGTGCATGGGCTGATCCGATTGGAATGAGAACAATGAGAAGAGAGGCTCGGGGAGGGGGCAGAGGGTGCAAAGACTTGGACTGAGCGATAGAGTTATGGTGGAGGGGTGCAATGCTGGCAAACTGCACCCCCTCCAAAAACCAAGGACACCTCAATGAAAATACTGGCCGTATATTCTACAAAAAATCCCGCCTGCGTATTGTTGGTCATCTTAACGAGTGCCAAGCTAGCTCTAGCAGATATTCGGAGAGCGTGCGGTGACCCAGTGCCTACAGTAAATCGGGAAGGTGGCTATAGACAGAGTCCAGGAGGGTCTGGCTGGCTTCCTGGCTCTTGACTCCAGCGATCTCAAATAGCCTGTCCAGCTTGTCTTCGGCCTGCGGGATCTCCTCGATCACGTGGAGCTCCTCGGGGTTGAGGATGTGCAGCATGTCATCAAAGATGGGCTGCAGGTCGCACGGGTCCAAGCGCACCTGGCGCAGGACGGTGTCCTTCTTTTCTGTAGGAGGAAAGGGATTGGTCAAGGAACACCCCAAGAAACCTCTGCTAACCAGGGCTTGTCCACAGCCCATACCCTCATGCCGCCTCTAGAGAGGGACACGTCACAAGGAGAACTGAGGGAAAGGGTGGAGGGTGACAAGTAATAGGGATGAGGGAGGTGGAGAAGGCAGTGCTGCCAAGGTACCTCAGCCAGGATCCTGCAAGAGCAAACACAGCATTTGTAAATGCTGAATGGCCAACTCGCAAAAGTGAGGGCAGGAGAGGAGCCAAAAAGCTGAATTCTGCTCTTTCAAGTTGTTTTCATTGGGTCAGCTTTATTTTTACACTCAAGTATAAATATGGTAGATTGACTGAGCTCAGTGTTTCACCTTCATCAGAAATTAAATGCAGCAAATTGAAGTCCCTAAAACAAAGGGGGATGACTAATGGTACTTTATGTCTGTAGCAAAGAGGACCAAGAGTGAAAAAAATTTTTAAAAACCCAAAACAAGAATCAGTCTAGAAATTACATTCTCTGGTTAAATCTCACGCAGAAATGCACTGGCGTTAAAAAGAGTTAAAAGCCTTTAAAGATGTTTTTCTGTCTCAAATCTTTATCATCTTTGCTAACAGGATATTCTGGTCGGGAATGAGGATGTGATAAGTGTATCGTGGAGAGCCAGTTTTCCCAGTTATTTACTTGAATGATATCATGTGTTGGGCAGCTCTACCACGTGTGCTGACCACATGGGACACACCATGGTGTCCCTTCCGTCTTCCCACTCTGCCCCAGGTTGGTTTTGGTACCTTTGGTAATAAAAGAGCCTGTCCGGCTGAGCGCGGAGGAGCCGCTGGAGGTGGAGTCGCAGCGCAGGAGAGGCTCGGCTTCGTCGACAAAGAAGCATTTCTTCTCGGAAGGAGAGGGCTCCACAGTGAGCACGGCTGCCTCGGGGGGCTTGGGGCTGGGCGTGGGCGCGGGGCTCACTGGGCTGGGGCTCACCGGCAGCGCCAACTTGTCACCTTCCAGCTTTGGGGGGAGGAAAGAGGGGGAAAATTAACTTGGGGGACGCTAGGCAATGGGTCACACCCAAACCCACCTGCACTCCGGCTTTCAAAATACTCTTGCCCACCCTCAGCAAGGGGTGACGTGTTCTGCTGGCCCACAACAGGCACAGGAGATGGCCTGGGGTGGACATCAGCACCGGCATTTGGCACATCAGGCAGGAGCAGTAACACAACCCACACCCTTGGAAGGAGCACCAGGATGGCACGTGAAACCTCAGCAGAGCATTTTAGCTGGGCTCTCCTTCTCAGACTCAGTTTATTAAAACCTAAAGCACAGCTCTTGGGGGCAAGAGGTGATGATGCCCAAAACCTGCTCCACACCTGTTGTTTGCTAAAAGCTGGTTCCACAGCTCCAGCCAGTGCCAAGGCAGCAAGGTGAGGGCTGTGAGACCCTTCAGGGATCTCCAGTGCAGCACATGGTCCTGACCAGCTCCACTGACCAGCTCAACATCAAATTAATGATTTGTTTGCCCCATCTCACCCTTGCTCCTGTCAGCATCCCATTAAAGCCTGATGGAAAAGTTCCATCCCACCAGACTCCAAGTTCAGAGCAAGGAAGGACAGGCAGGAGCTGGCACTGACCACAGTGTCACCCAAGTGCCTTTGCTTTTTTCCTGTCCTGGATGTGAGCCAAGGGCAAATGTTCAGCTCCACATTTCTGAAGACATCAGGAGCAGCACTGCACTGGAAAGCAGCACCATTTGACAAGTGACAGCTGACAAGAGGCAGGAGAAGATGAAATGGCCTCAAGTTGTGCCAGGGGAGGTTTAGATTGGGTATTAGGAAAAATTTATTCACCAAAAGAGTGGTCAGGAATTGTAGTAGGCTGTCCAGGGAAGTAGTGAAATCACCATCCCTGGAGGCATTAAAAAAACATGTGGATGTGGCAGCTGGGGACATGGTTTAGTGGTGGACTTGGCAGTGTTGGGTTAAGGATTGAACTTGATCTTAAATGTTATTTCCAACCTTCACAATTCTGATTCTATTAATTTGGATGCTGGTGTGAACCTGCTTCCTAATTTCACTGTACTCTGCATGTTTCTTCTTGAAACTTCTTCCCACCTCCAAGACAGTAGCGAACATTATCTACCCTTCTCCACCTCTCAACATCCCCTCAGGGTGCAAATCTCAAGCAGAGCATTTCTAGTTCCCACTCTCCGCAGGAATGAGTTGCCTGGGCCAGCATGCTCACATCCCTAGATGGCAGATTGGGCACTTCTGCAGGTCATCAAGTCCCTCTAAATAGATTATTTTAAGGTCCATCCAATATTTAACCTTCTTCCCCAACCTCGTGTCCCTGCTTGACCTGCCAGGGAAAAGAATTGCAAGCCCTGTCCCCATGCAATTCCCTCTCCCAACAGCATTTCACAACCTGTTTTCTCCTACAGAGGGAATACCAGGCTGTTCCTGCTAACAGGCTTTTGCCTACAACCCAGGGATGAAATGCAGAATTGGGATTAAAGGCTGTGGGAAAGGGAGCTGCTGAGCCACCTCCGCGCCGGCATGGATGTGCCTGAACATTCCTCATCCGTGTCGAGGAATTCGCCACCCACAAATCACATGTCTGCTGGGACGCCCATTAGTTCACATTAAATTAACATTGAAGCCTGTTCCTGGTAGAATAAAAGGGGTTTTTTTCTCCCCTCATTGAAAATAAACAGGGGAGGATTTGTTCTAGCACAGTGCATTACGCAATAGGCATGTTAAAAATAAAAGTCAGCTTTAATTTTTAATTAAAAGAATCTGCTTTCTCCTCTGAAATTCCCTTTCCAGTAGAGTTCATCATGGAGAATCAGCTATGGCCATTAAGGGGGAATATCAAGGACAGCAACTGGCCACTTTCCAAATTGTAATATGCTCTGATATCCCCTTGAAAAATAACATAGGCTTTAGGGGTTAGTTTTTCCTTGTGCAGCTCATCTACCTAATATTCAACCACAAACCCACCTACCAATTCCCAAAAAGGAGCCTGATGACCGAGCAACAATTGGCCAAGGGAGGGCAGGGAGCAGACAGCTGCCCCAGCTCTGTCTTCCCAGAACCAACTCATTTGGAGTTTAATTAAACAGCTGCTAAAACACGCTAGGAAAGACAAAATCACCCGAGGTTATTTGACTGTAGCTGTCCCGGGAGCCCAAAGCTTTCCAAATAGCTGAACAGTTGCAAGCTTGAGGCAAAGCACACAGGATGCTTAGATGTGTGTTAATGTTTAAACCACAGGAAAAAAGCAACTGAGAATGAGGGCTTGGAAAGACCAGGGAATGCAAAAGGTTGCTGTGAGGTGAAGCCTGTGGAATAGGTGTAAAAACACACTATTCACAGCCTGTGACTCACTGCCTTGAAACCACCTTGGCCATTCCTATTTTTATGAGTGGTGACTGGGTGAAACCAAGCTTTGGCTGGGGAAAAAACCCCCAAAAAACCCTCTTGCAACCCTTTTGCCTTTTCAGAGCTATGCGATTTCTCACCTTTACATCCTCATTGCTGGGCTCCTGTGCTTGCCACTGGGGCTGCATCTGCACCTGCAAAGAGAGACACGTGGGACATTGTTAGATGCACAGTCCAGCATGGAAACCAAAGGCACTGCAGTGGTTTTTCACAACAGCAGCCTCCTACGACTCATCAGAGGTGCTCTGCCAGGTTTTTTTTAGTTTTTTTCTTTTTTTGAGCACTGCACCAAGAGATTTTCAATGCCAAAAAATATTAATAAAAAAAAATCCTAAAAGCTCGTGTGCACTTGTAGCCCTTTAGACTGCACCAGCATCCTCTTGGATCCCAGTGCATCTGGGAGGGTGTCTAAGCAGCTCAGGGTGTCTGAAGGCTGTTCCTAAAAGGAAGAAAAGGGGACAGAAGGGGATAGGGGCAGGAGGAAGAGAAGAGGACAGAAGGGGATGGGGCAGGAGAAGACACAGGCTTGGCTTTGTTTTCTTTCACAGCTGCTGTCACCAGCTCTGTTTGAACGGGTTGGTCCTACTTGCTGCCTCCGTTTTACAGTACCGCAATAAAAGCTTAGCTCAGACAAACAGAAACTGCAGCTGCTGTGCTAATATTAGGAAGGAGCAGCAGCAGGCACTAAAAAACACCCTTCCCTGAGGCGATGCTTCCCAGCAATTCCTCCTGCCACAAGCAGACGGGAACAAAAGCGGGTGGCAGGCTGGCTGCTGCTGAGGGTGGCTGTGCAGCCTCTGGGATGTGGGGGGGATAAATTTAGCACCGAGGCAGTCACTTCCCAGATTCCCTGCCAGAAGATGACACCCGACTGACACCAGCCCTTATTCCCAGGTCTGTTATGCCTCCGTAGGGAATGCGGCAGGAAAAACCCCGGCACAAGGAGCAGGGTGGGCTGGGCAGCAGCCCAGGTGATGCTGGTGTGGAAGGCTCTTGCTGTGGACCCCACAGGGGTAGGGAGGATCCCTGTGGATCAGCAGCTTCACGGTGCACAGGGTGTTTGGGGGTCCACGCTGGGGGCACACAGATCCTGGCAGGTTGAACACCTTGGCAGGGCCATGAGGTCTCACCGAGGGGTCGGAGAGGGGCAGTGATGGTGTGTGGTGCTGCAGAGCAGAAGGCATGTCCCCTGGCAGGAGGGGAAGACCATGAGGGTGCTGGGTTGGGAAAGCCCAAATTTCCTCTCTGTGCCCTTCACCTCCCCGTGTGGTTTCAGGAGAATGCTCAACCCCTCTCTGTGGTTGGAGCCTCTTCCCTTAACACATGGCAGCCCTGAGGGGGAGGGCTCAAGTCAAGCCTCACATGACTCAGGATGGGCAATGCTGGGTCTGGGCAGGGTTCAGATACCATAATCAAAACTGCAGCCACCCATGGAGGAAACAGCTCTTCCCCATCAGCCCTGTCTATGTGGGCCGAGTGCTTCTCAAGCAGATAATTTCTCCAGGAGAGCCTCTGGTGGCTTTTCCTTTCTGTGGATTTGCCCACTCACTTTTTCAACTCAAACCATAATGAAGAGGTGATGAAACCCTGATGAAGAGGTTCCAAACCCAATTACAGACTGAGTTAGTCGATACTGAGTTTGGCTAGCAGAAGAAACCATGTTCTAGTTTCCTCTTATGCTCCTAAACCCATTACACTGCAAACACAGAGACCCCAAGAGATGTGACCACCACAGCAGGGAAACCTCAATATCACTGCATATATAAAGTTTATATTTTTGTATTTATGCTGTTTCTCTTTGCATTACTTTATGAATTATTACATTTTGTTTATTGCACATTCTCCAGCATAGTTTAAACCCAATGTCAGTTTGCTGAAAATCAAGTCATGGCTTAGAGCAAACCTGGAGCGATGCCCATTCCAGCAAAACCCAGCCAGCCATACACCTTCCCCAGAGCTCTGGCCACTTCACCTTACAGCTTTGTGCCTCAAATAAAACCTGATGCAACTCCAGAAGGCAATTTTATTCTTTTCCTGGCTGCCTGGGCACTTCCCAGCCCTCAGACCACAGGCCCCTCTGGCTGGGAAATCCATCCAACAGCTTTACTCTCACTCCAGTGCTGGAACATGAACAGCACAAACTTAATTCCTAATTACTGGGCCCAGCCCAGTCCTGCATTGCCAGAAGAGGAAGTGAAGGGGATGGGTGGGAGCTGACAGGGGCTAAGTTTGAGGAACGCTGCTCCAGGCTCTTGACTACCCCCTCAGGCTTTTGACCAGTGAAAGAGCAAGAGATGGAGCCACAAGGCCCTGCCACAGCCCCGTGCCTGGACATGGGCTTGCTTTCACATCCTCTTCTCCTCTGAAATACCCCAAAACCCCACAACTTAACCTCACACCAGCCCCAGCTTTGACACATCTGCTGACTCATGGGATTATGTGTAGCATGAAATTAGCCACAAAACTAAACCTTGCTTGGCTTGGGGCTGTAGCCTTCCCCTCTCCACTTTCAACATCTCCCTTATTCATGATTTGGGTTTGTTTTTCAGCTTTGCTGAGGCTGTGCTGCTGAATGCCCTGAGCCAGGCTGTTTGCTTCCCTTCCATCCAGCTCCTGAAATATTTCAGCCAAGGCCAGCAGAGCCATAAATAAAACGATAAGAGCTTAAAGCACTGCTCACAGCAGGACACTCAGGGGAGCCAATGCAGCCCAGCTATGCCAGCTCCACCCCAGGCCAGCCCAGGTGAGCACAGAGCCCCATGGTAGCTGCAAAATGCTGTTATGCGCCACAAAAAAACAAAACAAAAAAACCCTCATTACCCAGTGGATACTGGTAAAAATCAGTTTTTTCTGATTTTAACCCCAAAAATGAAGAATTGCAGTTTGCTGGGATGGCAAGGAGAAACCTTTCCCTTTTTCCCCCCCGCCACTCTTTTCCCTGTTTTTGTTGTCAGCACCACTAATTTGGGATGTGCCTGTGCCTGATAAGCAGTGCCCAGGCTTGCCTCTGTCTGGCAAACCTGCCTGCGAGGGGACAGATTTTGCAAACCTGCCTGCGAGGGGACAGATTTTGCAAACCTTGAGTCCAACAAACATTTGTGGCCAGGGCCAGGCTTTAAAAGGAACCCTGTGAGTTAAATGCACCCCTAAAAACCTTCCCACAGCTTCTGTGCTCACTGTATTTTCTGGCTCAGCTGCAAAAAACCCCGAGCAAAATGATTCAGAGGGCTAATCTCGGTTTAACCTAAATTCATCCAGTGCCATGCAAAACCAGCATAATCTCCCACAGCTAAAAAAGCAGGCAAGTCTGCAGTGGAGCTTGTTCCTCACCTGAAGGAAAATATTCCTGCCTCATGCTGTAACACTCCAGAGACTCCCATAATTCCCCTATTCCTATCAGGGGTTGTAAATATTGGGATTTCAGAGCTCATAAGGCTGCTGAGGGAACAGGGCCCTACAAGAGAGAGCAGCTTTGCTTCCATAAATTTTGCAAGTTGAAGGCAAACACCAGATAAAGGATTAAAGAGAAGGGTGCAGTAGTGGGTGGGATGAAATATGTTTAGGGTACTGTTTTGCCATCTGAGAACTACAGCATTCAATAACAATTTTTACCCATGACTTGGGGTTATCAGTGCTTTCTTACGACAAAGGGATCATGCAGAGAGATGGGGAAACTCCAATTTGCAGCCAGGGATGCTGGGCAGAGCCAAAGGCATCCCAGACAGCACAGCCATCCATGCATCCATCCCTCCTGGACACATGTGGAATACACCAGCACACTTTGGAGACTCACTGCTGGCTCAGGCCACCCTAAGGGCATCATGCTGGACTCACAAAATAGTTTGGTTTGGAAGGGATCTTAAAGCTCATCTTGTTCCAACACCCTGCCAGGGGCAGAAACACCTTCCTCTAGACCAGGCTGCTCCAAGCCCTGACCTTGAACACTTAGAGGGATGGGACATCTACAACCTCTCTAGGCATTTAGCCACAGGGAGGATGCATGCATTTGCATTGCTTATGAGAGTCCTCACTCCCCCCACAGCACCAAAAACTCTTTTCACTCTTTTTTGCTGTTTTGGGGTTTGTTTTTTTTTTTTGCAAGACTCCTTCTGCAGGGCTGGAGACCACAGCATCCACTCTTGCCACCAACAGGGTGACCCATTCCTCCGGATCAAACCACTCTGGTTCAGAGAGAAATTGCCTCAATTTATCTGTGTTTGGATAGACAAATCACCCGGGGTCAAACTTCAATTAGCTCTAATTAAAGGCTTTCCAACCAGCAGACTAAAAATACCCCAAAGATCAACCTCCATGCCTGCTCCTGGCACCAAGCTCTTGGCTTCCTGGAATGCTGTAAGGATGATGAGCCACCAGCACAATTCTCCAGGGATTTGGTCTCCCGTGCACAAACTGCTTCCTGCACTCCCTGCAGGGCTGTTGTATCACCACCCACACTGACAGCACAGGAGCCAGCTCAGGGAGAGGAGGCAGACAGGTTCCAGCAGGCAGCACCTCACAGAAACACAATGTGCTGCCCTGCTGGATCTGCACCCTGGGGTGCTGCCAGGCTGTGACATCCCACACACAGCTCCAGGATCTCCAGGGCAGGGCAATGGCCAACTCCTGAGGTTGATCATGAGGGATGCTCATCTGAAAAAGCCCAATCAGATGAATAGGGAAAGAGGATGTGACAGCTTGGGTGAACTTGTTAAAAAACAACTCTTTTGCTGAAATTAGCCAAATTTCTCATGTGGAGTTGAGCCACCTGCCTGAAAGATCAACAACCCAATTTAACTGATTTCTAGAAAAACAAGTGAAACTGATGGGGAACCACCCCAGGGTCCAGGTGTGCTGGACACTGGAAAAGACAACATACTGTTTTAAAAAACAAAGAGACACAGGAAAGCAGTTTGGGAGGTGCAGGAGACTTGCATACAGTTATCCTTGAGATCTGGGTTTGCTCATTCTTTGGAACATCTGCTTGCTGTATTTTCAGAGTTATGGGCACAGCTTGTGGTTACTCCATCATTGGGAGTCCTCCACTCTGACAGGTCACCCCATAAACCCTGCTCCTGGAGCCACCACCTGCATTCTGTACTGCTTGAAAAGCACAACCTGATGGTCTCGGCCAAAAGAACCAGGGGCATTCAGCACTGCACAGCCAAGTCTGTTAATTACGTGTCGTGCTGAGGAACAAGTCCCGTGCTTTATCCAATGTCCTTGCCCAGAGCTTTGTCACAGTATTCAAAGTCAAAGCAGTAAATACAAGGACACAGGTTACTACCTACTCCAGGAGAGCAAGAGGACAACATGTCCTTCTGGGACAGTGCGCACGCTGGAAACTTTAACTCATATGTGCAAAATGGCAATTTTCTCTGCCTCGTGTCTCTTCCTAAATATAGCTTAGCTTGGGTTTTTAATTTTATTTTTTCCACCAATGAGAAGGCCACATGCTGCTTAGTTACCAGGAGATGAAAGGAAAAAACCAGCAAGTGAGCAGGAGAAATCAGGCAGCTGGCAAAGCCCACCCATCCAAGATCTGGGCAGGATGTTCAGCACACATCTGACTCAGGGTCTCTCTGAAACACAAGCCCAGGGCTCCTGCCAACACATCCCAACTTCTGATTTCATACAATGGTCACAAGGGAATTAAGTGTTTCATACACTAAACAAAATAATTGATATGACACGGTGAAGGGATCAAACAAAATAATTTAAGATATGCAAACAGAGAAGGGATCACAGTCCCTCATATAAGAAGTTTGTGATGGTCAAAGCAGAATTTGGGAATCCTCTGCCCTGACAAACACTGTTTCAGAAGCTCTATTATAAGCAAAGTTCCACCCTGTCAAATCCCCACCAAGAGCCCAGAGAGGTCTACAAGCACCCACATGCTCCCCTTTGGGTCTGGGTCAGTGCTAAAGCAACAGCAAATGTTTCACCAACCAGTTCAGAGGGAAGAGCCATGCCTCAACCCCTGCCATCTTCATCTACATGTTGTCCCATTGGCTTCTATGTTCAAAAAAAGCCCCACTCATCACCTTGACAAACACTTCTGGCAGACCACTGAGTTATCAGAGCCAAAAAACTGAAACAAGTAAGGCAGCAGTAGCCAAAACAAATCTGCAAAGGTCACTGAAGCACCTCCTGATGACTTACACCCAACTGAGAACCTACTGCAGGATCTTCTGCAGTGATTTATTTATTCTCCCAAAATATGGGACACTTTAAGGCCAGTGCTGGCAAAGAAGAGCAACAACTCTGGAGGACTGCATGCATGGCCTCCCCCATGCCACCAGTCACCATCTTGAAAGAATCAACATTTAATGCTCAATGGTACGTGGCCCTTCTCACAAATCCACGGCATTTGAGCAAGTTTAAAGGGGGATGCTTTTTCCTCCATGTCCCTGGCACAAGGGGTCAGGACTACATCCTCCTGGTGATCTACAAGATATATGCAAAGCACATGGAACTCTAGAGCCCATCAAAACTTTCACTGGGATTTGAGCAAATGTTGCCAAAGCCTTGCTCAAAAGCAACGCGCAGCTTCAACGCAAGCCCCCAAGGAGCTCCATGAAGAGAGGGAGCTACCTGGCCACGAGCTAAGCTCAAGGCCACAGCCGTGTCCCACAGCACTACATCTCACAAGGTGAGACCTGCACCAAAGCCCAGCCCGGCGTTACCGGCGTGGTGTCCTCCATGAGGCCGCGGATCTTCTCCACCACGTCGTTGCGGCGGTGCTGGCGGAGCGCGCTGATGAGCTGGGCCAGGCTGGCCTCGGGCCCGCGGATGGTCCAGTGCTGCAGCGCGGCGTAGGCGCGCTCGTGGTCGGCCGCGTAGCCGTTGGAGAAAGCCGCCACCTCCCGCTCGCTGGCGTTGCACAGGAACTGGTAGATGTCCTTCCACTGGCTCCCCACCTGGGCCGCCACCAGCTTGAGGATGTCGATGCCTGCGGGGCAGAGAAGCCACAGGTGAGGCAGTGGGGTCTGCAGACAACGGGTCTAGCAAAGCTTCTCTCATCCCCAAATCACCACGCTTTGCTTTTCTTGGCTAGGTCTTTGAAATTTTATTACAATTATTATTACTATTGTTTTAACACCTTTTATGAGTTCAGGCTGCAGAGAAGCAGCACCAATAACATGTTCAACAGCTGCTATGCATGTAAAGGGTCATAAATCCATCAGTTAATCCAACACACTCTAAAATCAATAATTTACTTGTAAAATCTGCTGCACTCTTCAGCACAGGAAGACCCTGGGTACTCAACCACCACACAGCTGCAGGAACAGGGCAGAAGAGCACATGCTCACCCACACACCTGCACTGCAGCCACTGCCTTGAGAGAGAGAGAGCTGGATTAAGAAGTGAGTCACCAAAGCACCTCTATAAAGATTAATATTTCCATAACAAGCGCATACAGCAGCTAGGATTGCATTCAGAGCCATTTCCAGTGCAGACGGGCAGGGTGACTCAGTCATGAGGTGGGAGACTCTGTGCTAGGTGAGCATTGGGTGAATGGAAGATCTGGTAGGAAACTAGAGAGCAAAAAGGCAGAGTTTCCTCCAGAAAAGCACTTGAGACATCCTAGCTCAAGACTGTGAGGGTTTTCTCTGTGTAGGTCAGGGAGCAATGCAAACAGCACATTTATCCTTGAGTCTACTACAGGTCAGGAGTCAAAGATTCAAATAAAGCCTTATCTCCTCCAAAATAACTAATTAACCCTGTTTTATTAAGCTGAGCAACACCTTGTTTCAAACAGCAACGTGAAGGGTCAGCACCTGTGAGCTGCAAAAAGAAACTCACTTTTTCCAGAGAGATAACCACACCTTGGGTTTCCTCCTGAGCCAGTGTGCCCCCATGGCTACAGGAAGCACTTCTCTTTCCCTCTGCAGGCACAACACCAAAAATAGCTGCTTACAGAAGAATATCATAGGTTTTTTGATCTGGCCTAAAATTTAACACTTTCTAATGGAGTTTAGATCAAACCTCCCAACTGCACCTTCAGTTCACAGCTCTGATATAGCCAAATATATGCATAAAAAAAAATCAATAGAAACTATAAGACTGATATAGGCATCCTTTTTTATACATGTGCAGGTGTATATACCCACACAGATATATGGCACACATTTATGTATCTATTACATAGATATTTCATAAAGATGTGTGTACATATATGTATATGGCTTGGACACCAGATGCCCACCAAAGCTCTTCTATACCTGCCTTCCTCAGCTGAGAAAATATAACAAGATATAACAAAAGGCTCATGGGTTGAGATAGAGGCAGGGAAAAATCCCTCACCAGTGACTGGCAAACCAGATTCAGCTTGGGGAAATTAGCTGGACCTTTTGCTAATCAAAGCAGAATAGGGTAACGGGAAATTAAAACTAAATCACTTCCCACCCATCTCTCCCTTTTTTCCAGGTTTAACTTCACTCCTGAATTCTCTTCCTCCTCCCCTCAGCAGTAAGCAGAGAATGGCATCTCTGGTCAGTCCATCACACGTTGTCTCTGCTGCTCCTTTCTCCTCAGGGGGACCAATCCTTACACTCCTCCCTTGCCCCAGCATGGGTCCCTTCCACAGGTCCTGCCAACAAACCTGCTCCAGGATGGCCTCCTCTTTCCCCCTCCTTTTCCACTGACTCTGGTGTCTGCAGAGCTGTTGCTGTCGTGGGTTCTCACTCCTCTCTCTACTGGCTGAAGTTACCAGCTTTTTTTTTTTTGCCCCTCTTTATAAATCTGTTGTCCCAGAGGCACTCCCACTATCCCTGATGGGCTCAGCCTTGGACAGTGTGGGTCCATTCCAGAGCTGGCTGGCATTGGCTCCCCTGGACATGGGTGAAGCTTCTGGCAGCTCCTCACAGGACCCACCCCTGTAGCCCCCTGCTACCAAAACATGACCATACAAACCCAATACAATATACACACATATTTCTAAAGTATCTATTCAGCCTGATGTACTTTTATATGTATTTGTGTATATCTGTGTATATATTATACATACTTCTGTATATCTCTATATATAACATAGGTATTTTACATATGTATGTACATATTCTTATATAAAAAGAAGTATGTAAAAAAACCTATAAAGCTTCACAAAGATATTTTTGACCAAACCTCTTCTCACTTAAGGAAAGCTTATCAAACCTGCTATATATAGACCTCAGTTTTCACTTCCAAACTAGATAACACAGCCATGAGCCCACAGTTCTTGGAGCATCCACAGACGGTGCTAAACCTGCTCTAAATCAGGAACACTGAAGTGCAAACCACATTTGGTACTTCCCTGCCCTCCTCCCACCACAACCACCACAGCTCCCTCCCAGCTGTTACCAGACACGTGCTCATACCATCTCATATAGAGCTCTGAGAGCTGGGGCTTCTCCTACCAGAAAAGCTTGGCCCACCAGCCCAGCATGGGGGATGCAGCCCACCCAAAAACCCCAAGCCAACCACAGGGCTTGGTTCTAACTATGGAGAAAAGGCTGTGAGCCTGCTACTGGGGTTTATTCTGGGGTGACTGATGTGACTCAGCTCATTAGATACTGGTGCACATTGCATCACAACAAAGCAGCAGGAATTAAGCCTGGTTTTGTTAATGCTTCCCATCACTCAGATGAAGACCCAGTGGCCCTCAGTTCAAGGGACTGAGCTGTGTGCTTCCAGGCAAATCCCAAATTCCTCTCCCTCCATGACTTTGCATCCAGGCTGGCTGTGCAGAAGCACAGGCAGCCCAGACCACACTGACAGCCAAGCCCTTGTGCCTTCTGATATCACACACCCAGGTTGGTAAAAGGCCCAAAAGACAACTCAGGTTTGCAGTCAGGTCCTTTAAAGCAGAAAACCCAACTGCTTTTGGCATAAAAGCAGCAAAATGCCTGATTCATGCAGCACTGCTTGATTTTATCTCAATCCAGGGGATAAAAAAGTAAAAATCCATGAATACAAGGGTAGAAAAAGCTCTGCAAGGCTTGTGCACCAAGGTAATAAGGGATAATCATGTGTGGGACTGCCTATTATATATCCATATATAGATATATATAGATAAAAACTTATGCACTGAGATATAGATATATATAAGTATATATAGAGAGAGCACTTAAGTTGTTATCTCACTGTTTAAATCTTGCAGAGCTTCTTTACTCTCATATTCAGCAATTATTTTTTGCTTTGATAGATATATATATAAATATATATACACAGAGAGAGAGAAAGAGAAAAAGAGAGAGAGAGAGAGAGGGAGAGAATGAGAGAGATAATGCTGCCCATTTTTTTATGTACACACACACACATCAAGTGAGCAGCATCAGGTCTCCCCACCAGTGCTGCCCTGCAGTGAGACAGTGAGCAATGGCTGGGTGGGAGCTTTGCACACACCCACTCCCATGCACGTCAAACACACAGAAGCATTAAAACATAATTTGCTGGTTTATGATCCCCATGTGGAACATCTAGTCAGCCCAGAAAAGGAAAAACCCATATACTACCTGCTCCCATGTACGTATTTCATGCTGACAAATCCCAGTGCTTACAACTGCTGTACTGGTGAGAGAAGTTTTCCGCTGCTCACAACTTGATTTGCACCGGTTTTATGCGGCAGCACGACATTTATGTCCAAATGTTCTCGCTCAGGATTTATGACAAAGCACTCATGCTTCTACTGACATTTTCAAGTTTAGTATATTTAATCTCACCGTTCAATAAATTGGGCCCATAAACATGTTTATGTCCCTTGGCTATAACATCCCTGGGCACAAGAACACACCAGGCAGCTGAGGACTTAATGGCGCGTAATAATCTTTGGAGAACAAATGTTCCATTAAAAATGAATTTGGAAATGTCTACCTTAATACTATAAGAACCTTAAACTCATTTTCTTGCAACTATTAAATGAATTTAAGGCCCATATGTTCGCTACATCCACTACAATATTGTGCAAACAAAACCCAGAGAGATATGAAGAGACGCGGACAAAAGTGCAGATTTGGCTCCAGTCAGTAAGAAAAACATTGCTCCCCCTGCTCTTAAAAAATAAGATTAAAACCATTACATGACAAGCTGCGGATGCACTCTGCCAAGTATTACTGCTCACACTAAAATAAATTGCTTATGATAAGCTTATCATCCTATTACTTCCATATTTCCAGAAGTCCTACAAACTGGAGCAAAAATCCCAGCTCCACCACAGGTGCTGGATCTTCTCCTTCTCCCTGAACCATGTGGACCTGCTCCCACCATGCCCATCTGCACATCTGGGCTGGAGATGTTGCTCAAAGACCTCTAGACCACAGCAATTCCAAGTAAAATGGCCAAGCTCAGCAGAGATGGTGCTTTAACCCACACATTTCATGCTTCCCATGTGAGGCTGGTCACAGCCACGTTGGTGCTATGCTAAAGCTGCTCCAAGCTTTCCACAGCCTGAGTTGTCCTCCTTTTTTTACCACAGGCCACAGGAACGGCCTAAGAGAGCTGTCACCATCCTGCTGCTGAAGTGGGAGACAGCTCCACCCCTCTCCATCACCATGTCAGGAACCATCACCACTGATCACCCAGCTTTGCTCATGCCTCAGGCAATGGAATTAAAGAGGAACACCCACGGCTGCATCTGGCTGAGCTGTTTTTGAGTTGCATTTTCCATGGTCAGCCCAGAACAGGTAAGGACAGATCCGAAGGATCCAGGACATCCACACATGTCTTAGGTACCTGAGCAGGTAGCATTTCAATTGTCATTATCTTAACACTGAAAGTCTCTAAATGCTGTGCTGGACTACATCATGTATCCTCCTAATATTTTAAGGTGGTGATAACCACACCTTAAGCCAGGACAAAGCAAAGATGCTGTGCACAGGCCAGTGAGAAGCCCAAGGGAGTAAGTACACACATGGGAACACAGGCACAACCAGGCACATCTACAGCCAGGGCAAACTGGGATAAACGGAGACAAATCTGGAAACGGACAAATGCCTCCAGAGTGGCACAAGCAAACACAAGTCCTGCCTCTCCAGAAAGGTCCTCCCTTCAGCTCATCTGCAAAGATGCTGAGCTGAAGGGGCCTGAAGCAGGGCCTCCACTTCTCTATGGCTTCCTGTCAGGTAGTTATAGAATGATAAGGTCCCCCCTGAGCCTCCTTTTCTCCAGGCTAAACACTCCCATGGCCCTCAGCTGCTCCTCCTCAGACTTGTGCTCCATCCCCTTCACACCTGCTCCACTGCCCTCCTCTGGACACTGCTCACCTCAGTCTCATCTTTCCCATAAACACAATTTCAGTTTATTCAGTGACTTCCACTTGCTTGTTTTGAATCTGGTTCAAGATTTTCCCCATCCACTTCCTGCTCCCTCAGATGTGCGCCGCCTCACTGCGGAACAGTTTGATGTTGACAGAGCCATCAGTGCTTCCACGTCACCAAGGTGGTCATCAAACACGCACTTGGCACTTGGCTGAGCCTTAGTGCCCTGTTCTGGACAAGCCTCACTGGTCTCCCAAGCCGTACTATTTGCAGGTTGGACCCAGACCCAGTTCCTCAACATCATTTGGCCTCAAGCAGGGCAAGGAGCCAGTGTGGTACAGGGCTGTGACCAGCAGTGCTGGCACGCTCACCTACAGCACCTGCAAGGCACCATTTCTCTTCTCTGCCATTATTTTTTCACAACTTCAAGCAAACTTAAGAGCAGAGGAAGAGCTGCCTCACACCCAGCAGCACATGCAAGGAAGTCAAACCGCAGCCACAGAGGTGCTAAGGCTCCTTCCTCTCCCCACCCTCTCACAATGTCATTGTTTTCATTCTCAGAGTTCAAGTCAAACAACACTTTTCACAAGAGTGCTCCTCAAGAAAATGCCACCTTTAAGGGGAAACCTCATGCTCAGAGCCCCTCCAATCCAAGTGTCCTTCAACCCACTAGTAATGAAGGGACACAGTGCATGGAAAATGATTAACACAACATCAGTTCAAGTTTTGTAAGTGCCTTATACAGCTGGGAAGGAGAGTTCAGGAGATCTCCCAGGACCTCTGGCATACACAGTCCCATGGAGTGAGCAGCTCAGCAGCCCAGGGTTCCAGAGACAGCTTCATGCAAGGCTGGATTTCAGGAAACTCCATGCTCCAGCACCACCAGGGACAAGGTCCCACCTGTTGACCCATGACACTTGGGGAAACTGACCTCCACCATCCCAGTGCTAATCTGAGCTGGAGCACCTGGAGCTTCTACCACCTACATACAGAGGTATTCCAGAGCAATATTAATCTGTGCACCACATGCTGTGACAAATCCTGACTGTGACACGCAGGCTGGATGAAGCATCACAGACAGAGAGCACAGCCCAAGGGCACACACAAGTCAGACAGAAAAACCACAGTGATGCAGCCCAACCCTCCCCTACACCCAGATAAAAGCTCCAGATCACTGCAAAGCCAGCTCTTCTCCTGAGCTCAGCCCACCTCCCTCCTCCAAATATCCTCCTGACTCATGTGAAACACAGCCGCAGCAGCCTATTTTTATGTCTGAGCACACACTGAGAGCCTGTACAAGAGAGCCAGGATGCAGCACATCCACACTGACAAGATATCACAGCTCAACCAAACCAGGACTTGGAAATCCCAAATGCCTTTCCAAAATGCAAAAACTCCACTAACCACTGCCAAAAAGGGGAAGTTATTGGAAACTCAGTTCCTCCCCCTGCCACTCAAAATATACTTCAGGTCCTAAATGAGGAAGTTTGAAGATGTGCCAGGTCCTCCACCTGGGTCAGTACAATCACCATATTGGCACAGGCTGGAGGATGAAGGGGCTGAGAGCACCTCTGCCAAGGATTTGGAGGTGCTGGTGTGCTGTGTCCAGCTCTGGGGTCCCCAACATAAAAAGGATGTGGACCTGTTAAATCAGGTCCAGAGAAGGCCACAAAAATGGTCAAGTGGCTGAAACACCTCTCGTAAGAAGACAGTTTGTTCAATCTAGAGAAGAAACGGCTCCAGGGTGACCTTACTGCAGCCTGCCAGTGCCTAAAGGGGCCACAAGAGATCTGGAGAGGGACCTTGAACGTGGGCATGAAGTGACAGGACAAGGGGGAAAGAAGGAATGGCCTTAAACTGAAAGAAGGCAGGATTAGATTGGAGATAAGGAAGAAATTCTTCCCTGTGAGGGTGGTGAAGCCCTGGAACAGGCAGCTCAGAGAGGCTGTGGCTGCCCCACCCCCTGGAAGTGTTCAAGGCCACGTTGGACAGGCTCTGAGCAATCTGCTCTAGTGGGTAGCATCCCTACCCACAGTAGGGGGGTAGAAACTAGATCATCTCTAGTTTTTCTGTCAGACAATTGGAAAGGACACACTCATGAAGATTTGTTAGTGACAGAACAGTTTTCCCAACCATGGAGGACAGTGCTGGTATCAGACCCTCCCAGGACCCGGTGATTGTTTGGGCAACAAAGCACAAAATGGTATGTTTGGAGTTTGTTGGGGTTTTTTTTTTAAGACAAAACTGAAAATTTTTCAAGGCAGAAAGGGACTTCTAACAATCACTTCCTACAAGTTTTCGGGAAAATAACCAAACCAAACAGTGGAAAGAGGTCTGTGATGAGCCACATGAAGTTATGAACATGTTTATGACCTGGGAACTTGAAAATCATCATGACACAAGATCTCTTTTCCCAATACATTATGTGGAAGTCACATCTGTAACATCCCCCTGGTCCAACCCCCATGGTACCCATCTGAACTCCTGCCCACCAGCACAGAATGCTACACCAGGGACCTGCTGAGTGAACTTGCTCTTGCTTTAGTTTGCATGAGAATGGCCAGCGTAAGTATTTCACGTATTTATTAAATTTTAAACGGCTTTTGCAGAGTTAATCTTCATTATAACCCTATGGGACAGCTGGCAACCCTGAGCACACACACTGCCACAGCCAGAGCCATATAAATATCCAGACACCCACAGATGCCAACCTGAGGATTAAATTCACCTCCTGCATTTTTTTTTTCCTCCCAGTCTTGGAGAGCGAGGAAAAAACAAAAAACAAAAAAAACCCAAAAACCCAACCTTGTTATTCGAGGAGTGATGTGTGAGAGCCTCACTGATGAGAGAAATCACAGCCCCCCCGGCACTGAAACCGGTGTTGGGTTTTTGGCAAAAACACCCCAGGCTCAGAGTGGTTTTCTACAAGGACAATCCTCTCCTGCAGAGCTGCCCTGCCTCCCACACTCGGCCCTACACCTTAGTGGGCAGGCACAAATCCCAATCCCTCATTAAATTCATACAAGGGCCACCCAGGAATTTTGAGCATTGGATAATTTGGGTTTTCTTTTCTGAAGCAGATTTGGGAGCAATGTTCCAGCTTCCAAGAGGAGTTCCTCACAGCCCTGTACATGCTGCAGATAGACGGCTCACGTAGCAACACACATTAAAAGTGATCAAGGACCAGTCTTTGGTGCTAATGCAATAAGGCTGAGGAACAGGAGATGATAAAACCTGCACATGATTAGGTTTCTTCCTCTCTAAGCAGAACAGCAGCCTCCCACGTTTGCACTTTCCAAGGCTCCCTTTCACCATGAAGCCCTGGTCAGCTCTTGCCTACGCCCTTTGGAAATCACACAGCTTCCCAAAAGGACAAAATGATTTTTGGGCAAACCTGAGCGATGTTTTACATTGGGTGGTTTTAGGAAGATGGTGCTCTGAACTTGTCAGATGCCACCCCAACACTCCCATAGCAGAGGTCTGTGCTGCAGATGAAGAGTTGCTCCATCCCACCCAAAGCAGAGCACTGTGCCCGTGCAGGAGCAAATGCAGCACGAAATGCAGCAGAACAAGCTCCAGTGAGGAAGCATCCATACTCCTTGGGGTGCCCAGCACATTCCTGCCTCTTCCAATTTAACAGTTCCCCTTCTGCCTGGGTCTCTCTGTGTGGAGGTGGAGGCTGTCATCAGAGGACCAGCAATCATCTTCACATCATCAAGCTGCAGATGCCAGAGGAGAGGCTGCTTTGGAAAACAAAAACAAACACAACACCTTCTGCCTCTCAGTTTTGGCAGGTGGACAGACATCAATCCCTCATCTCACGCTCTGCCTGCCAGAGCTGTATTAGACTTTGCACACAAGCCCAGGGCTGCTCCTCTCCAGGCGTAGCCGCAGTTATCGAATTATGTCAGCAACAATGGGCACACCTGCCCTCCTGAGATGCTCTGGGCATCTCTGCCCTACCTGTGGCCTGGGCACAAAGCCTCGAGGCCCCCACAGTTTGAGGCTAGTGAAGCATTAGGGCTTGAAAGGATTATTTGTTTGCCCAGCTGTTTCCACAGCAGCTCCTCCATCCTTACCCAGCCTCCCAGTGTGATCCTCTTGTCACCTGCTGGGACCTGTTCAGGAGCTGATCACAGGGAAAACTACCTCTGCCAAACAAAACCTCTACACTAAGTGGCTTTCATCTCATTTACCCACACAAGCACAAAGGAGGGGTCCTAAAGTAGCATTCAGTGTCACCCCATGGACCTGCGAGCGCCAAGTCTGCAGCAGTTTCCTTATTCAGAGTAGCAGTTAAATAGGCCTGAGGAGTAACATCCTCAGCTGGACTGTTTCCATGCACTTGCTTCCCTTCATTATGTGATGGATCTCTAGAAAATACTGACTTAAAAAGCCCACACATAACCTTAATGTGCTGTCTCTTGCAAAAAATCATGTAATTTCATCTTGCAACTTCGATAAGCATCTTGCAACTAACCATAACTGAGCACCTGATTCCACTAGAGAACCAGCCTGTGATGACCTTGCTCTCCCCACACTCCCACTGGTTATATTCACATGGAAACGCTTTGGAGCTGCAGCACAGCATCAGGCTCTCCAAGGTACAAGATATGGCCCCCCTTCAACACCCTCAGGGGCTTCCTTGGGATCTGCCCAAGCTCAAGCCCAGCCCTGGTCCCTCAGCAACCAGCACACAAGCCAAGGACTACTCCTTACACATCACCAAACAAGAAGATCGTGGCCCTCAATGTGCTGACAACAGACAAACCAAGACCCCCAAATCCCAACACTCCCCATCTCTCCAGCATAACAACTCCCCACTTTGATTTTCAGCCATTTTAAGCACATGCTCTTCTACATGCAGTCAAGCCTCAGCTCCACCCCAGCTGCAAACAGCTTTTGCAGAACAGTTAATTTCTCTGATTATTTAACCAGAGGCTTCCTGGCTTTGCTCTCACCACCCACTGCAATAATGGGCAATTACAAGACTTGAAGAAAAATAAAAGGGAAGTGGCATCTCATGCCAGGCCAGCACTGCCAAGATCTATTCTTCAGTCTTTCAACTCCAAAAAACAAAAAATCACCAAACTCTTTTCTTGCCTCCTGGCATATCATTTCAGACAGCTGCTTCTACACACAGGTTTTACCCTAACATTTTGCAGTCTTTTTTCTTTCATCCTCTGCTACTAAATGGATGAAAGCCAAAGGCAACAGTATAAGCAATTTCTGCAAAAAGAATACAAGCCCATCTTCATGTTTGGCAAATGGCATGTTTGGCATGATGGCAAATCTGGCATTTCCAAGGCATTTGAGAGACAAGCTCCGATTCTCAGTGTTTATTGAAAGGCTCCTGCAAGCCCATTTTCTCACCTCTGGAAATGTCTGAAGAAAGGAAATGGGTAGTTGGTAAAATAAAGGCATGAACCTAGTGTGTAGGCTGTTCCTGATCTTCTGAAAGAAAGAAGTCATACATACAAGGTTAAACCACAGAGCCCTATCAGCCCTGTACCCACGTCACTCAGGCACCACGTGGATAATTTCTCAGGAAAACTTTGACAAACTGTCAACTGTTGGATTCCTATCTGCAGGGCTGCAAAGTAAGAGTCAGCTGAGCCAGCAAGAGGTCCAGCTTCTCCAACCACAGCTACACTGTTCTTCCTTCCCAATCTCACTGTGGACAGCCCCTATTGTGAGGATGGACACAAGGACACACGTGGAGGTAGGCTGGCTACTAACTCAGGCCATTAGTCATTGCAAGCTCTTCCTAGATATCTGAATCATTTAATCCAGTGAGAAGCACTGGCATTTGCTGCCTTGGCTGGAACATATCCATGATCAGGACACGGGTGTAGTTCTAACACCAGCCACCCAAGCTACTTCTATTTTTATGTTTGAGCTGTTATTTAAGGCATGTATTACGACCAGAGGGAGGACAGGGCACAGATACCAGCTCACGGGGAGATGAGGACAAGTGAACCTCCTCATGACAACAACTGCTGACCAGGATCACACACCTATCTCAATTATTTAAACAATTCAGGAATTCAGTCCCTTCAGGAACTGGGGAAGAGTTTTAGTCCCTGCTTCCACCCTAAACCCCTCCTCTTTTGGTAAGGAGCCCAACCACAGTGCCATGTCTTTGCTCCAGCACTGAGCAGTGCTACTGCCACCCTGACCACACTTCACCAGCACCCACAGCCTTGGAGAAATCAATAATAAAATCCCCCAAACAGGCAAAGCCTTGGATGCCCACCTGGTACCATGGGAGGCTCAGGGGGCTGCCAGTGAGGACAGGAGCCCAAGGACAGCTCCTCTGAGGAGAGGCTCCAGTGCCTGCGTCAGACCTGGACTTTCCTTTCAAAGGTTAAAGCTGTTTACTGAAAGGATTAGGAGGAAGGAGATGGTAAACTAGGAACTAATGGGGGCAGACTGTTTGCGAGAGCTACATAAACAGGCAATAAACACACCCCAGACCCTTGCTGGTGTGCCAGCCAACCTCTGGATGGAGGTCATACAGATGTGGGTGCACTGCCAGCACCCAGCCCAGGGGCTTCACCCCCCCCAGCCACAAAGATAGTTTACACTCTGATTGCCCTCTACACACCTTGTGCAACCACAAACCAGGCTGCCACCTGAACCTAGGGAGCAGCTGTGGTACTCCCATCTCAGGAGGCTTTGCTCTGGTAGCCTATGGAGGGATTCACACAGCAGCACAGGAGAGGAAAGATTTCCCCTCTGCAACACACTGAAGTTTCTCCCTGGCTAAACTCACCCCTGTCTGAAATGCTGCTTCAGGATGAAGCATGATTTGGGAACAAACACTGCTGGAGCAGCAGAAAGCTAAGCCATGACGCAGCAGCTCTGCAGAACATCTCAGCTGTACAGCCAGTTATTAAATAAAAGGTCAATTCCTTTACGGCACTACACCTCTCCTTTCAAGTAAACAGTCTAAAGAGCCAGACATTTCAACAGGAAAGGCAGAGAGGGATTTATGCTCCACCGCAGAGGAGAAGAATTTCCATTTCTGACATGACAGAGACGCACCACCAAGTAAGAGCTAACTAACTTCCAGCTAGTGCAACACAATTTGGTTTGCACTAAAAGCAAGACAAAGCATTAATTGGTTTGTGCCTGTTTGCCTGCCTTTATTGCACACAGTTCATCTGAGGACATTTGGTGGCAGGAGGAAGTCACGAAGCCAGCCATGCCAAGAGGGAACCTGTGTGACTGTTGCAGGAATGACTGGGAGTAATCCAGACCGGAGAGGTTCAATCACACCAAGCTGGTTTATCACCTAAGTGTGGTTTTGCTGTTACACCCAGCTTATTTCCCAAGACAAAGGGAAAACTTAACAAGGATCTTGCGAAATTTATGCAGCTGTTAATGTGACAGAGAAGGTTGGAACAACTCATCCTGGGAAGCACAGGATGACCTGTGAATGACGCTGTCCCCCAAAGGATGACGAGATCTGGGAGGTGAGGTTTTATCTAAATGGGTTAAAACAGGCCATCACTCTCCACATGAACCTTCTCTTACCTGCATGGTTTCTTTAACTTGAATCATGATTAGTGACTCAACACACAGCAGTGCCCAAAAAGGCAGCTCCAAGGTGGCTTCCAGAAGGATCAGCGGCAGCACAGGCCCTTAGGCATGGTCTGGAACACCAGGATAGAACCCAGAGCTGCACCTACTCAAAGCAGCATGGTCTGGTCCCTGCACTTGAGCATTCCTTGTCCAGTACAAACTGCCCTGCTCTGAGGTGCTTCAAGAAAAAGGAAAGCATCAAAAATTCAACCAACTGGTAATTAAAGTTTTGGGGAAAGGGGTTACTGCAAGTGAGCAACAACCACTAGTTTTTGACCTACAAATCATGGCCAAACCCATGTATTCCTGGTAGTGCCCACAAACAAGGATGTCTAATAAGGTTCTGTAACTCCACTGCAGATCATTTATCGCAGTCTCACGGACCATGCTTTGTATGTCACAAATTTTAGGGACAATGGAGTGCAGGGGTAATAGGAAAAAGTTATCAGAGACAGAAAAAAGTTTAAGAAACTGCTGCCCAAGAATACAAAAGAGTTAAAAGGAAACTGATAAGCAACACAAACACAAGAGAAGGCAGAAAACCAATTCAACAAGACCTTACTGGTTGTATAAATGAATTAATGAAGGCAAACAAAGTGTAGGTCTGTTAATCAGCAGGAAGGTGAAGAAAGTACACGACAGAAGACGCCCTATTCAAAACTTTCTTTGCTTTGTACTTGGGCACTCAAGGATGACTTTCATCAAGGACTGATCTCTCTTAAACATTCCAATCTTTGTTCAATCAATTCTTTGTTTGCTGCCGACCCCCCCCACTGTTAAATGTGCTTTTCTAAAGGTTAACTGTGAACGGATGTTTAAGGTTGAGCAACGTCAACCCAAAGTAAGGACTCGTCAGTCTGCACAAGATAAGGGAAGGTCAAAATTGCCAGGAGAGCTCTGCAGAGGAAGAACTGCACATCCCGCTAGGGAGATCATGGCTGCTTGGTGCTCACGGTAATGCCATCATTAGTTTATCACTGATTTTTACAAATTTCAACTTGAAGATCACAACATGTCATCCTTAAAGTCTCATCAAAAGCTGACAGCAAATCATCCACTAAATGAACAGAAAACACTACCAAGAAGAGAGTCCAGGCAGACCTAACAACACTCGTGGAGCTGTACACATCCACGACTCAGCCTTTAAGGATAACCTTTCTGGCTCCAGTGTGGGCAGAGGGCTCGGGACACAAGCCAGGACTTGGGATTTAGGGCTAAGAACTGAAGTTGAGGCAATGCCAAGAGGTGGAGGATGACTCAGCCTTCCAGAAACAGACAGGGATGAGGGGATAAAGGACGACACAAAAGACAACCAGATCCATGCCTGAGTCACGGAGAAAATAAGGACCATATGAAACAGAAGAAAAGCAGGAAGGGAAGAAAATGGGGGGGAAAAAAGGTGCCTTCATTCAAAATCATTCAACCAATGGAAGAAGGGTAGAGGCTGGAGAAGCTAGGTGAGAAGAAGAAGAAAAGCTGGAGCGAGCAGGTGACTCTCCCTCCATCAACCCTTCCTTCAGGAGCAGGGACACACCATGGGAACTAGGAGGAGAAGCCAAGGATGAAGAAACATCTGAGGAACCACACTTTCTGAGGGCTTTGTTCTCACTATAAGACCCACCAAATGAGGAAAGCCACAGGTCACTGGCTGTGGGGTTGGCTCCTCCACAGCCCTGGGTTGGAGGGGGGAGGACCCCACACGGTCACTACTGCTCACCGTGCCCGTTGCAGTAATAGATCCACTTCTCCCTGTTCTGTGTGGGGGTGGTGGACTTTTTCATAATAGCCTTTTCCACAATGGCACTGGGATCTTGCCGGGGTCCCTTCTTCAGAGTCCGTGAGCTCTTTCTGACGCTGCAGACCACGATCACCACCAGGACCAGCAGCAGGAACAGGACGATCATCCACGGCAAGTGCTCGTTGATGTCGAAGTGCTGGTGGACGCTCTGCGAGCCTCGCCGGGGGGGCCTGTACGGGACGCTGGGCTTCTCGCCCCCCATCATCTCCAGGGATGGCTGCTTCTCCAGCGCTTGGCTGGTCTGCTTGTGCCGGTAGCTCTGGGCCTGGCTGGTGGTGCCGGAGCCCATGAGGGTCCCGCTGATGCCGTCCGTCTCGTTGGCTGAGGTTTCATTGTAGTACCGTGCCCGCTCCACCATGCTGCTGGACGCGCGCGGCGCTGGAGAGGGGACAAAATCGGGAACTGAAGAGTTCAGACCTGCGGGAGGAGAGGAGAGTTGAGTGTCACGGCCCTGGAGATGCGATATGGCATCACATCACGGGCTAAGACCTGCCTGAGCATCGGCTTGGCCAGCAGACAGAAACCCAACGCCAGGCAGCGAGAAAGAGTAGAGGTGAAGTCGAGGTTTGCCTCTGGGAACAGATGGGTACGGTTACAGAGGGAGCTTCAAGGTAAAACTGACCCTTGCTGGTTAAGGCTAGAGGTAGCTTATTACAAAAAAATGAGTTACTAAAGGTATGTTGTCAGCCTGTGTTTGTCCCACATTCAGCATTTCTCAGAAAACCAACAACTTTGAGTGAGTTGGTTTTTCTTTTTTGGTTTATGGACATTAATTTTAGCTCATTTGTGGAATTTTCTATTTGGACTAAAAGCACAAAAAAACCATGACAATTTGTAGGCTTAGTGTCTCTCCAATGGGTTTGTTAAGGAAGCAAAATCTCTTTTTTATCAGCCCTGCAAGCAGCTGCAGATGAATCAACTAAAAAATAGGTCTCTGAAGCAACCAAACTTCCCCTGAAGAGCTACGTTCCATCTCTATTGAGTCTCCTTATCAACCAACACCTCTCAGGTCCCAGCCTGAGATGCGAAATGTGAGCCAAAGCCTGGCGAGAAGAGGAAGAAAGGCTGTTGTGGCAAAACCTACAGATTATTTTGGAAAATCATCTTTTGCAGATTGTATCTCATCCCAGCTGACACAGACAGTGGGTGTATTCATCTGTACCTGGTTTTGCCCCCAGTTTGGTTACCCAAAACACCCTAATCAGGACACAAACAGGGAAAACGCTTCAACTTTTACGTAATTGTCGACAGTTGATTTCAAAGTTCAGGAAACACCCACCTGTACACTCCCAATGATACACCAACGTCAGGGCAAGCTTTGAGACCTAACAAAGGTGAAGCACTGGAAGCCACCACTGTCAACACTTCCCTGCTATTATATTTACTAATTCAGCTGTTGAGGTCATCGGAAGTTGCATTTTTTAATTAAAATGCCTGATTTGAGACACTATAGGGAACCTGCTTTCCAGGGAGTGCAGAATACCACCTTAAGTGGAGTCCTACAGCACCCCTGAAACCAGCCACATCTAAGGCCTCACCATAAAGGCTGTATGAGCCACTTCCAATTAAGTGAGAGAAAGAGGAATTTCACATAGTAATCTTACCAGATTGTAGGAAAAAAAGTTACAGGACAGCCCAGGCTCCTGCAGGGCTGTTTCAGCAATGGTTCCCATTCAGCCAATACTGTGACCCAGTACAGAGTGAAATGCAGCAAGGAAAGCACAGGCACAAAAGCAGTGAATCCATCAGAGGAGCAATTTCCCTGCTGCAGGGAGACTGCAGGGATTTTCCTGCTGCATCCCAACCCAGGTCACCACAACTGTACAGACTTGTGCTAGCACATCACAGAGACAGGAAAAGAGGCTGTCCTTTCAGCCCAAACAGCAGGACAGCCAGAAGTCCAATCAGGACTGCAGTCTCAGTGAAAATGTTATTAAACGTGGTCTAATACAAGTGAGGGCAACCTCAAGCCATGGAGCAGAAGCACCACCCAGGCTTTAAACCAGGTTGCTTGTTAACAGCCTAACACCAACCCTGACCAAGGCAGGAACACAATCCCTCAGTCAGAATCACAGCTGTGTTTCAGGGGTGGACGTTACCTTTGGGAAGATCAGCGGTTGGTGGAACTTCATAGGGCTGCTCACCCGCTTCGGTGCTCGATGAAGTCAAAGCTGTGTTCGGAAGGGATGCCGGAGAACCACAGACGTTGTCACTCTCCTTCGTCCCCGGCTTGATGACCACCATGTTTTTCCCAAAGCAGTCAGTGTAGGGTTTGCACTTCATCACACTAGAAGGCACATCAGAAAAGGTACCACGAGGGCACGGCTTGCACCTGACGTCTTCGGTCTCGGTTCCTTTCTTGCGGACGCCCCAGCCGACCGGGCACACCGTGTAAGGGACGCAGGTATCGTTTGTCTGAAACGTACCAGACAGGCAAGTGCACTCGCGGTCAGTCAAGGCAGTACAATGAGTTTTCTCAATCATTGGCAGTTCACAGGGTTTCCTACAGGGGTGGCATCGCTCTATGCCGTTCTCATGCTTGGTAAAGGTCCCGTCTGGACAGGGACTGCACTCTCTTAAGGTACTCTTCGTACAGTGCTTAGACACGTAGGTTCCTGCAGGACATTTGTCACAGGTCAGCTCTTCGTTGGTGGCACGGTCAAGGTGGCGGTACTTGCCAGGGGAGAGGCTGATGGCATTCTGCTCAGAGGTCGGCTTCGACTGACCATCAGCGGTGCCAAGGAGCATGAGCAGCTGGAAAACAAACAGGAGACATCAGCCAACAACTGCGTGCAAACAGAGCCCTCTCTGTCAACGACCCTCTGTAGGATCACATGGGATGTCCCAGAGCTGTGGGACCGTGGACAAGTTACTACAGCCACAGGAGGGACCTCAGCGAGGCTGGAGTGGAATGGAATCGGTGCAGGTGGCAGCACGCTCTCCTTACACATCCCCAACTACGATTATAATTGCTAAAACTTGACACCACACTTCTTGGTGAAACTAAGCATCATTTACACTGCAACCCTGCCAGGGTGGTAAATACTGCTAATTGTGTTTCAGCAGTACGTGCTACCTGGCCACCCCAGGAGAATTCAGACCAGCTTTGCATTTCAAGGCTGAGAGGCTCCAGCACGAGGCAGGCGTTCACTGTCAAGACAAAAAACACATGCAGATGGCAGCTCTGACCTGTAAAACTTTCCTTCCCTATTTGTTAATCTGCACTTGTTCAAACAGTTACCTTTCTGAGTAACACAAACCAGGATGAAATCCAGGCTAGTGGCTGTTTCTGGGCTATTTCTCAGCTCCTCTGCCTCTCCATGATTTTTTATGACCCAGTGCAAGTCATAAAGTTGGGTTTGGCGAGACCGCAAGGGATGTTCTGCTTTGAGCCTCCAACCACATCTGAACCCACTCTAAACCAGCTGCATTAGCAACAGGAGAAAAAACCTGGTGCTATTTTTACACTCTTCAAGAAACTCTGCTGTAACTCAGCTTCTCATTGCATCAGACACAGGTAAAAGGACACCAGCTTTTAGACACTGAACTGGGAGCAACTGGGCTTTGCTATAAATCCATCTCTCTCTACTGACTTCCAATCCTAAAGCTTTATTCCCTTAATTCCTTGCTTCTCCATCCCCAAGAGAAGTTCCATCTACCAAGAAGTATCTCTGCTTCCTCCAGAAGACCTCTGGCCCATGGACTTAATGTCAGTTATAGCAGCAGAGATAAGTCAGCAAGAACAGAAAGGCATACCAAAAGGAAGGCAGACACAACCTCACACAGCATGCAAAGCAATAGGAAACACGTTTCCAAACAGCCTGAGACTAAGTTTTGAGGGATAGAGGGAACAAGTCACTGTTACCTTGAATTTTCAGACATTTTCTACACTGAAGGTAAAAAGACCAGAGATCCTAATGCTGCTCAGCTGCAGAGCCAAGCACATAAATCACTTGGCTGTGTTATACAATCCATCGCCTCTTGCTCTGCTACCTATTCTGGGCTATCAGCCAACAAGAATATATTCAGAAAGAAAAAAAAAAGAAAAAAGAAAAAAGGTTCCCAACAACATGACTCTGCAGAAGGCACATAGCGGCAGAGCCGCAAGCTGCGCCGCATCATTTTTGGTGCAGTCTCTTACTTCCTGGAAACACACAGCACATTTCTGTTTCACCTGCTAAATAATTTACAGCTTGGGATTTGTACAAAACTCTTCATATTTTTATTTTTTTAATTTAGTTTTCTGCCCCTGAAGCAGCAATTACAGAGCAGGCAGAAGCAGGCAAGCCCGCAGGAGCTGACGAGGATCCTGCAGCGGCTAGACTAATTACAGCACGTCAAATTAAAAAGCGGGGCTGCCCTGGCAGGCAGCAAAGGCTTACAGGATGCATTTTACTTTTCCCCTCCCCTAAGACATGATTTAACAAAGCGCTTAGCTGGCTTTAAGGAAACCTGCCACCCTCCCCTGTAATCTCCATGACGCATCCCTGAATTAGCAAACTGGCCTCTTAAGGCGGCAGGAGGGGTCACCTGTGTTACTCACCCTGCTCCCGTGCCAGCGCCGAGCAGGACAGGGTGACAGGAGAGGCAGGACAGGCAGTGGCTCTCCTGCCTCGCCAGGAGTGAGCTGTGTGCTGCTGTCTCAGATCCTGATTTCTCGCTCTGCATCAAGCTAGATTTTGGGAAACCCATGGACAGCCCTGCTACAAGCATGTGCCATGGGTTCCCTCCTTCCATTCCAGCATCTTCCCATCCCCTCACCCGGGTAACCAAAGCCTATAATAGCACTAGGTTTGAGTTGGTTTTTTTGAGGTTTTTTTTTAAACCCTATCTCAAGAAAAGCAGTGCTGGTATTTTTGAACATCTCAAGATCTTCAGCTGCACATGCACTTCCAAGGGAGAACAGCAAGTTCCAGTGGGGGATGGCTAAGCAGTATTGAGCATCTGTTATTTATTCAGACTGGCATTTCTGCTCCCTAAAATAATCCAACTGCTCAGGTTTTGCAGCATCTATATCTCTGAAAGTGAAGGCCAGGAGAGGAGGACATCTTCAGCAAAAAGGAGTGTCTGCTGGTTTGGTCTCTCACCCTCAGGGCAGCACGCAGACCTGGACCTTTCTGGCTGACACTCCCAGTTCCAGTGGAAAAAGCAACTAAGTAATGAAGTGAGTGAGCTCTGCTGAGCCATTGCACTCCATTTCATTACTCTGGTACCAAAGGGAATTGTGCAGGGTAACAAAAAAACACAGGAAAAAATCGGAATGAGTATAAGACAACAATGAAGAGCAGACTTGGTTTCAGCAGCGTCTTTAGCGATGCTCTCTGCGCCCAACGCAGGAACAAAGAAGGGTTTTTAATGGGATGGGGTCCCTTTCCAAAAGGGTCAAGCAGGACAGGATGGCCACAAGCGCAAAGAGCATCCCCAACTCAGCACCAACATCCTGCACCACACAGGCAAAGGCACCTCCCAGCCACCTCCACCTACTTCAGCACATCAAGGTTTTATGGTGTGAGAAAATCAGATCAGGCTGCGGGACATCATCATTCTGACGTCCTCACATCAGGAAACACTCAGACAAAGGGACCTCCATTTTCAGCTGCAAACAAACCCTCGAGGCAGCAGCACCCCACACCTCAGCACACCCAGCCTGGTGACTCCACCTCAGAGGGTGCCTCTGTGCTGTGCTCCCATCACCCTTTTTCAATAACTGTGCTGCAGGGAGACCTGACGGGCAATGCACAGGATGCACAGGAAACTGCTCTTAGGGGCCACAAGCTGCCGTGGTGTGTGCACAGTAGATGCAGCTGAAAACACCTCAGAAACCTGGTCCAGTGGTTGGCATACCTGCCCATGGCAGGGGTGTTGGAACTACACAATCTTTAAGGTCCCTTCCAACCCAAAGCCATTCTATGATTCCATGAATACAGCATCTCCTTCAGGGACCCAAACCTGCACAGTGAGTCAAAACACCAGCAGAAAGTTGGTGAGTCAACTTGCTGTCCTGGAATTTGTGTCTTAAAATGCTGCGACACTGAGACTGTCATAATCTCAGGTTGTGTACAGTGCTGCCCTGCTGCCAGACTTGTGGGGACACAGAAATAAACCTAAAACTAAAGTAAAAATTTTTAAAAATTAAAATTAAAAAAACTCAAAACACAAACTGCAGCTAAACACAGGGCACTTTATCCTGGTAGAGAAGAGCAGGGGCAGGGACCTGCAAGTGAGCAGGGACCGAGAGCGCTAAACTGATACTCTGGGAATGACTTCCAAGCAAAACCAGCAGACTTTGGTAGAAACGGCAGCTGGCTCTGTGGCATTGCCTTGGCACAGGCTGGGGATGAGCTGCACTGCCTGCCACCCGTCCCAGAGGTCAGCTGCACCCTTCCCCGACACTACTGGGAAAGTGCTTGCAACATTAAAGTAAAAGAAATAAACACATAAAAACACCAGAAAGACAAATAAACTGGTCTGAAAGTTTTACGGTAACTTGGCAGACAGTAAACGTCCTGTCCTGATCACTGCAAAAAGGATCAAATTACTCAGTCCGAAAAAAGTTGCCTGTGAGGAGAGTACTGAAGAGTAAGGCAAATTTCTGCTTCTTGCAACATGACCAGCTATTTCAGCTGGTTTGGGGTTTGTGAAATGAGAGTCTGGGACTCACTGCTCAGCAGTTCCTTTACCCATCTCAAGAGCGAAACACAGGGAGTGGAGCGAGCCAGAACAGCAGCACCACAACATCTGGTCCCCATGAAGGAAAACCCAGCAGCCAGCCCCGCAGCCAGCACGGACCAGAGCTTGGAAGCATCCCTGCCAGCCACAGTTTTACTCCAAACACATGAAATCCCCCAGGTTTCCAAAAGCCCCAAGCTGAAGTAAGGCGATGTCGTTCTGGTTCCAGGCAAGGGCAGTGGGGGAGATGGTTGAAACTACCTTGCAGCAGTCAGTGGGGTCCCAAAAAATCCACCAAGCAAATGAAATCACAGCCAACTCCAGCCCCGCACAACTGCTGCGAAGCTGCTACTGCTCCAAAACCCAGCAGCCAGGCAGATTTGGCATTGCTGCACTGGTAAAAGACCCACCAGCTATCGATTTGAACATACTTCCCTTGAACATACTTCCTTTGGGCTGGAAAGACTCGAACTCCTTGTGTGACCAAGGGAGATGCCCAAAATGTTGAAGGTATTGGATGAAAACGCAAGGAGGATCCTGACAGCTCACAAGCAAATGGGAATTTTGCCTTGCTTGCTTGTATAATCCCACACACAGGAGTGAGAACACACTCACACACACAAGTAACATACCTGTGTATTTGATCAGAGCCTTGCTTCATGCCCCAAAATTGCTGTTGTAATTTCCCCACACCTTTATATCACTCTTTTTTTTTTCCATCTCTTCCCTCTACACCCACCATTCCCAACTGACCTCCAGGATCCCAGCTGGAGCTGCATATCTCAAAGTCCCCATCAGCATCTCATCTTCCAGACGTGCAGCAGCACAGGCTTCTCCCGGCTCGCTTCTCCCAGCGGGAATCCAGCACTGGGGAGCGCCCAGCCAGCACCGAGCACGGACCCCGTCGGCTCCGCCACCGCGCCAAGTTCCCCCTCGCCTCCAGAGGCTGTTTCCCGGCTAATGCCCTTCCAGCTTCAGATTATTTGTTGTTTACTCGGATTCCTGTCGAGCCAGCGCCAGTTTGCTCAGATCCACCTTGAGTTCAAGAGCAAGTGCTCTCCTCGGTTACACAACCCAGCCGCAGCAGCTGCGGCGTCTGCCTGACACACCGAATTACCGTCTCTCCCCAAAGAGACGGGATGCAGCCCTAAAGCGCTGACTGGGAAGTGCCCTACCTGGGAAGGTAAAAGGGGAGATAAAGCTGCCGGAAAACATTTGCGCGATAAGTCAGGGCAGCCGCCTGCCATTCGCGGCGGGGAGTTTTACTGCCTGTCCAAAGGGTGGTAAGAAAAGCGGCTGCGGAGGGGAGGGACGGATGGAGGGATGGATGGACGGATGGATCCCGCTCCAGTGCTGAGCTCCCGGAGCAGCGCAGAGAGCGGAGCAAGGATCCGCTCAGCTCTGGCTGTGCGGCACAGCCCTGGCTGGGGGATGCCGCCGCCTGCGCTAACACAGGGATGGGAAGGATGGATATCGCAGGGAATATCGCACCCAGCCGGCGTCCCCTGCCGGGACCCGGGGCGGGGAACAGCCCCGCGGAGGGCGCAGCGGAGCCTCGCACGGCCCCCGACACGCGGAGCGGGGTCAGCAGGACACCGAACAGCCTCCCCTCCTGCCAAGCTGCCCCGGGCGGGGCAGGAGGCGCGGGCGGGCAGCCCCGCACTGCAGCACATCCCCACCCACGCCGCGGACACGCGGATGCTGCGCGGGCACGGCCGCATCCCCGCGCTCCGCACACTCACCGCGAGGATGCCGGCGAACCCGGCGGAGCTCCGGCTCGCCGCGGCGGCCCCCATGGTGGCGGGGCCGGGGCTGCGGGCGAGGCGCTGCCCGTGCGGCCGCGCTGCCTCAGGCGGCGGGGCGCGGGGCCGGCGGCGGCCGGGCGCCCATGGCGGGGGCCGGGCCGGGCCCGGGGCCGGGGCCGGGGCCGGGCCGGGCGGGGCGGGGGCCCAGCCGCGCTCCCACCTGCCCTGCCCTGCCCTGCTGCGGGGCCGCCGCGCGCGCTCTGCCGCGGGGGCGGCGCGCGCGTGGGGGCGGCGCGCGGGGCCGGGGCGGGGCCCGGCGGTGGCGTCACCCGCCCGCGCGCCAGGGCGCCCTCCCGCGACCGGGACCGGGACCGAGAGCGGGACCGGGAGCGGGACCGGGAGCGGGAGCGGGACCCCGCGGGACCGGGAGCGGGACCCCGCGCCGCCTCCCGGGCCCCCATCGCCCGCCCCGGCCGGGAGACAGCTGCCGCTGCGCTCCCCCGCGTGCTTTGGGCCGGGTGGGGCTCCGGCGTGCTAGGGTAGCGGGCGCGGAGGAATCGCTGCGGAGTGTGGGTGTTCGGCGCCGTGAAATCTCCGAAAAGGAGACTTTGGTTTGTTTTGTTTTTCGTGTTCTCCCATGTCAGACATACAGGGAAGAATTTTTTTTCACGAAAGTGGGGGTGAGCAGTGGCACAGGTTGTCCAGAGACGCTGTGGAGCCCCATTCCCGCCTCATCTCTCATCCCAAGGCCAGCTTGGACAGGTCTCTGAGCAGCCTGGTCTGGTGGGTGGCATCCCTGCCGGTGGAATGGGGGTTGGAACTGACAGCCTTTAAGTGTCCATTCCAACCTAAACCATTCCATGACTCTATGAACACGTGGCACATTCCCTGTCATGGAATGTTCCTGTTCATATCAGGGAACAGACGCATCCCTCCAGGGAGGAGGATCAGCTGGATGCTGAGGGTGGCCACACCATGGGCAGTTCCCTCACTGCCCATCCTGCAGCATCTGAGCAGGGTGGGCAGAGCAGGGTGACAGTCGCAGTGTCCAGCGACAGCTGTGGCAAGTGATGGAAAGAGATGCAGGTTTGTCCAGGGTGTCAGGGGAAACAGGAGATGGGGCCAGAGTCAGGACTGGAAAGGATGCAACCTGCATCCAAGGTCCTTACAGGGAATGGGAATTGAGGTGAGACATCCGTGCTGTTTCAAAGTCTGACCAGGAGACCAGGCACCCCCAGGTGTGGCTGATCAGGGCCTTCAAGGTTTACGAGTTCTGCAAATCAAGGCTATTTATGAATGTCCACATTGCTGGTTGTCTATTGAGAAAAGCACTCAAACACCTGATTTCCAGAGCCTGCAGAAATCCTGGTGACCAGCAGTCGCCTTTTGGAGATGTCCTGAAGGCAGATGAACTGAGGGCGGGTTTCAGTGCCATGCCAAAGGAAACAGCACAGAACTTATAAAATCCCACCTAAAAAAGGGGAAGGTGGGGGGGATGTGGTGCTCTTGCTCTTAAGAAGCGTGGATTCCATCCAAGCCTTTCTGAATCTCACAAGAAGCCTCATTCTGATTCCAGGGAGTTTTGAGTCCAGCTAGAAGGCTTCTCTCCCAGACAAAGTGGAGTTTTTCTCCCCACACTTTCTCTAATGCTGGAAGGGAGCTGGAGAGGAATAATGACCCTTGGGAGCCTGGGAATGAGTCAGGAGAGCTTCCCTCCCAGAGCTGGGGTGGCAGTGGCAGGACTGCTGTTCCCAGGGGGGAATAAGGGTGAGTGTGTCACATGTGCAGGGAGAAGATATTCCTCCACAGCTGGCTGTGCTGCTGTGCAAGTGCTGCAGAGCCCTGTTTTGGGCTTTGCCTTCCCTCGGGGCCCCCAAACCCAGGAACAACGTGCTCTTCCCAGGAGGTCAGCGAAGGGAAGCCTCATCCCAAAGAGAGATCAAAATGCAAACCAAGACACAGTAAGGTTCTTCAAAAGCAATGTAAGGTTCTTCAAAAGCAATGTAAGGTTCTTCAAAAGCAATGGGATGCCCATCGCTGCTCTTAATTCAAAATAAATTGGGCACATGATAGGCAATAACATAACTGGGTTAACACCAGGCTTGTGGATGGTGGAGTGAATTTTAATTTTAAGAATGTCTAGCTCTCTGATGAATTTTAATTTTAAGAATGTCTAGCTCTCTGATGGTGGAGTGAATTTTAATTTTAAGAATGTCTAGCTCTCTGATGAAATTAAATTCTTTAATTTTAAGAATGTCTAGTCTCTTGGTGCGGGACTAAGTGGCCTGGTTGTGTCCGGGCTGGAAGAGGGTTTGAAATGCCCCAACAGCACCAACCCACGCTGGGTCCATCAGCACTGTGAAGGGCAGCGTTCAGATTGTATTAGGGAAAAGCAGAAAAATAATCATCTGGAGGACAGGGTGACTCAGGGGATTGGCAATAAGATGGATCATGTTACTGCTTTGGAAAGGATTCCAATTAGTTACATCCGCTTTTAATTATTATTATTTATACAGAACCTAAAGGCAGTCCAGAGATTATCCAAAAATGCTCAGGCTGATCTGCAAATCCCCCGTCCCTCCCCCCCTCACAGCCCTTGCAATGACAAACCCCAGTCACGCAGCCTGGACTGGTTCATACTGGCTGAGATGTAAATTACTTATTAGTGACCAGCTTGCCGCTTCTCCACTTTTGTCACTCTTCAAGAGGAAAATAGGGAACGGGTGACTGAGGCCGGAGTTTCGTGTTAAGTGTTTTTGTTGGAAGCAGCAGCAGCTCAAGAAGTTCCTCCTCGCCTCCCTGCATTCGGTTCCTTTTTCCCCCTTGTGCCACCCTGTGAGTCATGCAAATACACCCAGGCCACTGAACTGGTAACTTTGATAAACAAGGAGGGTTTTTTTAATCCGAGTAGGTGAAACTCACTGCTTATGTTGACCAAGGACTGCTGGGTCTTCACTAAGCTGGTGGTAGGAGTCCAAGTAGGCATCCACTGACCTCGTTTGCCACCAGAAATTATCATCTCTCCAACAACAGGGTCTCTTATCCTGTGAGGAAAGCCAGTGCTCCTGCTTAGTCACCTGAGGCTTATTCAAGCCTATTCATGAAATGGAAGGAATTGTCTTGCCAAGAGAAGCTATTTGGGAAATTTTGAAGAATGCGCCACAGAACTATGGAATCAGAGAATGGTTTGGGTTGGAAAGGACCTTAAAAACCATCTCCTTTCAGCCCCCTGCCTTGGGCAGGAACAGCTTCCACTAGACCAGATTGCTCAGGACCCTATCCTATCCAGCCAGGCCTGGAACCCTTCTGAGGATGGGGCACCATCACTTGTTTCACCCTGTAGAAACCAGAAACATTCCAGGAAGTGATTTCTCATCCCTGACTTGCACTAGAAGATGCCAGGCTAATGGAGCAGACATAATTTCCTTTCAGAGTGTCTCATTCTCTGTACATGGACCATTGCTTCCACATCTCCCATAGAAACAGAACATTTCTGTGTTGGTGCTGTTGTTATGGGAAAGGAGCTGCTGCATGGGAAAATTTGTGACTCCAGTTCATATAGAAACCACAATTACAACTTGCATTAACATGAATCGGGAAGTTAGATCAACAAAGCCCATAGACTTCCCTGGGTGAGGGAAAGGAGAGTTTGGGTGGGCGTTCTCACCCCTTTGACCCTCCCTATGATCTCCAGGAAACTGGGAAGGGAAATGTCTACCAAGAGCAGATGTTCCCAGCAGGAATATATAGATATACACACACACATATATACAAAAGCACAGTCATTTCAAGCCAGGTGTGTTATCACTGATGGATTTCCCACCTCAAGAACCCCATGGGATTTCAGGGCCAAGCACCAGGGAGCCAGGGGTGGCAGATGGGGAGTGAAGCGTGGCACTGGTGGGTGGAGGTTTGGTTGCCATCACACCTGAGCTGATCTCTCTTCTGGAAATGGTGGGTGCACAGCTGGAGAGCCTGTTTTCCCAGAGGACTTTAAGAAAGGAGAAGGAGCATCTGATGTCTGGGCTAAATGCATGATCACCACCTTAGCCCTGTGCCCAGGGCTGTAACCAGATAACCAGCAGCTGGGATGGGGAGGTGAGGCTGCAGGTGAAGCGCAGGTGGCCCTACATCTTCTCCCCTGGTGAGATCAGGGGGTGAGGCTCATGAGGCTGGCATCTCACATCTTCCCAGATCAGTGACTTGCTGTGAAGAAGTTTCCTTCCTGACCCCAAAATCATGCAAGTGCTGTCAAGCAGGACAACTTTTATCTGACTGATCGTCACGGCTGCCTGCTCGCCTGGTGTGGTGCATGGGGAACAAGCCCAGCAGCCACATCTGCACCTCTCCAAGGTGGATGAATTTGAAGCTTCTTGTTTTGGGGTTTTATCCCTTTGGAGTCTTGTTTTGCAGGAGGTTCTTTGGCTCAGCTGCAGAGTGAGGTCTGGATAAAGAAGCCTGAACGCTCTTATTAACCTCAGCAGAAGCACTGGGACTCTGGGCACCTCCTCCAGTGCCCTCATTCACCTTCCTTCTCCCTTCCTCATCCCTTTCCTTCTCCTTGGTGCAAGTGCTCTGGGGCTGAGGCTTGAACAGTGCCTAACAAAGCCAAGCCTTGCTCTCAGCTGGGGTATCTTGATGGTCATGAAGCTGAAATGAAAAATGATGAAGCTGGAAATGAAAAATGATGAAGAGCAGTTTTATGGATGAACCTGAAAGCCTTGCAATGTCCCTGGGTTTTCATTGGAGGAAGTGAAGCAGCGGATTAAGTGGTGTAGCCATGAGCAGAGCCCTGGCAGCAGAGCTCAGAGCCTCATGCTAAGCAGAGGATCGTGTGTTGTCTTGCTCCTCTGTGGGCAGCATGACCCAAGTGGGACAGGGACAAGGAGACGGGATGGTTTGCAGAGCTTTCAGAGCCCTGCAGAGCTCAGTATGAGTGTCCCAAAGCCAGTTGCTTTCCAGGAAGGACTGTGCACTCTTGCAGGTTCAACATCAAATACAGACACCAAATAACCCCCCCTGCAAATCTGTTATTCATGTCAGCTGTGGATGAGAGATCCCCTGTGTCAGATTACCCAGCACACGTGATCCTGCCAGCTTTGTGCCTTGTGTCACCTGCAGGACCATTGGGGTGGCACGGGCAGCCACTGCCTAATCCAGCCTACATCCTCCTGGTACAAAGGGGAACCAGCAAATAACTCTCACCACCTCTAACCCCACAGGCTTCATTGCACGCAGCACACCACACTGCTTCCTCTGCTCAAGGCTGGCTCTGCAGCCTTGGGGGTTCATTTGGAGCCCCGGGAGAATGTCACTTCCCAAGTGACCATGCCCAGCAGCCCAGCTGCCTCCAGCAGGGCAGATCTCATTGCTGAGTGGTCACAGATAATCTTAGTCACAGTTTAATCAGGTAGTGGTGTTCATGGGAGAAGGATGGTCAGGGTGAGAAGTAGCTCACATGGGGCTCTGCTGTCCCTGCACACGTATTTGATGTATATTGGATCCAGAGTTATTCAGGGCAGTTAAGGGTGACGGCAAAGAGATGCGAAGAGCTTAAAATAGTGCCTGACCAGGCGACAAAAGCACACATTAAACTCAAGTGTCCTTGAAAAGGGGCAAGGGCTGCCTCCGTGGGGGTTAGTGCCTCCCAAAACCGAGACCCAGAGCCTTTCAGCGGCTCCCACGGGTATCAGGTGACAGCACAGCGAGGAAGGCAAAGCCTCCCCTGCATCCGGGGGATGGAGGAGACCCTGGATAGGGATAGCTCAGGAAGCAAGCAGCAGGGAGAAATATGAGGCTGAAGTCCCAGATGGCACAGAGAGAACCATCGGGGGAATCAGTAACGGGGCAGCCTCAGCGTGGGTCGCTGACGGAGCCTGGGAGCATGCCGGCTCTCTGAATCACCGCGTTTGTGCAACCTCAGTCCTGGCAGCGCTGGGTGCTCCCGCCACGCCGGCTGAGTGTGGCCGGGCAGGAGCGGCCAGCGCTGGGAATTGTGCCTGGAGCAGCCTGGTGTGACTCCGGCAGCTGCTGGGTGGCCTCAGCCCCGCGGGGAACAGGGCAAGGTGACCTGGAGGTAGCGAGGTGTTCTCATCTCCCCTGGGCTCCTGCATCCAGCACAACTCTTTAAAAGCCTCGCCCAAGCTTGACAGGTTTAAATCACTTCAGGCCATTTAATCATCACAGAAGCAGACCGAGCTTAAGGACTAATTTATAGACTGTACACTGGTTAGAGTAACCCGGTGGGTTGTACAGGGCGCTGGTTATGCCATGATAAGCTTTCAGTGGAGATGAAGACCCCGGGAGCAAGGCTTCCAGCAGGAGAGCTCCAGCCTTGCATCACACATCAGTTTAGGAGGCAAGAGAAGTCTGTAGGAAGCTCCCTGCAGTCTGGCACTCTCCTGCCTTCACACATTTTAACTGCCTGCAAATCCTCCTCCAGGAAACTGCGGATTAGCCCCGGTGCTAAATGACTTTGGAAGAGAGGATCCTTAGTGGGGACTCTTGCTGGACAGAATGACACGGCTGGATGTGTAAAGCAGTGAGGAGTTCACAGGCCACTCCTGGGAAGGACACATCCCTCCCGTCTCACCAGCCTCCAGGTCCTTCCTATAAACTGGGCAGTGTTTCCATTCCCTTTGCATCTTTTCAGATCCTCTCTGTGATTGTTTCTGCTCTGTTTGCCACCAGTTAAACTCCAGCTGGATGTGAGGGAGAAGGAGGGATAAGTCCCACGCCCTGAGCTCAAATCACTTTGATCCGTGGTTTAAACACATCAGCTTCATCCAGCCTAGGAGCCTGCCAACACAGAGGTCTCACTCCTGTCCTTTCTCCTGCAGCTCCAGGCTACCAGCCCATCCTCCCCTTTATCTTAGTTCTTGTGCTGGGTAACTTGGCCCTGACTTAGCAGAAACCTGTTCCCTTTTTCCACTCAGTTATTTTTGTGCCAGATTAGTAGTCTGGGTGTGTGGAGGCTGCGCAACACCAGAGCTGATGCAAGGGTGATAGGGTGGGGGTGAGGGATGGTTCCAGGCAGCCTGTGGGTGAAAGATAATCAGTGTGGATACAAATGCTGCAGCAGAGCTGGTTACAAGGTCACCTGGGGTCAGAGGAGAAGCAGAGATGCCATTTGGGGTTACAATGACAACTGGGGTTAAAGGCCTGAGACTGAGGGAGCTGGGCAAGGCTGCTGAGAGGATCCTGGGACAACCCCTACAGCAGTTTGGAAATGACTACTGTGACATGGTGATGGCTGGGAAGTGCCTTGAGAGCAGTGTGGCTGCACCAGGCCCTGCTTGCAGCTCATTTCACCCTGAGCCCAGCCCCATCACTGTGGGGCACTTGCTGGCTGGGTGGCACTGGGATGATGGGACCCAGTGCCACAGCTGTGGGATAAGCCTGGTTAGAGGTAGCAGAGGGCTGGACATGTAGCTACCACGTTCCTGCTCTTAGCACAGTTTTTTCCATTTCACCTTTGGAAACCTCTTCAAGAACTGAAGTGTCTGTGGAGCAAATTGTCCTTGAAAATGAGCCAGGACACAGCCCTCAAGTTCTGGATGCTGCAACCGAGGTAATTCTGTAATGAATGTAACCTTTCTGGCAGCACAAGAGAGCAATTAAGGAACCCTTAATTTTTAAGGGTCTTCAAAAAGACGCCACTAATTTCTAGCCAGACACATTGGAAAATTTAGTCAAACTAGCCTGGATACTCAAGGAACTCTTCTGCCCTACAAGCCTTCCATGTCTGCCTCTGCCCTCACGCCATGCCTCAGCCATCCTTCCCCTGCTTCCCTCCCCAGCTCTCCTTCCCCACTTGTGAACAAAGAAACTTAACAAAACAGTGCTCCACTGGAGGGAAGGGAGGCAAGGGAAACAGGAAAGCAGATAATGTAACAACAAACAGCAACCCCATCCAAAGTACACAGAGGCGTGTTCATCTTTCCCTTTCTCTTTGCTTTTCCATGGCCCCTAGGAAGACTGGCTACTGCCTCTATCCTGCAGCCTCCCACTGTGCCAGTTCACTGGTCTCAAGGTGCAGACTGTGCATTTCTCCCAGGCATCAGCTATTCATCAATCCGTCCATCCATCCATCCATCCATCCATCCATCCATCCATCCATCCATTCATCCCCACTAGCCACTAGCCATCAGTGATGCCCTTAGCAGGAGCCCCATATTGTCCTCTCTCAGAATAAGACTCTCTCAATAGAGTCAAAACCCAAGGGCAGCCTTTTTTTTTAATGCACAATTTCTGATGCTGGTGGTGCTGAGCCCAGGTCTGAAGGTCACAGAGTGAGAGGAGTTTGACCCAGGAACTTGTAGACCTTTGGTTTCCATCACCAGACTCGCCTTGTGCTCAAGCAGGAGTGGAAGAGGAGTGACTCAGACTCACAGAATCAGTGGGGTTGGAAAAGAGCTCTGAGATGGTCGAGTCCAACCCATGACCAAACACCACCTTGTCACTCAGTGCCATGTCCCGTCTTTCATTAAACATCTCCAGGGACATTGACTCCACCAGCTCCCTGGGCAATCCATTCCAATGTTTAACAACCCTTTCCATGAAGAATTCCTCCTGATGTCCAATTTCCTCCTGAGGAACCTCCCCTGGTGCAGCTTGAGGCTAATCCTCGTGTTAGTTCCCTGCGAGAAGAGGCTGACCCTACCTTGCTGCAGCCTTTGCAGGTAACTGCAGAGAGCAGGGGTGAGGTTCAGGGGCGTGGGGAGGTGTGCTCTGGCTGCATGGCCTGGTCACTGGTGCGGTGCCAGGCGAGGACAAGCTGTTCCCTGGCTCGTTATTGTTACCAGATGAGTGGGGGGTTTACGATCGCTGGGTTTGGATAATCAAATTCTGACTGGGACAGAGGAAGGAGAGCTGCCCTCCTCTTCCCTCCTGCACCCCACGCCAGGCACTCAGCCCCCTGCCCTCCCGCAAGGCTTTGTTCCTGGGGGTGACGCGCAGCAGCCCGGACGTGACTGTGGATCCCACACCCCCACGACGCCCTGCTCTGTCTGGGGTTATTGTGTGATGCCCAGAACAATGTGCTGTGGTTAGGGATGCCTGGGAGAGCGCCGGGAGGCTCCCTGCTCCCCCTCTCCCTGCTAGTGCTGGGGAGGCGGCTTTTGGCCATCTGGTAGCTGTGGGTTTGGTGGAGGTCCCCCAGCAGGGGAGGAGATGCACTCGTCAGTGTTGTTCCTAGAGAGGAAAGCCAGCATTTGGCACTGCTGAGCCACAGATGCGCTGTGTGTCTTGGGCATGGGACGGCCTTGGGCACTGCAGGATGACAGGATAGCTCATGTGGGAAGGGACTGCAGGAGGTCTCCAGCCCAACCTCTTCATCCTGCCAGCTCTGGGGTCAGACCAGGTTGTTTGGGGTTTTAGTGGGTTGGGTCTTAGAAACCTCCAGGGCTGGAGGCAGCACAGCCTTTCTGGGCACCCTGCACCTATGCTGAACTGCGCTCCTCATAGTGGGAACATTTTTTCTCATATCCATTCTGAATCTCCCTGGCTTCAGCTTATGTCCAGTGTCTGTTGAGTTCCCCTTGTGCACCTCTGTGTACAGCTTGACTTCATCATCTCCATATCCTCCTTGCAGGTACACCAGAGCTTTTCTTCTCCAGCCCTGCACGCTCAGCCTCCCCTCCCAGGCTGTGTGATCCTCAAGGGCTGTGTGAGCTCTGATTGTCTTGATGGCTCTTTCCCTGGACTCTTTTCCATGTGTCTCCATCTCTCGTACTGGAGGCTGTTGCAATATCCAGTCGTGGTGTCAGCAGGGCTGAGCAGAGGGGAGGAGTTGCCTTCCTCTACCTGCTGGCAATGCTCTGCCTAATGCAGCCCAAGGGCCTGTTTGCCTTCTTTGCTGTGATGATGCGTTGCTGACTCCATGCCCTTTCTGCACAGCTGCTCCTCCACCGGTCACCCCCAGCCTGTGTTGTAGCCTGGGGGTTATTTCTTCCCAAACACTGGACTTGGCATTTGCCCTGGATGAAGTCCATGAATATCCTTGCAGAATCAAGTCAAAGAGAGTGAGGAGGCAGCAAGTGTCTTGTGGACTTTCCCGAGTCACAGGGACTTTCACTTTGTAATGGTTTGGAAAGTCTCTTCTAGCAGACCACACCCACACCTTAGCGGGGAAAATCTGCTTATTTGGGATGTTGTGATGGCTGGAAGCTCAGGCAGGAATATGGGTCAGTGATATAACCAGGAATCAGAACCACCCAATGCCGAGGTGGGGACTTGGGGAACACCAGGGGACTGAGGGCTTTTCACACCAGTATGTCATTGCAAAACCCTCGGGAGTTAGGGGCTTCTGTGTCCTCCAGTGGCATGGTGCACACAGGAGGGAAGGGGAAATGTGTCCTTTCTGGCTTTGGGAGTCCGTTTGGCTGCCTGGGTGAGATGTCCCTCCGCACACATTCTGTTTACACCGCTGCTCTGAGTTGGGCATTTATGCATTGCAGGAGCTGAGCTTTGTGTCATTTGGACTTCTTCTTGCCAGTTGTTTCCTCTTGTGCCCAGGTGCCCCTGGAGCCAACTCTCAGACAGTTTGGTGTGGGGCATGTTTGGTCTGGGATTTGTTAATCACCTTCCTTTGCTGTGTGTGTCCTTTGGCCAATGAGTGTGTCAGGAGATGGGCATTGCCTTTGGTGGAGACAAGGCAGAATAAAGTTCTTCCCTGATGAATACCCAGGGAGAGCAGGATCCTTACAGGCCCTCACAAGACCCCATCTGGAGTGCAGTGTCCAGATCTGGGGTCCTCAGAACAAGAAAGACATGGAGTTGTTGGAGCAGGTCCAGAGGGGACCACAAAGAAGCTCAAAGGGCTGGAGCCACTCTCTTTTGCAGACAGACTGGGAGAGTTGGGCTGGATCAGCCTGGAGAAGAGAAGACTCTGGGAAGACCTTAGAGAGCTTTCCAGTAACTGAAGAGAGCTTATAAAAAAGAGGGAGAAGGACTTCTTACACAAGTGGATACTGACAGGACAGAGGGGAATGTTTGTAAACTAAGAGACAAGAGTTTTAGTCTAGATGTTAGGAAGAAATTCTTTACTCAGAGGCTGGTGAGGTCCTAGCACAGATTGTCCAGAGAAGCTGTAGATCCCTTGAAGTGTTCAGGGCCAGGTTGTCTGAGGCTTGGAGCAACCTGGTGCAGTGGGTGGCATCCCTGCCCATGGCAGAGAGGTTGGAACGAGATGATCTTTAGAGGTTCTTCCAACCCAAACCATTCCATCATTCATGTGAAGTGAGACATGTAGGAACACGTCACTGCTTTTCTGGGGATGAAGACAAAGACCCCCTTGGCTCCCATTCTTCTCCAGCTTACCACAGCAGCAGTGCAGGGTCTCACCCTCACCATAGAAAGGTCCCTTCCCCAGACCAGAGTATTTATTCCCAGGACTTCCCCGCCCCAGGGCTGCTCATTCATCTCTTGCAGACAGAATGGAGCCTGTCACAAGAACAGATGCAGAGCAGGCAGAGCTCCCCATGAGACCCTTCACCACCAGAGATGATAAACAGATGGGGAAATCTGCTGGGAAATGCATTGACGTAAGGAGGTGAGAGGCTGGAGCAGAGTCCCCAAGGAGGTGGAAACACGCTGAGAAAGCTGCATGCAGAGCCCGGTGCACAATGGCTCTTTGATTCCCCCAGACGCTGCTAATGGGCCGTTTCCTCTCCCAGCCCTCCCTGTGGATCCGAGATGTCTTGCTGGATGTCTTGCCCTCCCCTTATCTATCTCCCTGACTTCTCTCTGGGGTTTCCTCTGATCAGGCTGCTGGGTCATCCCAGGCTAGTGTCCCTTGTAGGATCCCTCTGTCCCCAGAGCTGCTGTGGCCAGAAGCATTTCTCTTGAGAGGATAACTGCAGCATATGTGAAGGGAGCGTGGAGAAGCCTCAGCCTTCCCATCTGGAGGGAGAATTGGGCTCAGGTACTTCACAACCTCAGTCTGACCCAACAGCCATCATTGGTGGGGGGGGGTTACACCAGGACTGCACCCTGCTGCATCAATTCTTCTTGGAAGCATGAGGCCATCCATGCAATTCCCATCTATGCAATTATTTGTATAATCCATGTGACATACCCTCCCTTTCCCTCCAGAAATTAAATGTGGGAGCCCCTGGCAGCCCACTCTCCTCGCCAGGCATCCAGCTACCAGGAGAGCAATGCTGGGACCACCACACTGGGCACAGGAGGGACAGGCACACGCCTGAGAAATTCATCCCTACAGCTTCAAGGTGCTGAGCAGGTCTTTATTATCAAATTTTAATTACCGTGGCTGAATTTTAATAGAGCAATTGTGCAATTCCACTTTACATCCCATCCCCTAGGCCAGGTTGCTCGCGTCACACTCCCTGAAGTTGCGGCTATGAGTTTTTTTGGCTAATGCAGCAAAAATTCTTATTGGATTTGGAAATAGAAGAAATTAGTTGCCCTGGGGGAAGGGGAGGCAGAGGGCTGCCTGGCATGCAGAGCTGCCAGGAGGCTCTGACAGCCAGACATATATTGCTGTTTATAATACTTAATAGCGAGCAGCTCTACAAAGTCCTTTCTTTATTCATTTCTCTCCCTAGCACTTCACAGCATGCAATAACTTGGATTTATAAATTAAACATGTTCCTTGTTTTAATACATCATCTACTTCTTATTCCGTAGTCCCATAATGGGATTTTTAATTGCCTGTCATAGAACCGTGCATCCTCCTGGCAGCCTGGGAGAGCGAGGGTAGCCATGAGTTCATTGGCCCATGTTGGCATTAAATGGTGCATTTAAATCTTCACATTAACAAAGGCGAGGAACACGAGCGGGAATGTGGAACAGTCATCATTAAGAAGAATTGTTTTCTGTGGCAGAAAATGAGGAAAACCAGGCCAAAAATACAAACAGATTTCCCCCCCTCCCTCCCCCCGACTCCCCAAAGGGAAAAGCGTTGCACAGTGTTTTAATTATTGCTGGGTTTATTTTCAACTGATGCGTATCCAACAGCTTGAGCCCACATTAGAGTCCAAGGGGCTGAGGCAGGGGCTGGAAGACCCACTCCAAGGGTGGTCACACACACACACACATTTTCTGGTGCCTAAACTGGACCATTCAGCTCCAGACCCTGTCCTGCTGCATTTGCTGCAGAGCCATGGCTGCCTTTTCCCTGCTCCTGTGCTCAGCAATGCTCAGATCTGTGTGGCTGGGTGAGGCAGTCCAGCCAAGATGTCCCTGCCAGAGCCCAAGAAACCTGGGCAGGAGGGGACACAGGAGAGAGAGAGATGGAGAATGGGGCACCAGGCACCTCCTGCTGCTGTGTCCAGCCCCAGTGCAGCCAGTGAGCCCCGTGTGTTGCTCAGGTCCCTGCACCTAAAGAGGGTGTGCTGGGGGACAAGGGACAGAAAAAGGCAGATAAAAGGTTAACAGGGATGGAGCTCCTGCCCTGATGCAATTTAATGTGATTTCCTCTTGCAACACTTGGAATATCTGCTCCTTGTAAGAATTGGCTGTATGCTTCCCCTTCCTGGCAAAACAAAGTTAAATCCTCCAACCTTTCTACTTTTTCATATCTTAATCTTTTTTAATTAATTAACATCTTTGCCAAAGCGTGCTCTAAGTAGGAGACTTGGTCCAGCTGAGACCTTATCAGCATGGAGGCAAGCTGAGCAATTACCTCCTCTGGCTTCCACACAGCAGTCCATTATTGCATCCAGAAAGGAGATTTGCTTCTGCTTGTTTTCCCAACTGCACATTCCTCACCCCCATCCTTTGTGAATTACCATTCCCCTTCCATTTCTGCTGTACTATCGCTGGGTAGGAGCTCCCTGGTGACTACTGTGCATTTGATATGCTCCTGTCAGAGCCATAGTTTGTGTTGTAATTTACTGGATTCATCTTATTCAAGTCAGGCTTTTTCTCCAATTTTTCTAGGTAATTTTGAATTCTCATCCAGTCCTCCCAGGTGCTTGACATCCAGCACAACATGCATATTTTAGAAAAGCATCCCCTGGGCCATGGCTTGAGTCAGTAAATGAAAATGCTGAATAGGATCACCTTTATGCCTGATCCAGGAAGACCCTGCTTAAAATCTCCTCCTTGTGTGACTGAAAACTATCTGCAGTTACGTTACTCCAGCTGTATTTTATTAAATTGTCCCTAAATTCACTTTCTCATATTTCCTTAATTTAAGAGAATTGGTAAAATGTCAGATGGGACTATCTCAAAAGCTTGGCTTAAATCATGGCACATTTCAGCTGCCCAAGAGGGAACCCGAGTTGAACATTGCTTTGGTTTGGACAATTCATTTTTGACAAATTCATCTTCTCTTCTTTCTCCTATGTTCTCCTCTGACTTTGTATCAGCTGTTTGTTTAATAATTTGTTCTGGGTCTTTTCCAAGACTCAGAGTTAGGCTCCTGATGAATAAATCCTGCTTTTTAAAGGGAGATGTTTTGCCTGCCGGTTTCTGCTCCATAGGATATTTCCTAGCCCAGGGTGTCTGGGAAGAACATCCCAGCTCCTTCCACTGCTCACTTCCCACAGGATCATCCTCTGCTTGTGCTGACTCTATCTCCTCTGTCCCACCTAAACCATCTCTGGATGGTTTCTTTCTGCTCCACCCCTTGGTTTGATTAACTGGTACCTACAGTCAGTCAGCTGATGACAAGGAACCTTTTTAGTGAACACAGCACTGGCCTTTCCCAAGTCACCCCTTGGTTCCTCTCCTTCCTCTTTCTTCTCCTGATGCGTTTACATATCCTCCTGTTGGTTTCCCACCCGTGCTAGCTGAAACTCATTCAGCCTTGCTGTGTGGTTTCACAATGGGGCAGGTTTTGATGTAAATACACAACGAGCTCCCAGAGTTCCCACCTCCTCTGCCCTGGGTTTGCAGCAGGGCCACTGGTGTTGGGCTCAGTGCCCATGTTTTCTGCCTTCCTCCTGGCAGGATAAACCACCCAGTGTCTTTAGGGCTTTTCCCTGCTGTGCTGGCTCCCCTTCTCCCTCAGGAGGAATCCACAGCTTTCTCCAATGTGTGCCAAAATCACCTGGTTTGGATCCAGCCTCCCTCTGCCCCTGTTCTTGCATCTTCTTTTTTGTGAGAGAGATTAATTCTGCCACTTTGTGATTGCTCTCCTCAAAATCACTGTCCCTTCAGTTCCCAGCTGGCTCCTCATGGTCAGAGCCCATCTGAGCTGAAATGTTGTCCCCAGCATCCTAGGGATTCACTGGACTGGGATTCTGTCTCATTTCCAGTTGTGGGTAATTCAAACAACATCCCTCACTTTCATTGCTGTTGATAACTGGAAAATCCTCTCCTACCTTCTCCTCCTCAGCTCTCCTGCCGTGGCCACATCCCAGGCCCTACTGTGTGCCCTTCTGGCACTGCCTTCCTTTCCTCTGCTCTTCCCAGATTTTCTCCATAAGGACAGAAATAGGTTTCTGTGCTGTGCATTCTCTGGGCATTATGTCATCACTGTGACTGTGTCTAAGAATTCACGGTGTATTTATTTATCTCCTGGACTCCTGGGGGAAGTCAATAATCACTGTATTGTCCTTTTCCTTTCGTTGGGTCACCCTTAGACCAACACTGCAATTTCTCCAAGAAAACTGGATCCTCCCCTTCTCCTGTAATTATGGACCTCTGCCCAAGGTGGGGGGTTCTCAGCTGTGAAAATTCAGCCACCAAAATCTTCATTCCCAGCCAGAATTGGCTGCCTTTTCTCTCACTGCTCATACCAGTGACCACACAGTTTGAAGAATGAGGTGTTTGGGGGTAAAGATCATGCACCTCCCAGCTTTGGTGTCCCACAGGCATCCAAGCCTAAGCACTGACCCCTCTTCTTTTCCATTGCCACCCAGGGAACCCCAAGCCCCTCCAAACCCTGCAGGCACCAGGGGCTGGGGCTCACGGGTACCCACCCAAACCAGCAGGTTAAGCCAACCTGCATTGCTAACAGGAGACCCAGCATGCAGTGAAGGGGTATTTAACATGAAATTGGATTCTGAGAGTGGTCTCAGACTGTTCAAGCAAGTATTATAATTAACTGTGAGATGTCTCTGCAAATATGGCTGGCTGGAGCAAGAGGCTCGAGCATCCTTTCTCTGGTCTTATTCTGCAATGCAAGAGTTTATTTACTGTACATTTCAAAATAGAGCCCTTCCCCCCTCCCCATTTTGTGTGGAACAAACAATGCTATGTCTCTCCTGCCACTGCAGTATTAGAAAAAAACTGGGTCATGCATATAATTCTGCAGAGGGAAACAAAAGGCCATTCTGCCCCTCTTGGATCTCGTATTTATGGATGCTGTGGCACATTATGGTAATTCTCGCTTGAATCCAGCATATAATTAATAGCTAATAATTAGGCTGTGGCATTTTTACATGCAGATACAGGCAGAGATTCATGACACAGTGGACAAGACAGTAAAATATGACTGACACATAAAACTGCTTGCACACTTTCCAAGGCACCAGATTCCCATCTCTGCTTTGCCTTCTGGCTTTTCACACGCTCGTGTGTGAAAAAAAAAACACTCTCCTTTTTTGGTTGTTGATAACAAATTCTTTCCTCTGTTTGTATTCTGTCCAATTAAAAAAAAAAAACAAAACCAAAAACCCACCATGTCTGCATGCAAGGCTGGACGGTTGGTGGATTTATTATAAGTATGAAGTTGACATCTGTTCTGGACTCACAGAGGGGTAATTCCAGGAAGGCAGTAAATTGTCGGGACACAAGAATATGCTCACATGCTCTTGCTTGTAGGCTGTACATGTTGATTTTATAAATGCTCATGTATAAAGTGGAAAAAACAGCTTTGGCTTGATGAACAGCTTGAAACCACCAGAAGTGAAATCTAGTGTAAATATATTGATTTCTGGTACATTTTACTGTTTCTTTGTGTTCCCCTGTGCATTTAGCCAAGTATTGTCTCTTATATATGCACCCAGTGATTCGTTGCAGTAAGAGCATCCCCAGGCTGAAGAGATGAAAATAAAATAAATAAGAAAACCCTAGAAAACTGTTTCCATGGCTGTGACTGGGAACAGAAGTGTTCCTGCTTTGCTGAGGTCAGGATGTGACATAACCACTCCCCTGCCAGCAAGGCTGAAGCAAAGAAGGTGATGAAGCAAAAATCACTCCCATTATCACTCTGGGATTATCCAACATAATACTGCAGGGTGAGATGAGGTCTCAGGGAATAAACACTGTCCTCTAAGTGTGTCCATCTCTGCACACTGCTGCTCCTCCCTGGCAAATCTGGGGTAAGATATGGTCCAGGAAATCAAGGCTACAGACCCCCCTCTAACTTCCCCAGGCACACACACAGCTCTGTATCCTTACACATCACCTGAACACTAAATAGCTGCTCCACATTTTGTTTGTGGGCTTAATTTTCAAAAAACAGTCAGCTAAAGTTGTGGGTCTAGTGGGTTGATGCTGGCTGGATGCCAGGCACTCATCAAAGCCTCTCTATCCTTCCCCTCTGCAGAGGGACAGGGGAGAGAAAATGTAACAAAGGGTTCATGGGTGGAGATAAGGACAGAGAGAGGATCACGCACCACATACCATCACGGGCAAAACAGACTTGAATTAGAGATATTAATTTCATTTATTAATAACAAAACCAGAGCAGGGTAATGAGAAGCTGCTTAAAAAACCTTAAGAATTCAGACCTTAAAAATACCTTCCCTCCACCTTTCCCTCATTCCCAGCTCTACCTCCTCCCCCAGCATCTCAGGGAGACAGGGAGTGCAGGTTATGGTCAGTTCATCATCCGTGGCTTCTCCCACTGCTCAGGGACAGGAGTTGCTCTCCCGCTGCACCCTGGGGTCCCTCCCATGGGAGACAGTGCTCCAGAAACTTTTCCAGCGTGAGTCCATCCCATGGGCAAGAGTTCTCCCCAAACTGCTGCACTGTGAGTCCCTCTTCCACGGGGTCAGTCCTTCAGGAACAGGCTGCTCCAGTGTGGGGCCCCACAGGGTCACAAGTCCTACCAGGAAACCTGCTCCAGCATCGACTTCTCTCTCCACAGCTCCCTGACAGGACCCTGCTCCAGCACAGGCTTCCCACGGGCTCACAGCCTCCTCCCAGGCATCCACCTGCAGCAGTGGGGGCTCCTCCATGGGCTCCAGGTGGATCTCTGCTCTCCCATGGATCTCCATGGGCTGTAGGGGAATCCCAGCTCTGGTGCCTGGAGCAGCTCCTGCTCCTTCTTCTCCACTGACCTGCAGAGCTGTCAGTGTGTCTGCAGTGTCTGCAGAGCTCTTCCTCTCACATATTCTCACTCTGCTCTTCTCTGGCTGCAATTACACCTATCCAATAACTTTTCTTCTTCTTAAATATATTATCACAGAGGCATTGCCACTATTTCTAATTGGCCTGGCCTTGGCCAGCAGTGGGTCCGTCCTGGAGCTGCCAGGGATTGGCTCTGCTGGAGGACATGGGGGAAGCTTCTGGCAGCTTCTCTCAGAAGCCACTCCCGTAGCTCTCCCCCACCCAAAACCTGGCCATGCCAACCCAATACATGGATCTGCATGACCCCATTGTAGCATCTCCTGGTACTGCAGTGCCCATGTATGCCTCACCCAGGAAAGCCCAATGTGTGTTATTGATGTAATTGTAGGATGGTTTGGGTTGGAAGGGACCTTAAAGAACATCCAGTTCCAACCAAAGGGACACTTTCCACTAGCCCAGGTTGCTCCATGGCCCATCCAGCCTGGCCTTGAACAGTTCCAGGGGTGGGGCATCCACAACTAGTTTGGGCAATCTGTGCCTGTGAATATTTCCCCTCACTGACACTCCAAATAAATGGTGTGACTCAAGGCACTGGAAGGAGTTGTGGGATAATTAAAAGCACCATTAAAAGCTGATATTCCTCTACAGCATCCCTTTCAGAAGGATTTTAAGCAGCCCAAGCCCTGACACAGAATCGTTTGTGGATTTGCTCCTACTGACCTGAAAAGCAGTGGAACAGCACTGGGAGTGCTGGCTACAGCATTCCTGCTCCTGGAAAACCATGACAAATGCATCCAGCACCCCTGCAACTGCTTGTTACACATGGAGCTGGGGGATTGCAGTCCCTTGGGATCACCGGGGTGAGCAGGAGATGTGTGGGGCTCGGACTGCAGGAATGACCAGCCCCTGCACACCCTGCCCTGGAGGGGAGAGGACTCTGCTGCTCTGATTAAACACACCTCACACCAGGGTCGTACTGGCACTGACACATTTTACCATCTTAACCCATGGACCTTCTGGGCTTAGGGAAATGACTTAACATGCCCCGTTCCTCACCTGCTTTCTGCCCAGTTCCTTCCTGCTCTTCCTGCTGGGTTTGCTCCTACTGTAGCTGCTCCACTCTAGATGAAAAGAAAGAAAAATGTGAGTGGAAAAGAGGGAGGCTGAGGCATACACACATTTCATTTTTATGGGCCTTTCACTGTATTTCATCTGTCTTTCATTTAACACACCGGTGACATTTATGTATTTCCCGAAATGCCACCTAGGAAAGAAAACACATTAAGGAACAACTTGACATAAAGAGTGAGGTATCCTTCAATGGGCTTGGCTGGAAATGTGCAGAGCAGCCTGCAGGCACAGGCATCCCTCTGTGCTGAGCCATCCCTGGAACCTCTGCGTTCCAGTGATGAGATGCTTGAGCTCCATGCAGCAGATCAAAGCAGCTCCTGCTCCCTGGTTTTGTTTTATGTGATCCAGCTGCCACTTGGAAGCAAAGCTTCCGTCTGGAAAATAGGAATCATTTTTGCACAGAAGTGCTCTCCCAGCTCCTCCAGCTGTGCTTGCACTGTGTGCTGTTCCTCCAATGCTTTAGTGTCCTGCCCTTTCTAGGAAACTGCAGGCAGGCACAGGGGAGACCATCACAGCAGTAATAATATTAGTAATAATGATGATGATGATGAAGGCAGTTAGTGCTGGGATGTAGATAGCTCCTGGTTCTGGGATGCTCCCTGGGCCAGGCACACCAAGGCAACAGGAGCAAGCTGGTGAATTATTTTGCCTTTTAGACACAGGAGCTTTGGAGCTGATAACACCCATCCTTTACCAAGGAACTGCTGCTCAGAGCCTTAATTTGGCTGATGGATGGTCTCTGCTGGGAACAAAACACCTCTGCAGCTGGAGCTGACAGGCTTGGTACAGACAGGCAGGACCCCACTTCTTATCCTCTGTATTGTATATCACAGAGTCACAGAGTGTTTGGGGCTGGAAAGGACCTTACAGATCACCTAATCCCAGCCCCCTGCCACGGGCAGGGAGACCTCCCACTAGACCAGGTTTCTCCAAGTCCCATCCAGCCTTGTCTTAAGCCCTTCCAGGGCTGGGGCATCTGCAGCCTCCCTGGGGAGCCTGTTCCAGTGTCTCACCAACCTCACAGTAAAAAATTTCTTACTTATATCTAACCTAAGTTTCCCCTCTTTCAATTTGTACCCCAATATGGTTTTACACCTGCTGTGGCAGTTTGGGTGTGCAGCTTAGCCCATCCAGACCATCAGTCCTTTGTCCCTTAACCCTGGGTGAAAGCCTTACCCACCACTTGTGTGTGTCCTTCCCAGGGGAAGGGATGGGATGCTCCATGTGTACCGGTCTGGCCTGAGCACAGCCCTGGAGCTCTCCAGTTCCAGGCTCAGGACCAGCCCTGGAGCTGACCTATTTCATGCTCTTGGGCAAATCCCTGGTACAGCAATCATCATGCCCAATGCCAGTCTCTGAGAGGAGCACAGAGGCTTCATTAGCTGATGTTTAGGGAAGCCTTTGGGCAGGAAAAGGGTATTCAGCGTTAAAAATGAATGAGCATCAGTAATGCCAAAAATGTGTGTGATAGAAGGAGAGAAAGACAATATTGGAGGACAGAATGCTCAGGGAGCTGGGAGCTGGCCCAGACAGAGCCACAGAATTCCTAGTGCCCAGGCAAAGGGCATGGCTGCAGCCCTGGCTGTGGCACAGTGTCCTTCAGGGACCAGTGGCCCAACTGGCTTGCCCCACCTTGTCCTGGCGCATGGAGCAATGGAATACTCAGCACTCTCCTAGGGAGTAGCAAGCAGGAGATGTGCTGGTACCATGTCCTTCCACCATCCCTTCATGCCAGTCCTCAGACTTGTTGGGCTGAAGACACTTCCCTTCCCCTGAGAAATGGGTGGTCCAACAAACTTCTCATGCTTCCCTCCCCACCACTGCACAGTTTGACACTTCCAAGGCCACACTGAGGAATGACAGTCACACAACAGCACTGGACACCTTGAAATGGGAATACAAGCTCTGCCTATCCTGTTAATTGAGCAGTTCTGTTTACACAGGGCCTGTAACAAAACTACTGAGCATTCAGCAGGTCTCTTACAGGGAGCAGCCCTGGGCAACCAGACTCACTCCTCCCTCTTCTCCTAGGACTGAATGTCATCCTTGGTCCAAATCAGGACGCTGCAATTTCCTTGATTACAGGAGCAGGTCACTATGGAGACCTCAGCACAGAGAGATGAGCCACAGCTCTCTGGGCTTTCCTTGCTTTTGTGGTGACATTGGCTCAGGCTTTGTGCTGAAGAGCTGGGGGCGAGAAGGTGTGGAAAGGCGGAGCTGAGAGCATGAGCACAGCAATGACTGAGAAGGTGAATTTGCTGACCCATGTGGTTTCCCTGCTGCTCTCCAGGGTCCATCTCACACTGCAAGGACTCTGCTAGCATCCCTGTCCATAGCTTTGCTCCCTGGAGCAGCTCCTGTCCCTCCCAGGCAGCTCAGATCTTGGCCAGCAAGAACACAGAGGCTCTCTGCAACTCCAGCAGAGTTCCCAAAGTATTGGATGGGAAAATACCTTATAACCCTTCTCTTCCCAGCCCTCTAGCAGAAAAAACATCTTTGATCTCTTGTGTATTTCTACAATATCTCCCTTGTGATGTAGTTCTGTAAGAGGGAAGGAAATGTCCCTTGGTCCCATCCCCAGGTGAAGGTACAGCCCTCATGCACACATGCTGGAGTACGCTGTGCCTCGTGCTCGCGGGGAAATGAGGACACTTCCTCCTCCCTCCCTGAGGAGCACAGCTGAACTGCTTGCAGGGAAAGTGCTGCCAAGCTTCCCAGATGAACTGCATGTCACTTCCCACGTCCCTGGCGTAGCAGCTCTGACATTGAGTTAACAAGTGCTGCCAGCACGCCGGGAGCATTCCCCCTTCTGGATGTTTTTCCAAACCAAATCCAAGCTCTGAGCCCATTTCACTGGTGACCCACTGTTGCTGCAGGGCAGGGAGGCAGAGCAAATTATATGGGAGCCAGGACAGTTCTAGCAGGGACCAAGAGAGCCTTTGGAGTGAGAATGATGTTTCCCACTGCAGTGTGTGCCCACAGCAGTGGGATCTGCAGAAGGTTCGTGCTATAGGATCCAGGCAGGATTGAGTGCAAAGTGCAGCAGGACAAGGTTGTGCTGTAATCAGAATTTCTGCTCAAAAGCAACTTTCCCAATTCCAGTGCTGGGTGCAGCCTTTCACAACCACAGCTTTCTCAGCCAGCCCACTCCAATCTAAGGGGGGAAAGGAAGGAAAAGCAATGAAAACTGTTTGATATTTCTCATTCAAGAGAGCGAAAGATTCAGAAGATGGATGTTGGCCACAGGGCTTCACAGACGTCTTCACATTTCTTTTTTTATGATAAATATCATGTGTGACCCTTGGCAGATCAAAAACTTACACTCCATTGGAATATCTCATTTGCTTGTTTGACACAGAATTATAAGATGTAACCAGCTCCTCCTGTTGTGTCCAACAGCTTGTGTTTGACTAAGGCACAGATTTCCCATCTGTTCTGCAGTCTCAGTCCTTTTTGCTGCAACATCACACTGAGAGCTGGTACAGATGATCCCCCTAAATCCCTCAAATCCTCTTCTAGACAGTAAGTCCCCATTCTATAGGCACTGCCCGTGTTTCTTGTTCTCCTCTACATCCCACGGCATGGAGCAATATTCATCCTACGCTGTTGGAAGAGAGACAGGCCATGGTACAACTGCTCTGTCACTGATTACTGATTACCTCACCAGACTTTCTGCAATCCCCAGCTCTTAACAGCAATTATATTAATTTTTTCCCTCAGGCTAGTGGCAGAGTTGATCAGTACTGGAATTAGCAGCTCTCCCTCCAGTTTCCAGTTAAGGAAACAGAGAATTTTATTTTGCCTGGAGCTATCTGCACCATTTCAGGCGAAGTGGGGGTTATTGCTTCAGTAGGTCTGGATCATCCTACACCCTGTGAGGCTCTGCCACATGGGCTACTGCCCCACAGCAGCCCCTCCACAGGAAGATCTCAAGGAGAGCCCATCTTTAACAGAGGAAGGGAAGGAAGCTGCTGGAAGAGATGACATTGAAGGATATGGAAATTCCTGGACTTTGGCTCAGTTTAAGATCTTGTCCTCTTGCTTCTTGCTCTTCTGGAAAACTGGCACAGTGTTCCCTAAAACCAGCACAGTGGTGCCTCTGAGTCTCAGCAAGTGGAGGCACAACAGAAAGGAGGTAAAAGAGGGCTGACAATGCCAGAGCTGACTGGGAAGCCACACTTCCTTGAAATTATGCTGGGATTTGCAGTTATTTTCATGTTGGATTAGGAGGGAACCTCAAACAACATTAAAGAAAGCAAAGTCCTGCAGTTTTGTTTTGGAAACACAGAATTTTTTTGAAAGGAAATCTGGCTTCCAAGATCCCTGGCAGCTTTTGGATCAAAATAACAGAATGCCCAGGGGTCTCAGGGCTCCTCAGGGCATGGGCAGCTGCCAGGAGAGACCATGGCAGATGCCTCTGTTCAGAACAACAGGTACATGGAGACTTTTACTGATTGCTGGGTTTGTTATTTTATTATAGAGATCCTCAGAATCTGACATGAGATTTTGAAGAAGGCCAGCGGTGGAGGTTTTGGGAGGGGAAGGAGGACTAGCAGGATAGGGAATAACCAATTTCATAGTCTTCAATGCATTTAGCCAGGCCCACCTGGAGTTCTCATGATGCCAGCAGAGCACATAGGTGCTCTGGGAGTGAGACTGGTATGGATGAACAATTCTTTCCAATGTGGTTTTCCCCTTTCATTCCTGCACCCCTGAGCAGCCAGCCTGCACCACAGAAATACTCCCACATCTCTCCCCTTGCTGCTGAGGGTCTCTGAGACATGTCAGGTTCCACTCATCCAACACAGCAGGAGCTGCTGTGAGCACAAACCCAAAATCTGCTATCCCTCCTTCGGCTCCTCCACCCCGTGGCCCCTCACTGTGCACAAGGCCAGGGTGTCCCAATGCTAATTTGGGGCTGGGGGCTACTGCCAGGAGTTCATGCGACTGGTTCAGCAGGGACAGGAATTCTACTGCTGAGAAAGCAGCTCCATATCAGCTCCTCCATATCAGAACTTAAAATCACAGCCACGCACAGCTGTGCTGGTGCTGCTCAGCAATGAAGGAGCTGATGCATTCCCTGCTGCTGATGTGAAGATTGTACTCAAGGAGGGAAATGTTTTAAGGAAAGTGGAGGCTCAGCAGAGCTTTTGATTACAGATCTCAGTCCCTGAGTGATAAGACAGTGAGGGTCCTGAAACAATTTGACACAGGAGGTTTTTAGACACAGGCTATTATCCTTCAGGGCTGATTTGAAACAAATCTTGGGGGCTAATTATAAAATAGTGAACACGTTGCACATCAGGGCACAGCAGGCATTAACACGTTAAAGCCTAGTCATCAAACACACCTTTCACTCATAAAAACCCGAGAACTTTGCCATTTACCAATCAGCCCAGCCCAGGATGCTTTTGAGATGCCTTTGTATGGCAGCCCAGGGCCCAGTACAGAGAGCGAGGCTCCTTTTCATTGCTGTGAGTCATGAAGGCATCCTTAAGCAATAGATCCTCCAAGGATTTCAGTGCTCCTCAGGCTGGCCCTTTACAAGGCATCAAGCATCTTCCTTGTGCAACCTTTACCCTGTCCTATCCTGCCCAAGTTGGATGAGTAATGATAAAACCCAGCACGGAGGCCAGCCCCTGTCTACTTGGATTCTCAACAAGACTGAGCCTGGGGAGAAGGGCCCCAGCACAGGTTCTGACCACGGTGTCAGTGTGGAGCCTGCCAAGGCAAAGGCAGAGCAGTGGTTTGAAGCTCAGCTCAGTGGGAAGGAGATGGGCACCAGAAAAAGGGGAAAGGAGTGGCTGGAGGGCACATGGAGATGGAAGGGGAGAGAGGCACTGCTGCTCATTCCTAAAGCTACTGGCCCCTGAAGCACTGCCCTCACACTATGCAGGGCTGTCCTGGTTTGAGTTATGGGGTTGCTTATTCCTCCTACACAGCCTGACCAAATGGCAGGAGGATGTCTCCTTCCCTGTGCTCAGTGGTGAAGAAGTGAGGCTTGGGAAGGCTGAGGAGCTCAGGGAGCAACAGCCCAGCAACCCCAGCAGCAAATTGCTCATGGCTTGGGCAGCCCTTTTGGAACTATGGGGCTGCTCCAGAGATCTTGGGGCCTTTTGCAAACTTCATGGCAAGAGCAGAAATGTGAGCAGTCACTGAAGTCCCCTGGTGATGGCTGCCATGGGTGGCTTACCAAAATGACAGCTGCATTCAGGGGATGGAATTCCTGGGATGCATCCTGGAGTCTGGGCTCTTGTGACACACCAGCTGCCCAATCCAGCCATGGTGCCTGGCACTGTTCCTGTGCCACCCTGTTGGGACCTTCTGCCAAAGCAGAGCAGGTGGGACAGGAGGGAAGGCACCTGGTGCCTTTCACAACTCCACATTTCCACCAAACTGGCCCATGAAGTGGTCTGCACTAAGATGCCTGAACCACAGTCCTGCCCAGCCACGATGTGGACACAGGTTCTGCACAGTCAGATCTGCCTGGGAGCTGTAGCTCCAGGGAGGACGTGAGACCGAGTTGAAAAGCAGGGCAGTGGCTCTGTAGATGGATGTAGCTATTTTTACAGTGCATGTGACATGGAGCTCTTTACATTTCCCTTCCAAATGGTGCCCTGCAGTGCCCATGGGACATCCCCCAGAGAAGCTGACCCTGCTGAACACAGGGCTCTGGTTGGCAGGTGGAAATAGGCAGAGCATGGTTTGTTCTGTGCGCTGGGCATGCTGTGCCAGCTTCCCTGAAGGAATGGCTTTCAGCCACTGTCTGTCCAAATGAGCATGCTCTTGCCTTGATTTGTCTGGAATTTTTCAAGGGAGCCAAAACTCAGCGTTGCTGAGAGAGAACATTTTTATTTCCATTTTGAAACATCATCACTTTCAGTTTTGTCTTACAAAAGTCTTCTTTGCCTTTTCCCTGACCTTGAGGTTGCATGGTATGATAAGGCTGCACCCATCCTGTTACACTTTCACCTTTTAAAGGAATGTGTGCATCCAGTTTGCTGCTGGGGATGGCTCCTGTGTTGGGTTAAGTCCTGAATACACCCCAGGAATTGCCTGGGGAGAACTGTGGCCAAGTTTGTGTCTAGGGCTGTCCCACCAAGACGAGCGTGCAGACAGCTGGGCACCAGTGCCTGGACATTGCATTCACACAGATGGGGCCTTTGTGTCCCTCTTTGGGACCAGGCACGCTGCCACCATGCAAGGATCTTCTCTGGCAGCTCAGGGTCAAGGATTTGCCTTTGTAGAAATTCAAGTGGGAAAGTTTCTCATTTTCACTTCCCCATGGCTTTTATCTTCCTAAATTAAAACACTCAGACATGGAGGAAATAAATAGAAAAGTGGAGGTAGTGGGAGGAAAGGCAGCAGGGTTTAAAAAGAAACAACAAAACATTGATAACAGGGTTGTAGTACCAGTTTAAGGTGAGGTTCCAGCTGAGGAATGTGCTCTGCACAGGCAGAGCAATGTGTGTCCCTTGGGGATGGAAGGGCTTTGAAGGGGGTCAGTGTGGATAAAGGGGGGTCTTTTCAGCCCAGATCCAATGACGTGACCAAGCACCCCATTCACAGGCAACTTCCTTCAAGCCAGCTTCAATCCCCCGAGAAACATTTTTCTGTGCCTCTTCAGTGTAGAAATGGTGCCATCCTCTGCCTAAGCAACTTCAGAGACCTTTTTAAATCATACCGTGTGGTGAAGGAGAGAACAAAAACCACAGGTTCAGTGGAGTACTGGATTCCTAAAGGGCAAAGGGGTCCAGGCAGGCTGGTCATTCTTCAGGGAGGAAATCCTAGAAGTGCAGGAGCATGCTGTCCCCATGTGACAGAAGATGAGCTGGTGGAGGAGAACACTTGGCCTGGCTGAAAAGATAGCTTTGGCTGGAACTCAGAATAAATAAATGAGTTTACCAGCTTTGGAAGAAGGGGCCGGCAACTCAGGAGGACTACAAGGATGTTGTGGGATGTGGTTATGCAGGGAGAAAATTACAAGGGCCAAAGCCCAACTAGAAATTAATCTGGCTACTGCTGTAATGGACAATACAAAATGTTTCTATAAATATATTCACAACAAAAAGAGGGCTAAGGAGAATCTCTGTCCTTTATTGGATGCAGAGGACACTTAGTGACAAAGGCTGAGGTACTTAAAGCCTTCTTTACCTCAATATTTAAGTCTTTTAAGACCAGTAGTTCTCCAAACAGCAAGGCCCCTGAGCTGGAAAACAGAGATGAGGAGGAAATTAAGCTTCCCAAATCCAAGGGGAAATGGTCAGTGACCTGCTACACCATTTGGACAAACAGGAGCCTATGGGGCTGGATGGGGTCACTATCCCTAGCGGTAGATGAGGCACTTGGGGATATGGTTTAGTGCTGGGCTTGGCAGTGCTGGATTAAAGTTTGGACTTGATGACCTTAAGGGTTTTTTACAACCTAAATGATTCTATGATTCTAGTTTTAGAGAACAAGCTCACTTTCTGTAAAGGTAAAGCTGCAGCCCCTTTTGCCAGCCCGGATGCTACTGTGTAGGTAAAAATCTGTTTATATGATTTAGGCTACTCAGGTGTTTGCCACCCTTGACATATTTTCCTGATACCTCCATAGCAATCTGCTCTAGCTGGAAAGGTTGCACTTTCCCCTAACTGTTCCAAGCCTGTGCTGTTCCATAAGAGTGCTTTTGGCTTGCATCCCCAACCTAAATGTGTTCTCTATGAAACACAATTTTTGACTCTGCACGGTCACGGGAGACAAACGCCAGTAAATTGAGTTGCCAGATAGGAAAAAAAGTCAAGCAGATTGGACCTCTAGAGGCTTCCAGCATTAGGCATGGGAAGAGATGCCACAAGGCTCTGTTCTGAGCTGTACTTTCTGCAGTGTGATGGATGGCAGCTGCTGGATTAACCTGCTCGGTGCCTGAGGGGGCACTCTGGCCAGCTGCGGTGCCTCCAGGGCTCCCGGGGATGCGATGCCGCTGTGGAAATGCAGCGGAGGTGCCCGGGATGCTGCGGGCAGCAGGGCAGGGCTGCCGGAGCTGCTGTGCTGAGGTACCCACCCAGCGGGTGCCATCAGAGCTCAGCTAAAGCTGGGATGGGATGGGCGGTGATGGATGACTCTGCTCAACCTCCGGAGCCAGCAGGGTGGGATGGGCATCAGTTAAAAAAAGAATAAAGTCAGGTTAGGAAAGATGCCAGAGAGAACAGGGGCTAGACAGAACCAGTGGGTTTTTGCAGGTTTTGGGGCAACTCACAATTTCCCCAGGCAGGAAGCAGGAGCTGCAGCAGCGCCCGCAGCCGGGCTGCCTCTCGCCCATCCTGCCGGGATAAGCACAGCTCCGTGGTTATCCCCGCAGCGCCACGGCTTGCAGAGCCATCTACTGACGGAGGGATGCAGCACAAGGAGGGATTTTTTTTTTCCCCTCTCCTGTAGGTTTTTTTCTACTTTGTCCATGCAGGTGAAGGGTTTTTTGCAATACAGCCCATGGGCAGTACAGACGGTGTGGTCTGGCTCCTGCACGCAGCTCAGCACGGGAATTGTTCTACTCTGCCAGCCTGATACCTGCTCTTCTCTGCAAGAAATGTTCCAAACTGCCACATCTTTGGCTATGGCTCTGTCGTGCAAGACAAAGGAAGAAATGAAACATTTTTGAAGCATCCTTGGAAGCCAGGAGACAGATCCTTCCCTCCTCAAGTAGGAGCTCTGCTTGGAATCACAGCATTGTGTGAAATGATAGATAATGTGGACACTGGCCTGGAAGTTGCTCGAGGACACAGCAGCATTTGGAGCAAGAGGGGCAGGCTGAGCAGAGCTGTGCTGAGGCCACAGGGCTGCAGTCCCTGAATTACCAATGAGGCAGGGGCACATCTGCTCTAACAGAGTTTCTTTCCATGCCTTTTCTCAGAGCAGTTTTTTATCTGCTGTAAATGTACACAGGCCCCGGCACTTTCATTTTGCATCAGATCACACGGATCGCTGCCTTCTCTCCAACAGCAGCACAAACAAACCTCTTCTGCCTGACCTGGGTCTGCAAAACAGATTGTGTGTTTATTCCACCACAATACCCACTTCTTTATTTGTGTGCAAACAGCAGGCTTCAGAAGGAGCATGATTCTCCTTTGCAAAGTGCTCTGTGCCTTTGGGGTAGAAACTCACCTTTCCTTTAAAGCTATAAACAGATGCTGCCATTCTTGGGGTTGCAGGGTGGCTGCTTCACAGAAAGCAGAGCTTTCAGCAGGCTGGAAAGAGCTGCTCTTGTAGCAAAATGTGGACATTAGGATGGAGTTTGAGAGGATCATAGAATGGTTTGGGTTGGAAGGAATCTGTAAAAATCACTTGACTCCAACCTCTCTGCCATGAAATTTTTCCTTAGATCAGGTTGCTCAAAGTCCCATCCAAACTGACCTCAGGGTGATTGTTGCTCTCATGACTGCTGTAGCTGGTGCTCATCTTGTCCCATGTGAGCACCTATGGGTGGCTGCTCTCCCCTCTGCTCCCACCCTGGCTCACACTGTTGGTTCCAGCTGTTTGTGATACCAATCCACTGCATCTATCTCCATCTAAGAGCCTCTTTCCCAGCAGGATCTGGGCTTGCTTTTGGAGTTTGGAGGACCTCTGCTGATTCAGTTTGTGATACTTTGGCAGAGGTGAAATGAAATCAGAAATAAAGATGAAAAAAAAATAGTCACCAGGCTCAAAAAGTCATAATAGCCACTCTCCTAGGAAAAACAGGGGGGTAGAAGAAAGCTTTTAAAAGGAAGGTGAGAGAGCTGAGTCTTTGTGCTATTATTGGCTTGCCCAGAGTGGTATAGGGTGGAAGACTGCTGCTGGCTAATTAGAATATGCAGAAAAGGTGAAAGTGGATCATGCTACTCCTGACACAAAGACTCTCCCCATGGCACAGAGCACATGTCTGGCCTCTTTTCCCTAAGCCTGGCTTTCATGCTGGCATATCTACACTTCTGTGGACAGGGGCTGATATGCACTGAACAAATATTTCCATCCTGTGTCTGCACAGAATACTGATAGGAATGGGCAGGTTCTATGTATTGCATAAATAATAAACATGTTTATTCTCTCAAAAAAACCCAACCATGTGTGAAATAGCATGTTACATACTCCAAACCAGAGCCTTAACTTTGCCCATTATATTGAAATGCACCTTCATTGTATGTGTCATCAGTGCATTTCAAGACCAAAGTGTTAAAAATGCTCTTTATGTATTTGTTACTTACTTATAACATTTTATTTGTTTGATTTTAAGAAATTTTTTTTATGACCCCATAGCAAGCCTGGGCTGAAACATGGTATTTCTGGAGTATTTTCATTAAGGCAGCTGTCACTGAAGTGCTTTATTTGCCTCACTGCTGTGACACATCTGTCTTTTGCACCTGTAAGGTTTTATTGTCTTATTTGGTGTTACATTAAAGAATATTTGCAAGTCAGAGACATTCTTCAGTGCCATCCATCAACAGTGTGGCAGTGCTGCTCTCAGCCTGCTGGCAGTGCAAGACACCCAAAGGGACACAGTGCTGCAGGTGGGCAGGTGCCCCTCTTTGCTGGATGATGAGAACAGTCCTTCATTCCTCCTGGGAAGGTCTGTGTGGCTTTGGAGAAGATGGAGCTGGTAACAAATTAGGATCAGAAAAGTACTGGAGCAAATCAGACAACAGATCATGGAGTCATTTAGGTTGAAAAGGACCCTTGAGATCTAATCCAGCCATTAACATAACACACCAAGCCCACTACTGAATCATGTCCCTGAGTGCCATGTTCTACACATCCTCTAAATACCTCCAGGAATGCTCTGAGCTGGGCCAGCCATCTTCGTCTACTTTGCACCACCTTGGTATGAATTGTCAATACAGACTTGTTTTCCATTTTCACTTGACATCTTTCCCAGAACTGCTGCATATCAAAGACATCAGGTGACAAACACTTGGCAGGGGCCACCTGCTTCCCTCAAGCCCTGCTGAGACCTCCCTGCACTCCCAGGAAAACATCTCAGAAATATTCCCAGGGAGCATTGAAGGCTGAGTCACCACAGGCTGCAGTGGCATTTGCAGCCTCCTGTCTCTGCTTTGTCCCTGACAGAATGCAGTGGAGAGCACCAAGATCACATGAAGGTGGCATTGGTCAGTGTGGGAAGTAAAGGACATCACTTCAAACAACCTCCCACACATTTGTTTGCAGCCAGCCCTGCTCAGCTTTCCTCTTAGATCCATCTGGACAGGGAGCTCTCGGTTTTCCTGGTGAATTTCACTCAGTTTGCCTTGATTAGGCTGCAGCATTTCAAGACAACAATCAACAATATCAGATTCCTTTTGGCCTGACCCACTGCCCCACACAAATCAGCTGGTGATGGCCTCCACAGAGCTGTGCATGAGGGCCTTAGCCAAACTGGACACCTCTGCATGGTGGGATAACTCAGGTTTGCAGAGCCAGCTTGAGGCGGGTGGGTTTTGATAGCACACAGGTACATCGTAAGTGTAAAATCATCACATTGGTTAGTTTGGAAAAGATCTTTAAGACCATTAAGCCCAGCCTTTAATCCAGGGGTTGAGGGATGAACGTGCTGCCTGTGGCTCCAGCAGGAGCACCACGGGGTGGTGAAGATGGTCTCTCCTCATCTCTGGGGGTGTCTTGCATGGCCAGAGTGTTTGTGGGCAGGCCACAACGCTCCCCCAGCCAAAAGGGCTCGGCACCTGCCTGTGGGACCGGCAGTGTGCAGAGCTCAAGCAGAAACCAGCTCTGGGGATGCTCTCCTGCTGGGTTCATGGTGTTGAGGGAGGATGAAAAAGGTGACAGCTTGTGGCTACCTCTCCTCCATGCTCAGGAGCTACAGGGAACCTTGGTGTAATAAATACCACTCCTTTGATCTTTCAAATAATTTTTCTTCAGGCACCTTCTCCATCTAAAATCCTTTTTGAATGAGTGCCATGACCAAGACACCACGGAAAAATATGGAGGTTTTTTGCCAAATGCTCCCTTCCTCAGAGGACTTCTTGTGAGATCCTAAGTTTGACGTGGTTTTGGATGTGTTTTTTGAAGTAATGTGACACCGTCTAAGACAATGAGCAGACTGAACTTTGTGGACCAACCCATCCTGCCGGATGTGCAAAAATGGCCATGTGCCCTCTTAAGTGGGGTTGTGATCACATGGGAAGAATTTTTGGCATAAGGCTAACTCTGTGCCTCTAGGTTTGCTTGGAGAGCTTTTCTAATATTTACACCTAGGAAAGGAGGCACAGAGAGAAACATATCCCTCTAGAGAGCAATGCTGGAAGGCAAAGTATTTATGCATTTACTTAACACAGGATCTTTCCTACATTACAACAACTTTAATATTCTGTCTTGGGGTGACTTTACAAGAAAAAAATTACCCAAGAAATTTCCTACATGAAATTTCTCATTAAAAACATCAGGTTCTGTAAAAACTCCATGGTTAATTAAGGGTTGTGCATGCCAGCATTAATTATACTTTATTAGATTATAGTTTAAAAAGGTTTAATTTCAAAAATTATGTAATTAGTGCAATTTAATCTTTGGCATGACTTCATTAAATCATTATGAATAGGAAAAGTATTTTAAAATTTAAAAAGAATAATATTTTTAATGCTCTTTTGAGGTTCATTTGATTCCAGTTTTACTTGACTCTGTTATACCAGAACATATATGTTAAAAGAAGATTTCAAAATTCCATAAAAGGAAGGGCTGCGTTATGGGAATGGATCAAGATTTGCCTGTGATTAACAGAACTCCAGGCTTGGAAAATGCTAATTTTTTTTTGTTGTTGTTCTGGGTCATTTTTGATTCTGAAAAGCACAGGGATTTATTTCTGCAAGTGATGAAAAACTGGCAGGTAAAGGGTTGGCATGGACACCTCTAAGATGTTTCATGACAGAGCTGCCAAGCAGGTAGGAAACGACCCTGGGTTAGCAGTGAATCCTGCAAGCAGAGATGAGGAATCACTTTTCTTGGCTCAGCCCACGCAGAGGTGCTACAGATCCAGGAACAGAGCGGTTCACCTCCAAGCAGAGACAGATCATAGGCAGAGACCCAGGACCACAAGTTATTAGCTATTTTTAACAGGTTTTTTGTTTGTTTGTTTGGTTGGTTTTGTTTTGTTGTTGTTGTTGTTGTTGGTTTTAGGTTTTTTTTGTTTGGCTGGATTTTTTGTGAAACGCTAGAATACTTTCACTTTATCTTTTCCTACATTTATTTAGTAATGATGCATTCAAAAAGGAAAGGAAGTATCAGCTGGTGTTCTTTAGCTCAAACAATATATTTCTTGTAAAACTTCACAAGCAATTCATATCTGATTAAAGCAAAACACTTTTTTCCCCTAACTTCAGAACTGCTTTTCTATTATGCTTCTCATGAAGGAAAATGTTTGTTGTGAACAATAAAAGGAAAGCCCCACTTTCCTGTGAATAGCTGTAACATCAAACCTCAGGCTTTCATATAATGGGCTCCTATTCTCTCCCTGGACTGAAGGGCAGCCTAAGTGAAACATTCCCAAAAAGAGATGTGGAAAAAAATCCCCTAGAAACAATAAAAAAATTCCAAAGAACCAAACACTCAGACTTTGTCTGGTGCCAAATCTCTCTGCTTTGCTATTTACCTGATTGTCTGCCAACAAATGCACATATTATCCCAGAGCAAGACACAGGATCCTTTTCCCTGCACCACAGCTTTCACAGGGAAAGAAGAGACCAAGCAGATGGGGAAAAAAAGAAGTAGAATTTCTTTGTAAAAACAAGAGGACAAAGATGTGCAATATAGATGTGAAAGAGATGGATGACTCACTGACTAAAAGGGAAGATGCAGCCATTTTTACCATCATGTAAAGATTAATTAAATCATGTTCTGAATGGGGGCACTGACAGGAACTCCCTCTGTGCCTCTTCAACTCACTGTGCCATTTTGTCTTTTCCTGCCAGGCAGGGAGAAAGAACTTTACCTGCATTGCTGAGCTGTGAGAGATCAGTTAATGATTGAAGAGGATTTTAAAGATGGGAAGTGTGCAGCAACAAAACTGGTACATACCAGGTGGCTCAAGCTTTGCCCTCAGCTCACAAAAGCAATCAAGCATCTGGACTTTCACACTTTCATTCATTTTGGAACAGGCTCAGTTTGTGCTTTGAATCATGCTTAGAGAAATGTTGCAAAAAACTACTGTCAAAACTCTCAATTATGTTTAAATAAAACATATTAAACAGTAGACATAAGAAGTATCAGAGACAAATAGTATTATGGAAGTAATTCAGAACTGTTAAAATACTGTTTCCTGGCTAGTGTGGGAAACATTCAGAAAATACTCAGAAAATATTTGAGTTTGGGTTTATCCAACCTTTGCTAGAGCAGCTGTTTAATCATACGGTTAGATTTCAGGTATTCAAACAGAATAAAATGTGCTTTCAGTGGTCAAATTGTTCCTCTCTTGTATGTCTATTTATAAAAATGAAAAAATACCTTTGCAAAAAAAATCTGTGGTATTTTAGTTAAAATGTATTTGCTTACTGTTATCTGTCAGAGAAAAGCTAAGCTGCTGCCCTTTGTGACAGAAGTCCTGAATCAAATGGGTTTGGGCATGATGAATTCCTATGATTACTATAACCATAGGGACAAATATGAAAAGGAGAAATAGATACAACAAGGAAATGGAATGAAAAATAACATGAGGACATTCTCCAAAGATGTGAAAGATAAGTTAGTCCAACATGTGATGGGAAAGGAGAAATAAAAATGGGTGACAGGTTTAAGGCTTTTTTTCCTTCAGTAGTCACTTAAAAAAAGGAAGTTTATTTAAAATGGTTAAGTAGCTGTTGCAAGCAGGATGAGATCTTAGTGATCCTCCCTGAGAACAGTGTGGTGAGGACAGATGAGGTTCCAGGGCACTGGAGAAGAACAATCAGGGTGGCTGTTTTCAGACAAGAAGGAAGGGAGGTGTATCAGAATTGTCACTAATCAACCTGATTGCATTTCCTGAAAAAAAAAAAAAGAACAGAACAGTGTTTGTAAGATGCAGGAAACATCTAACTAAGAAAAATCAAGGCAGGTTTGTAGACAATCAGTTGGTTCCACCAGTAAGATGCTGAAATATCCTTGCCAGTCTAGATAGCATTGACAAGGCTGCAGATGGAATACCTGTCCTTGGTTTGGGAAAAACACTTCAGGAAAGATATAGCCTACTAGAAACTTCTAGACATTTCTAGAAAAGAGAGCAGCTGGAAAAGATTTTAACAACCCTTAAACACAAAAAGACTCCTGAAAAGAGGAAAAGAATTGTTCTTCTTGTACACTGTGAAGGGAGATAGAATAATCAAATTACAGAAATTACACTTGCACTGATGTTTTGAAGTCCCAAGTGACTGAACTGTTCCAGCTTGCATTTGCTGCAGTGAATTCTGTCCTCTCTTGCACTGCAAACCAGTCCTGCTCCACAGTAAGTGATTTGTTTACACTAAATGCTCTCCTTTGTGGGAAGTTGGTCTGGCAAAAATCATTGTTATATCTCAAACAGTGAGTCACTGAGCTTCCTCTGTAGCAGGACAAATGAAACACTTTTCACAATCAACCAAATAATCCCTGCGGATCATGAGTTCTGATTGTTGGAAATCCTTGCAGACAATCATTATAAAATTTCCTTACTCTGTACAGAGGCTCCTTCTGAATAATAAAGAGTGCAAGGGAACCAGGATAACCATATGGTGCTGCTCCTGGTCAAAGAATATCTTCCCATAATCTTTTTTCTTTGAACCTATGCACAAGAGGGTGGAAGATGGCAGAAACAGGGGCAGTAGTCTGGAAATCTGAAGATCTTTGCTTCCTTTCAACAGCAGGTTCCTGAGGCAGACCTGCAAGGCAGATGGTACAACAGACAGTTCAGGAGAATTCACACAGCCCAAATTCTCTGTGGGCTGAATGGGGAAGTTTCCAGACCAATGGATGGTGACCACCAGCAGGATGCTCCCAAGGGTAGGAGCTTCCTGAAGGTCTCACTTTGCTTTTTTGCCAAATTTTGGCTTTACAGATCCACATTAAAAAATCCAGCAGGGAACTCCCTACGGGGTTCCAGCCCCAAATAAACACCTCCCAAGTCAGAAAAAGAGCTGCATGCCATGGATGTTTGGCCCACAAGGGCCTTCCCTTAACAGAGGTGTAGTCTTTGCTGCCACAATCCTGTCAATTAGAGTACAGTACAGTGGGGATTCAAAGCATTTCAGGAAAAACTGCTGCTGTAATATGAAGTCTTCCTCTTGGGCAAGAGATCTGGGCAGTGGGGCTCCTACAAAAAGATGAGCATTGCTCCTGGCTGTGTATGAGGAATCACAACATTGGCATGCGTGTTACACAACTGGAGTGAACCAGGCCAGCTGAGGGTTGCCCAATTTCTAAATTCTAAGTAGCCCTTGGCTAAAAATTAAGTCTAGAGAGGTTCAATCCAGAGCAGTGTGTACATGTGCGTAACCCTGGGATTCACATGTCCTGTGTTCCCACTGAAAATGCTAGAAGCTCCAAAGCAGGCTGTGTGCTCCAAATGTCCTCAGTGCTAGTGAGGCTCTTGATTTTTTAAGCATCAGAATTTTAACTGAGCTTGCTGTGGTATGGAGCCCCTGACAGTTAAATTTAGGTTGTGCTCCTGTGAACAGAACTGTGCCATTCTGATGCAGCATATGTGCAGTGTAGATATGGGGCATTTTATTGCTGTGGCCTGCTGCCATATCACCTTATTATTATCCCTTGAGAAGGAAACAATGTAGATTTATGTTTTGTTTGAGTTCTTTATTTTGGTTGTTTTTTTTTCCTGCCTGGTTATTTTTAGTGCAAAATTGTTCCAAATTATGTCAAGGACAGGAGAAGTTGAACTAAGACCGTGATCGAAAGTGCTGCTGTCTGTGAGGGATGTTTCTGTGAACAACAAAAGCCAGAGATATGTTCTATTGCACAACTCCAAAGAAATCTGTAGAAAGTGAAGTGCTGCCTCTGTTATCTCCAGACGGTCCCCATTCCAGCCCATCCTGGTGTGAAGAAGCTGGCTGTCAATTTTAGCAGTTGCAGGATCACATTCTCTGACATGAAATAGCCACTTTCAAGAAAAAACACATCTGTGTCAGGACATGAGCTAGCTGGCACAGTCCCTCCCCTTCCATTGCTTTTGAAGAATACACAATATTCAAACCCTGAAATCACTTGCAGGTTTACATCCTCTGCTCAAGACATTTAACTCCCTGGGCTATTTGCTTTCGGAGACAGACCCATGGTGTTTCCCAGAAATTAATTAACAAATTCACAACCTCTTTTGCTGGCTTGGGAAACAGCAGCATGGATGAATGCTCCGTGGATAAGGTTTTAATGTTGAGTTGTCAGAGGTACAGGTACCTGACAGCTCTTGAAGATTAATTATGAAGCCCAGCTTTCTCTGTTCCTGTCTGCCTGCTCCGAAGAGACAACTGTGTTTCCTTCCCTTTAATGAATGTGTGCTGTAATAACAGCTTGCAAATATTTTACCTCTGGAAGCAATTACTGAGTTTGTTTTAAAAGCTGAGCTAACACTGAAGACATGTTTACTCTCCAAGTAGACACCCTGTATTTGAGCTATTAGATTTCTTGTTACTATTTTTAAACCAGTGTTGTGAATGCAAGTTGCTTCATCTGCTGCAACAAACACCCTAATTTGTTAATAAATAAGCAAAGGGGAATTGAGGGAGATATTTCAAGAGCAAAACAATGTGTTGGGAAATCACCTCAATTCCAAATTAAATTAGATGTGTGTGATGCTGCCAGATGGTGTGGAAGCCATAATGAGCTGTGTAATGCTCAAAGCCCCTCTGCTCCCCTCCCTCTGAATACTTCTCCATTCCCTGCAGGTGCCTGCAGCTCCTGCTCAAGACATTTTACATTTCCTGGGCTCTTTGCTTGTGTCCATTGCTTTCTGTCTCCCGTGAGAAAACAGTGGCAGCAGCCAGAGGCAAGGCTGGGACATGTTTGCCTCCACTGGCACTTTCTAAATCTTTTCTATAGCACTGTAAACCTTAATTTCAATCAATCTGTACAGATTAGGGCCAACCTCCATTAGTCTGCTCTTGGGAGTAGCCTCAGATGGTTTTTCTCCTCAATTAATAATTGTCACCCGCTCTTATTTCAGGGATTACTGATTTAGTGGAGACCACCTTTGGAAGTGACCTCTGGCAGGCATCTGAGTCACAGACAGAGTCAAATTCAAGGGAAATTGTTCTTTTCTGAATATGAGGGAGCTTAGGAAGATGCAAGCTGGACAAGTGAAGTTATTTCCAATTTTTTCCGTGTTACTTTTCCTTCCTTTCCTGGGGGGAAGCTTGGTGTCAAAATCCTTCTCTAGCAATTAGGAAATGTAGGCAGAGTATCACACATCTTGTGTTCATGGCTCTCTACATAAGAACCAATGACACACCTTTGAGAAGAAGGAGGCAGCATCATATCCACACTGGGTGACACTGGATTTTGGGGAGTGGTATCCCATTTCCCCTCAAAAATACTGTGCTACAACATCAGCACAGTGTGGGAGGCATCAGAGCCACCTCCTCTCTGCCACCACCGTGGCACATTCAAGGTCAGGTGGAATGGGGCTTTCAGCAACCTGATGTAGTTCAGGATGCCCCTGCTCATTGCAGGGGCCATGGACTTCAAAATTCCCTCAAAACCTAAACCCCTCTAAGATTTTATGGTGCTATTTCAACTCAGTACAGCCCTCTATCCCCATCCTTCTTTGCTCCTTCTCCTTGTACCTCCATTGATCCTTTTTGCTCTGTTGTTTGTCTCCTTTTGGCATTTTGGTGAAGAAAGGAAAAAGGACAACAGATGGAAAATAGGGGTGCAGCTCCTCCTTTCCCTGGGAGCAGAAAGACAGTGCAACACAGCCCTGGTTCCGTTTCTGGTTCTGTTTCCTTCCTACACGGGGGAGGTTTTAGGATTCCATCACATGGTAAAAGTACAAAACTGCCTCATTGTCCTAAAAAGCCATGTAAGAATCTCAAGTAATTTTTTTGCACAATGAAAGTTGATGAGAGGTCTTCCCACCAAATTCACAAGCAGCAGGACCAAGTCTGTACAATTAAAATGGGAGCTCCAACATCAAAGGCAGGCAAAGAAAGGGCACAGCATGAGTTCATGGGATTGTTTACTATGCAACTGTGCTCTCCACATTTTTAAACCTTTTGCTGGATTTAAAAATGGTTGTTTTTTTCCTTTGAACTCCAGGCAACGTGCATGTTCAGGCCCACTAAAATACATAATGTTTTCTAACAAACTACAATGCAGATTAGATCAATTCTTTAATCTCATGTTTTCCCCTTGAACACTGCAATCAACCATTCTGTGCTCGGTTGGATATAAAATTAACCCAGGCACTTTAGCTTTATTTCAGAATGTTCAGTATTCTAATCTGTCTAATTTTAATGGGAATATGCCAGGGTCTTCTCATCCATAAAGGTGAACATAGCCCAGATTTAAACAGAAGGTACACAGCTACTTTACTGTGAAAATACTGGATGAGGTGGAAGCACACAACATTTTGATGGATATTAAAGACAGGCCACAAGCACAGGCACTTCTGTCTAGGGGAAATGAACAACATGGAGTATGCTGGTGAATCTGAATAAATAACTTCCAAAGAAAAAGCAGCTCAAGGACATATTTTAAAGATCTGAAAACCCCAACAACAAGACCACCACTGACAATGTGAACCATTTGCAGTTACTACTCCAGCTACTTTGTGCCAGTGACTGTCTCCTATGGGCAAGTGTTTTCCTTGAGCACATGGACAGTGTATGGTAACAGTCAGAGAGCTCTTCTATTCTGTAAAAAAAGGTCTCAAAAGTATTGGGAAGCTTGTGATATCACAAGGTCCTTGTGATACTGGGAGACAGACCTTTATGTAATTTAGAGGAAGTGCTTTTAGCAACTTTATGACTACAATTTCTATAAATATCTGTTGTAGAAAAAAACACAAGGACAAAGGAAGCTTTCTCAGAAAAACAATAAACTGTCATAGGCTGACTACACTTTGCAAAATCTAAACTCAGAAGCTTTGGTTTATATTTTGAAGAAGTAGACTGCAGCCTTCCACTCCTACTGGGCTGAACTTTGTTTTTCTAAAATCTTCCTATTGCTGAATTCCTCTTCTTCCATTAAGTCCTTTTGATTCTCTTCCTGGGCTGGACTAGTACAGTTTTCTTGTACTTCTTGGAATAAAGTTTGATCCCAGGCAGAACTGTGGCCTGTGTAATTTCCCACATTTTGGACTTTTGGGACCAGGTTTTTTGGGGACAGGTGTTTCACAGTGCTTAATGCAGCTGCAGCCTTTTTCCAACACCCAAGTAAACCATTAAAGTGCTTTCAGCTTTTCTATAATATTTCTGGAGGGCCATGGATGGCAGCCATAAGGGCTGGTTTTGATTATCTGTGAAGGACTGTTGGGAAGATTGGTTTGAGCCCCAGCCCAGACACCTGAAAAAATTTCCTTTCCCATCACACTAATGAATCACTGTGTTAAATATGACAGCAACTTGTTAAAGGTGGAGAAGATAAAAAATAGCATGTAATGACCAGGAACACTTCTCCCAAAGTTAAGCAATAAACAGAGTAAAACGATTTGAAGTTTCCTTCTGTAATTTCAGGATTTGTGTCTCCAGTTCTAACACCCCACGGGGCAGACTCTGAGCCCTGTCTCTCTTCCCAGGATAAAAAAAGCTGATGACTCAATTCTGAACAACCCTTCAGCTAACCCCAGCTCCTTCTCTCTTCTGGTTCCTCAAAAGCAGCCCCTTTTTGATGATTATTTCTCTTCTTCAATAATTTCTACCCTAAGATCCAATTTCCCCCTAAGACCCTCCTTACTGTGATTCCTTCTCTCTCTTGTTTAGTATGTACTTTCATGCCCTAAAGCTGCAAGCTGTGAAAGATCAGACCAGTCACTCCAGGCCTGTTTTGGCTTGCTGAATTGGCTCAGGTTTTTCTTGTGTTATAGTAATTGTGTCATTTCCTCCCCTTTCTCATGTCTTTTTACTTTCTTTATTTTTTTTTAACAGAAATTCTCCAAATATGAAGAACTTAAATGAATATCCAACATCTTCCAGATGGCTTCCTCAAACACAAAAATAATCAATTTCCCTAGGTGAAAGGCTTTGGTCTCCAAAGCTCAGCTCAGATCTATCTGATACAAAGCTCTTATGTGAGGTAAGTTTCCTCTCCAACACTTGTGCTCATTTCCTGGAGAAGGCCTTTGTTTCCCTGGTCTGTGTTTGCTGTGTGGGCTACAGCTCCTTATCAGCCTTTTTCTCCCTCTGACCTCCAGTCTTTTCAGCTTCTCTGGTTTGCATCTGTGCCTGGAGCTCCTTTGCCTTCCCAGATCATGGACTTTCTATTTCCTTGCTCTGGTATTGCCCCACTGTTGCTGGGATCAAGCTGTGCTCCCATGTGCTGACTGTCTGAAATTGGGACTAGATGTTACTTTATGAAAACCAGGTGACATATAAAATTAGACACTCAAAATTACAAGCAGTTGTAACACATTTGTGACTGTTACAACTTCTTTGAGGAATGACTTGAGAGGGTTTTTAAGGCAGCAGGTGAATAGCTGGTGCTTCAAAGACAAGTATCATCCTGAGGCTTATTACAAAAATTATCTGCATTTCCTACAAATGGCAAGATACACAGAACAGACCTCTGGATTAGATACCAACTCTTTTGTAAATAGTTTTACAGAAAGAAATAAAAATGGATACACAATTTAAACAAAAATTAATAGTGTTAGTGGAGGTGAGAAGGACAAGGAGAAAAATGGAATGGGCAAAGGGAGATTAAGCTGTTGAAAAAACCCAAATACATGTGAAAGGTGACACAGCAGAGCAATAGGAGACTGAGGACTGTGTAGGGCAATGTTGCACTGACAAAAATAAGTAAGTAGAAGGAATAAAGATCTCATTTTCTAAGAAAAGAAGTCGCCATGTAAAAATTACATAATAGCTCTTGGTTTTTTTTCTCCCTCCCTCTCTGAAAATGCAGTCTAGGAGAATGTGATTACTACATCACATGCATCACATTTTCTCATGGAAGTTACAGTGCTGTTACCAGATACTGCAATGACACTCATCCCACTATGACTTTCTTCAAGGACCTCGTAGAGCAAAACTCCAGAGTGTAGTAAAATTAGGCATATTTTGTGTCTCTTTCTTGTCTTTGGTAGGGGTGAAATTGAACCGTGTGCATACTTTATGTGTCTCGTAATAACAGCCACTCATTCACTGCAGAAGAAGCATTCTATTGTCCTTCTGTGACACTTCCTTGGGATTACAGCTGGAAGATGAGTCACTGGGACTTCCCTTTGTTCCCTTGCTCTGAGACAGACACTTTGTGGCAGGTGCTGGATTGGCACCTCACAGAAACAGATACTCCAGGTCACAGCTTGCACAAGTGGAGACAGTTTAAGTGTCTGGCTTGTGTATGGCACCTATCACTGCTGCTCGAGCACAGGGGTAAATCAGCAGCTGTCAAACAGCACTGTTCCAGCACTCCTGGCCTGGGGTGGTAACTCAGTATTGTAGGACGACAGCCAAAGCTGAGAGAAGATTTCAGTTCTTGATTTCAGCCTTTTTTTCCCTTTTTTTTTTTTTTTTTACCTTTTAGAGCAGGAGAGAGTTGTAGTCATTACTGCAGGTCTGTGCCTCTACCTGCCCCTTTAAGGATGCCCTTCTGGCAATCTGAAGACTGTTCTTCCAGGGAAAAAGAAACAGAAGGAAAGTGGAACTGTGATAACTCATTAATAAACCCAGTCTGATGAGGAGCAGCTGAGGGAGCTTGGGGTGTTCAGCTGGAAAGAGGGAGGCTCAGGGGCATCTTCTCACTCTCTACATCTCCTGACAGGAGGTTGTACCAAGTGGGGGTGCTTTGTCCTCTCAAGCAGAAAGTGACAGGACTAAAGGAAATGGCCTCAGGTTGCACTGGAGAGATTCGATTGGATATTATGAAAAAAGTTCTTCCCAAAAAGGTTGTCAAGCATTGAAACAGGCTGCCCAGGGGAGGGGTTGTGTCACCATCCCTGGGGATTTTTAAAAGATGAGTAAATGCTGCCATTGCAGACATGGTTTATTGGTTGTGTGAACTTGGCAATGCTGGGTAAAGGGCTGGACTTGATGATCTCAGAGGTCTTTTCCAAACTAAACAATTCCATCCTTCCATGCTATGACTTCAGACTGCAGACTGGCCAGCTCATTGAGATCTTTACCATGATTGCTGTCACCAGGACTCTGATTTGGCACTGCTAAGCTTGCTCTGGCACCTGTGTGCTGTGTTAGAGTTACTCCTGGATGTTTGGACATCAAAGGCAAAATGGGAATAGTGAAAGCCACGCTGTACTTGTATCAGCTGTGAAGGCACACAGATGCCTGGGCCCTTTGTTTTCCATGGACTGGTAAGAACTTGACCCTTGTGCCCAGGACTTCTAGAAGATTAATAAAGAGCACACACACACATACAAACATACATTCTATATGTGTGTATGTTAATACATGGACTTAGGGAACAATGTAACCAAGTCCTTTTTCCTGCTACTAAGCAAATCACTGAATAATAATCCATTACATAGAAGGAGCAAGCTTCATCCTGAGAACCATTAATGCCACTTCTCTCCAAACTCCTGTATAAATATTATTCCAGAATATCATGCCAGTGCTCTGCCATAATATCTCTTTTCTAATTTCCAGTCTAAGCACATCCACCACCATTTTGTGTCTATTGATTCTGAGCAGTGCTGCTTATAAGCTTTAATATAGCTTTAATGAGCTAAATCCAACTCTGGATTGTCTGTACTGCACTGTTGATTTTGTTTGCAAGCAAAACAGAAGTTCAGCAGAACCTAAAGGCAAAACTAACACAGAGATGCTGCAAAAGGAATTTGTATGATGGCGTTTGCTTTATCCAACTTTAGTCAAGTCTAAGGTGGTTGGGTGTTTTCCCTACACAACCATCAGAAAGATGCTGGTACCTCTCCAGGGTTTTTATAACTCAGACACTTATTTGAGGATCTGAAGAACTGTTTCCCATCAGTGCCCGCTTCTTCCTTTCCACAGATTGTCAAGTGAATCTGCATCAGCAGAGTAGCTAAAGCATGCACCTAAAAGCAGATGAAATGAGCCTCTCCTCAATGTTTATCTTAAAATCCAAAAGAATATTCCAGTCTATGACACTTGGATTTTTCGCTCATTGAGAAGAAAAGGGATCACAGAGAAATCACCTGGGATGTCAGAGAACTGTTTTAAAAGGACTAAACTCCCTAAATCTGGTCTTTATCGACAAGTCATGAGACAAACATAAACACTGAAAGAAAAAAACAAGGAATGTTTAAACCATTTTTCTTTCCCCAGAAGCAAGTGGCTTTTAGAATATTCATCGCACAAATTGCTTTCATTACAAATTGGAACAAGAATAAGTTTTGGAATTCTGATTTCTCATGACAGAGCTCTGATTCTATGGTGAAAAAATTGCTCAAACAGGAAATTTCCTTCCTTCAATAATGCGTTGATCTCTGCCCTTATATCAGACCAATTCTATCTTCTAGGAGCTCACTCTGAAAAAATATGATGTTTCTGCAGACCACTGTGTTTAAACAAAACCATTGTTCTCCCTCTTGTTTGTAACAAAAGGTAATGAATGGAGACTGGGAGTTCCTGAGTACAGCAGGAGCTCTGGAATAACTATTAACAAGAATTTCTGAAAAAGAAGGAGTTTGATGTGAAGGGGCGAAGCATAAGGACAAATCAGATAGAAGAAGATATGCTGATTTTCCAGTCTGGGCTGGAAATAACATAGATGGAGAAGTGAAAAAGAATAGGAAACATCGTGTCTGCAAACTGTTCTCTCAGTGGATGTTTTTGGGAGAGTGTCAGCTAAAGGATTCAACTTTTGGTAGGATATGTGTTACCCATGCCCAAATTTGTGGGTAATCAACTCACAAATCAGCTGATGACTTAGTTAAATGTTGCTTCCTTAGAAAAAACACTCAAGTTTGCAAATACCTTTGATGATACGCTTTTGGCAACTCAGGGACAGGCTGGAGCACGTTCGCCTTCTCTGTCACACGTTCCCCTCTGCACTTCCCCACGGGCAAATGCAAGTCCAAAAATGCAAGAAAGTATCCTGTATTAATTTCTTTGTGGTGTCTTCCTCTGCAAACAAAAAACTTGCAGTTCTTTGCACACTTATGAGGAGAAGCAGCAATAATCTCAATTCACCATCCCACTTAGAATGGGAATTCAGAAACATTTTACTTGTCAGGCCATAAATCAAATCTTCTGTTTGCATCTGTAACTTCATTGGCTCTGAAAGCAGAACAGGAGCTGCTTTTCCTCCTTCAGGCTGAGATTTTAGTAACAGTTAAAGTGGGAATACAGAGTCAAAATTTACACTTGTAGCCAATAGGTGAAACAGAAAACGCATATTCTGCTGCTTTTGTGGGAGGGAATACACTATGGTAAATTGAATAACCCCCAATACTTTGACATCTTAGGAGGGAAAATATAAGGCAATCAGGTGCTCCTGAAGTGCTCAGTCTGTTGTTTGGCTCAGTTTGCTGCCTCTCTAGAAACCTGATGTGTATTCTTGGCAGCAGGCATCAATGCCCCGAGGGAGAGGATATACAAGCCTGCAGGAATGTAGATAAACATCTGAGTTCTTACTCTGCATAACAACAACAAAAAATAATCAGTGAAAGCCTTCAAAGTGCTGCCAAGGGGCCCTTCTTCATAGTCACAAGTACCATACTAAGAGGAGAGCTTATACTTCTCATTGAAAATATTTCATATTTAGTAGATCCAATCATAATTCTGACTTTTTTTTGACAACAGAAAAAATAATTTATAGGGTTTTATTTTTCTGGGGCCAAGCAGGGAGAAATGTGTGTTCTTTCTAGCACTGGGCAATGTTTTCCTTGTAGTAATGCCTAATGGTTTTGTCAGTTGTTATTTGTAATATTTATAATAACTTTCAGAACCAAAAATGCAGGAAACATTATTTTGTAAAATTTAGTAGCTTGCTGGGAATAATTTTACACTTCACAGAAGCGTCTACTGAAGCATCTATTCTAGAAGCACACAGAGTTCAGCTGGTATAACTGAGGGTGTGTAATTGTCAGGGAAAATAGTATTTTATTATAGAATTTTCTAACAGTGGATATTTGGTCAACTGTGGCAATTCCACAGACGTACAGAATGACTGCCCTTTGGGAGTGCTATTTATAAACTCAAAAGTGCCTGAACAGCACTTGCAAAAAGGCTGCCAGTTTCAAGAAAATTAATGACAATCTGACATTGTTGGAGGATGAAGAGAGAAGAGGCTTTGTGCTGAGCTTAAGGCATGAAGTGTGTTTGCACTGCTTTGTCTTGGCCTCTCTGTGGAAGCCTGGGGTATTGATGGGAGCACCCTGCTCATGGCACTGTCAGCTTAGGCAAATCAATACAGGAAAATGTAAACTTACAGGTAACCTCACATCCCTTTCTCCTAAAGGCTCCCAAGAGAAAACGGTATCTTTGTGTCCTGGAGCCTTAAGGGTGTGTCTTTGCTGTACTTCCATTAAAAAACAATCCACAACAAAACCACAGAACCCACCCCACAAGACAATCACACCCAAAATAGTTCCCTGAGTGCAAGTAGTTTGTGCAGAGTTTCTTCACTGAATCCAGCCTTTTGATGATAGACTGGCTTTATTTGGAATTTTAAAAAATCCAATCAGACACAGTTCAACGACAAGTCCACACTGCTCTAGAGACTAACAATTCCCTGCTTTAAACTTTCCTGACGGATGTCAAAACTGAACTTACTGCACACAACCACCAGATGAGCACCAGAACCAGCACAGGAGTGAGAGAGGCAGAAAGAGAAGTTCAGTGTCAAAGAGTGACACATTCCAGTTGCTGTGTCAGTGCCTCAGCTGCTGTTGGCAACCACAGCACAACTTCCAGCACAAAGGCCCTGTACAGGTATCAGTGACTGTCTCTGAATAAAAAAGCACTTTCAGTTGATACCATCATCCTGCCTGTGTCACAGAAATGCAGGCACATATACAACATGTGCATTTACTGTGATATGAGTATTTATGAATCAAATGTTTTAATAAAATTCACTGACTTCTGAGCAAACTTTTTATCTCCTGATCACTTCAAGTTTGGCTACATTGCTGTTACTGATGGTGTGAGGGGAAAATTACATTTCTAATGCTGTATGTTTTGTGTGAAGTCATCTCTGCAGAAAAAAGGCTTTGTATCCTGCTCGCAGAGCATGTGTGAGAACTGTTACAACAACAACAAGCAGCTTCCCGTTACTTTTATTTTGGAAAGACAAAATGGCTGAGGGCCACAGCTGTTGATTTATTCAGATGCCGAAGGAAACCATTAGCCCATTGGACCCTGAAGATGAGATTCCTTTGTGCTAAATGTTAATATAAGGAAATCCCAAACAGGGGCTGCCAAAGGAACATAATACAAATGCAAAATGCCAAATGTACCTAGAAAGGAAGAAGGTAGACGGTTGTTTACTAGAGAAGAAAAAAATAAATCCAGTGAAAAACACAGTTTGCTTTTTTTCTTCTTCTTAAGTACGGTGTGATTTACAAACTGTGAGATGAAAACTCACCTGTGTTCAAATCAAACAGAATATCTTTGAAACACACAGCTATACGTCTGGTTGTATGTTAACGACTGCACGTCCATATGAACCGGTTTTTATCAGCATAATGCAGATGGAGCTGCTCCACACACTCCCTGCTGTTTGCAGCTTTGTTTTAATTAGTTGTAATAGCCCAGTATAAATGAATTGCATCCTCAGAAGAGAGGTCAAAGAAAAAACATAATTGCTGTCATCAGGGTAGGCAGCTCCTCTTTCAGATTGCTGCTATAATGGCCTCATGGCAGAAACATGATTAATCATTGCCTGTACTTAGCCTGAATTTCACAAATGTCTCCCTCTCCCCAAGCTCTTTTCTTTCAAGATTCTACAGTTACAAGTACTTTATTTCATACCTGTGCAGGAGTGACATTTCTAATACTTCATTCAGAACTTTAAAAATATTTAGTATGGGACGAGCTGTCATCTGCAACAATGTTTAAATCAACATGGGGTCCTGTTTGAAGAATGTATTTTTATATGTCACAATGAGACCACAGAATTGAAACTTGTCCTGGCTCCCTGTCTTGTTCTCAGCCCAGCGAAATGGAGCTTTTGGCATGTGGCAAAGAAATGACACAAGGAAAAGGAACAGTAGTCACTAGTCAAGGCTGAACTGGTTATAGCAAAGAAAACATGACTGACTGAGGAGGTTGATAATAATGGAGGAAATAGACCATGAGTGGTTGAAACAAAGGACAGAGGAATTTGTTTCTGCTGGCTGATGCTTCTCCACTTTTCCAACTAAGATTTTAACCAATAAAAAACAAACCATGTTTGTGGTGTTGTCACAACAGTTTCCAGTTAAAGACGAATCAAATCAGGATAAACTTCCAGTGTCCCTCATTTTGATTAGTTGCTTGTCAAATGAGTGAGAATGCAAAATATGGTAGGTTTACAAAGTCATTTGCAGTTATTTGCAGACCACTTCCTATAGAATTCTTATAGATCAGCACTGACCAACATTCCATGGTTTGAAAGATATGGCACTAGGGCTTGATTCTTTCAACAGCCAGAAAAATGGCCCCACAAATTCCTTAGTATCACTGGCTGTATTCTGATGATCCTTGCTGTGTCCAGCTGGTGACAGTTTTTCACCATCCTTTAGCAATCATCTGCAAAGCAGACTCTGACCAGTTGCTCTTGGCCAGGCTGGAGGGAGCTGTGCTGTACCCAAAGGGTCCACCCTGTGACCCTGTGTAGCTGCTAAGGTGTCCCTATTCTGCAGCAGAATATCCCCCCTGAGCCTCCTTTTCCCCAGGCTGAGCCCCTTTCCCAGCTCCCTCAGCTGCTCCTCATCACACCTGTGCTCCAGCCCCTTCCCCAGCTCCGTTCCCTTCTCTGGACACGCTCCATGCAATCACCTCCACAACAGGTGAAAAAAAAAAAGTTCAATATTAATATGCAACCTTCTTTTTCCCCTTGCTTGAAAATCTGTATTTTGATACAATTTTTATTTACAAAAAAAACCAAATAACTGCCTTGTGGCTTTATATTTTCTCCCTTATTTTTTTTAATAAGAGCCCTGCCTCCTTCTGTGGAATAAACAGATTCACTTTTCACTGATTATGCATTGAAGGGAAAAGTACTGTGTGTGTTGAATGAATATTTTCCCAGTTTGTATGTTTTTAATGAATATATCTGCAGCAGCTTCAAACCAGCAGAGGGAGTTTGCTCATGCAAATAATTTTTCAACTTCTCAACACAATCCTATTTTTTCAGTACTGTTATTACCTGGCAAGAACTGCTGCTGAAAAGAAGAGGTGAAATTTTACCATCCAGACTGTTTAACTCCTTAGTCCTAGAGGCTGCTTGCTCCCAGTCAATTTCTATGGGTGTCATTGTGCAAGAAGTTGCTGCAATGAAAAATGCATTAGAGAACTAAAAGCATGAAAAATCAACTCAGCTGGAATGTTTGAGAGCAAACTATTTGGTTAAAGGGGAATGTACAATTATTGCAGTGCACGTGCCACTCAAAAGTGCATGAAACCACTGTGTGGTAACAGCTGACACACTTTTTTTGGGGGGAAAAAAAAAGTCAGTTCCTTTACTTTTTGCACTCTAGAGAGAAGCCTTGAAAGTTCCTGGTTTTGGTTTCTTTATTTGGTAATACTGGAGTAATTTTAAGATGACCACAGTGGCAAAAAAGGTCAAGTGAAATGTTCACTGTAGCAGTACTAGGGAAACAGTCTCATTATTACTAGGTTGTTGTTTTGGTGGTTTTTTTGTGAGAGAAATCAGCTCTAGTGGTGACAAATTTTATCATTCTTATCTTGTGTTATAAACTTGCATAGCAGGAACTATACAATGATCTCTCTTGTAAAATAAAATTATAGCAGTTACTGATGTTAACTGTGGATATTATCTTCATCTGCAAGTATGTCCCAACCCTTCCTCTCTCAAAAGCTGGTAGAAATTCAGATATTCCATTAAGCTCAATCATAAAACACTTAAAATGCTAATATTTAATTTTTAAAAGTTTTCTTGAACAAATTTGTGAGACGATTGCATTAGTTTTGGGAACCTAATTGGATTTAAAAGTACTCTGAACCAAATATGCACTTTTATAATTCCATAGAGTCAGAGTATCAATTCTCTATACCTGGAACTGAAAGGAAGGTTGGAATAAAAAGCAAGAGCTACAGTGTTCCCTGTATATCTATCTGAATATGAGTAAAACTGTTTTCAAAGGACTGCATAAATACCAATTATTGACTAATATTCAAGGGAGAATGGCTCATTACAATTTTCAGCTTTTACTGAAGTGGAAAATGAGGAAGGAACTCATTGTAGGTGATTTAGAAGGCAATTTTTGGTAAAAATGCATTTAGCACATGCCACCAGACATAGAGCATAGAGAAAAGAAACAAAGTAGCCACGTGATTTAACAGTTGAGTGAAAATAGTCAGTAGCCTGGCACAGATGTATTTTCTTTACGTGTATTACAACTGCCAACCCATATGAGATTGCTAAATACAGGTCCCCATGCTGCTCTGAGTCACACGTGAGCAGACTCTTGCACTTTTGCAAACCTCAGTGCTGTGAAGTCTTGTCAGACTCAGCAAAGCGTGCAGCAGACACAGCTGCCAGTGCCACACACCTCACAGGGCACAGCCCAGCTCTAGACAGAAAACTGCTCAGGCTGCAGGGGGTGGATTCAGCAGCATCGCAGGCACTCACCCACGGAGAAAGAGACTTGGGCTCAGCAGCCTCCCACAGGGGCTCCCTCAGGAGCCATACCATTTCTGCCTCACTGGTAATGGAAAGAGGATGGAGGCTGAAGCACAGGACCAGCAGATGCTGGTGCTTTATCATCAGAGCAGATGGACTCGGAATAAATCTCAGGTTTTGTACTCAGGCTGCTAAGAAGCTTTGAACCAGACATGGCCAGAGTTATCAATAAATAAAACAGAATTTCACAAAGCCACTATCTCACCTGTCCACAGTGTAAGAACCAAGAACCAGGGCTTTGCTCTCCAACCTGTTCTAGGCTGAAGGGAGGGGCAAAGGCAGCTTTATGTCAGCATAAGTGAATAAGAACTGGAATGCCATTTGGTCAGCTTCCAGAAAGAAGGCTACATGGAGCTCCCTCAATGCTCTCTAAACATGTAGACTACTGACATTTTATTTCTCATCTCTTGTTCATGCACACTTAGCTTTGTGGCAGAGTTTAAAAAAGTAAAAACTGCTACATCAGAGAAAATTTATAATTCCTCTTATCCTTTATCCTTCTTTTCAGCATGTAGCTCTACTAAGGAAGTGGAAAAAAGCGATACATTAGACAGATGAGGATAATTCATTCTCATGGAAGTTATTTTCTGAATTTTTATTGGAAGAGACTTCAAACTCTAAGGCTGATGTTTCCTTTTTGTCCCGAACCTCCTCTTCTTATTAAGTATTTTAAACCTGGGGGTGCAGGAGGGTTGAAATTTTATAAAAAATAAATTCTCCTTTTAAAGGTAGCATCATGGGGCTATTTATCAGCAAAACACGGCACCTGTTTCAAGGAATTCTGACTATGACTTGTACATTCTCAGTTCTGCAGCTGAAAAAAATGGAAGCACCTGCCTCAAAGTATGGTGAAGCAGAAAAAATACCATAATAAAATGTGATATATAGTTGTTTATACACTCAGACTTCATGTTTTGTCTTTAGTGCTCATGATCTGACTCATTTTCCCTTTCTGTGCCATGAGAAAGATGCTAAGCAAAAGCGGACTCCTGGAAATACTTGACATTCTTTTCAGGCTAATTTTGTCCTGAGCTTGGCTGAAACAGCTCATTTGGAACCACTCATAAAAGGATGTCTGCAGCAAAAAAGAGGGACTATTTTCACTTCAGAGAGCCCTGCTGTGTTATATTCCCTGATTTTCATCAAAACCAGACCATGTTTACTTGTCCTTTTGGCCCCGGGGTCAGAGTTTTTTCTTTAAATTTCTTCAGTTCTAAGTAGTTGTTTCACTCATTCCTGAGTTTCCCACAAAAACCTAAACAGTGGCAGCCTGATATAGCTTGGAGCACTTTCCTACATGCATCTGAAGTAAAAAAACAAACAAACAAACAAAAAAAACCCCAAAAAACCACCCAACAAAAAAGACCCCTACCCTATAAACTCTTCAAAAGCAGTGCACAAGCCCACAAACACATGCATGATGTTATTGACATGGGCCAAGGGGATGGTTAGGTTGGGAAAGTCCTCTCAGATTATCCAGTCCAACCTGTGACCAGACAGCACCAGGTCAGCTGGACCCTGGCACTAAGTGCCACATCCAGTGTTTGCTGAACATCCCTCCAGGGATGAGACTCCACTGTCTCTGAGCTGCCCATTCCAGTGGGCAATCAACCTTTCTGTGAAAGGCTCCAACCTGAGCCCCCTCAGCCTTTCCTCATAAGATTTGTGCTACAGACCCAGAGATAGAGGAGGACTTTGTGCAGGGATGTGGGGTGGCCCCAGCAGTGAAGGGAGTGGTGAGGGGGACAGTGCTGTTCATGAGTCCTTGAAGCCAAAAAAGGCGAAAGGAATCCTGTGTGCATTAGGAAGAACATTGGCAGCACATCAGAGAGGTGATCCTGCACCTCTGCTCAGCCCGGCTGAGGCATATCTGGAGTGTTGTGTCCTGGTCTGGGCTCTGTGAGAGACACGGAGCTCCTGAAAGTGAGTCCAGTGCAGACTATGGAGATGGTGAAGGGAGTGGAACATCCTTCTTACAAGGAAAGGCTGAGGGAGCTGAGGCTGTTCAGCCTTGAGAGGGGCCCTCATCCCTGGGTGTCCCTGTGTGCATGGAAGGTCAGAGCAGGGCCCAGGCTCTGCTCCAGGGCCCAGCAATGGCACCAGAGGAACGGGCAGGAGCTGATCCCAGCAAGTTCCACCAGAACATGAAGAAGAACTTTACTGTGCAGTGACCAAGCACCGAACAGATCACCCAGAGAGAGTGTGGAGTCTCCCTCACTGGAGATATTCCAGACCTGTCTGGACACAATCCCATGCCACGTGCTTTGGGTAATTCTGCTTAAGCAGGGAGGTAGAACCACTATGGTCCCTTCCGACTTGACGTATTCTGTGATTGTGTGAAGGGGGTGATGAGGGGAGTGATGAGGAGGCTGATGAAGGGGCTGTGAGGGGGGTGATGATGGGATTGTAGGGGGATGTGAGGGGAGTGATGAAGGAGCTATGAGGGGTGGTGAGTGAGGTATGAGAGAGCTGCGAGGAGGCTGACTGCGGAGTGATGAGGGGGCTGTGAGGGGGTTATGAAGGGGGGTTTGATGAGGGCGGTGAAGAGAGGAGCGCTGAGGGGCCGGAGAGGCGGCTGACCGGGGTCTAACGAGGGGGAGGATGAGGGCCGGGGGCGGTGCCGGGGGCGGTGCTGGGGCGGTGCCGGGGCGGTCCCTGCCCTGAGGGGCGGGTCCGGGGGTGGAGCGAGTTCCCCGCGCGGGGCGGAGCCGCGGCGGTGACGTCATCCCCGCCTGGCAACGGCGTGGGGGCGGTGGCGGCGCGCGGCTCTCGCGGGACTTGGCGCCCCCCGCCGTGGGCGGGGCGGAGCCGCCGGTGCCGAGCTCGGCGGAGGCGGCGGCGGGAGCGACGGGACGGGACGGGCGAGCGGCGCCTCTGCCCCGGGCCGCCCGCGGCTCGGAGCCGCCCCTTCCACGCCCGTAGCGCCACGGATGGAGCCGCAGTGCCCGGCTTGAGTGTGTCGGCGGGACCCGGAGCCGCTCCGCCGAGCCTGGGCGGGCGGTCGCAGCATGGGTGAGCGCGGCGGGGCGGGCGGCGGGACCGGCCCCCTCTGCCCGCTTCCTCGGGGGCGCCTTCGCCGCCCTTTGTCCGAGGGGAGGGCGCGGACCCTTGGGGCCCGGGGCAGCCCTCGAGATGCCTGGGGCGGGAGCGGTGTCGGTACCCGGGGAAGCTGCCGGGCCGGCGGGTGCGGCAGGTGCTCGGTGAGCGCTCCCTCCCGGGAGAGGCCGGGGCCGCTCCGTCCCGCGGGTCGGTCCCGGGGGCTGCGGAGGCGCCCGGGCTGGGAGGAGGCGCGGGGGGTTCCGTGCGTTTCGGCGGGGAGAGCGAGGTGTACAGCAATGCCTGGTGCTGCTTGGAGGGAGTGGCTTGGTGAAGCATAAAAGTTTTTATGGCTAAATCCAGCCCTTTCGCCTTTTTTTTTTTTTTCCTTTTCCACTCAGCGTCAATTTGAGCTGCGCCTTCGCCTATTTCTCCACCAAGGCGGAAGCACTCACTGTATGTATTTTAAAGAGAGTGAGTGTAGAACCGCTGGGAATGTTCCTGTGTGCAGGATGTGCCAGTTCAGGTTCACACTGGAGACAGTCATTTGTGATGGGTCTGGTTTTTAGTGTAAGTGTCGGCATAGGGAAGTATCAACGGGTGAACTTAAACACCGCTCGGGAGAGCTCTCTTTGCTTATAGCGACTTCCTCTTTATAGGGACTGCGGACCTCACTGGGGTCCCAAACGGTGCGCGGATCATTTTGTCATTTTGTCTGTCTCTCATTCCTCCGCCCTGCTCTGCTGTGCTGTGCAGCGCCGGTGTACTCGTGGAGGGTGTGTGCAGCGGCGCGGGTGGCCGTGGCTTCAGTGTCCTGTGTGCTTATGCTGCTGTGTGCAAACTTGCTCCATCAGAACGGGAGTAAAGCTTTTAAAGTGGAAGGATACCTGGGTTTTGGATAGCTTTTCTGCCTCCCCGTTGTGCATGAGAATGTAGAAGTGCACGGTGCGCAGATCAAACGTCCAGTTACTGAAGCGAGAAACGCTCCTCCTGGCTGGTGTTCTGCTGATTATCAAGATCTGCTTTCAGTGTGTTGATCTCGGTGGAAGTTGTCTTATGAGGTCAAAGCACCCTTAAAATGAAATCTGAAAATAGAAACTGAAATTAGTGTTTTAAATTCTGGTAGAAGCCAAACGTCTCACTTTTAGATGCTTTTTGTGATTATTCAGAATAGGTAATACTTGCTCTTAGTTTCTTTTCGGGCTGCATTGTTTAATTTGCAAGTGGGAAATGTCTGTGAGAAAGGTCATTGTAGTGGCCTGTGATTGTAGTTCCTAAAGTATAAAGGCTTAGTGTGCTAATTAAACATGTTGAACTCAGGCTGTAATGCTGAAATGAGAAACACCTCAGGATTGACCTGTGGTAGGTTTGGGTTATTAAAATCCTTAGTATAGTCAATTAGTACAGTGAGGAATACTGTATAGGGACTGAGTCCAGTTCATGATTGTATGTGATTATTCTATGACATGGTTTTATGTATTTTTGTCCTTAAGTTTCCTTTTCTAAAGGAAATCCTCTTCTGATGACCATAATGAGCATGTTGTTACTGTTCTGTGTATGACTGAACTGAGTGGGTGCACACACTGTGTTGAGTATTGCTGTTGTGTGGTTATTTATTGCCATAACAGTTTGTGTGTATGTGCAGTTACACAGCAGTTCCTGCCAGGATGGTGACCAAGCTCTAGAAAGGATTGTATAATAATCCCAGAGCCTTTTAAACAGATTTTCTCTGAAGATGTTGTCCTTTATTCAGATTTCCAAGTATTTCTTTATTGTAGTCAAAAGGGGTGAGGAATGTGCAATAAAACATCACTAAAAATAAGAGTGGAAGAAGAAGTAACTGTAGCTTGCTCTGCACTCACTGTAATTAGTAGTTGCCTCCCAATTTACTTTGAGAAGACATTAGTTGATTATTTTATTACTGGTATCATGGTAGAGCTGGCTCTTGATAAGAGATTGTCTGTTTTGTCAGCTTCCGGAAGGGATTTGATATGTAAGAGGCAGCTTAGAGAGGAGTGTTGAGGTATCTTTGATGAACTCAAGGATTTTTGAGATTTGTGGAGATGTAAGAACAGTCAGTATGACTCTGGAAGAACCAAAAGGAGAAGGGCAGAAGTACAGAATGCCTTGGAAACAAGTTCTTTCATGTTCTTCTGGTAGCTGGAAATTAATGTTTCAGGAGCACGTGTCATTGAGGCGTCTGAAGGATGGGGAGGGAGATGTGATCAGAGGTGACACACACAAGACCATATAAAGTTATTGGTAATGTCCAGTGACACCCTTGAGCCCTGTCATTATAATTCTCTACCTTCTGCACTAGATTAATCATGTGTGTATGACTCTAGAAACATCTTGGTAAACAGATTAAAGGGAAAAATGTATTCAGATGTTCTAGGTAGAAAAGACTTTACTTATTGAATTGTCTTTTGCTGTCTTGGGTTGATATTAACTTGGAGAGATTAGCTTCCAGCTAACTGTCATATGGCTTTATAGCTAAGAAGGAAACATTCCAGCAACAGCTGATAAATTGCCACAGTGGAAAACTGCAATCCACTGAACATCTGTCAGTATCTTCTTAGCTATATGTGTTTCCCCAACTATTTTATTTCCAAAAATTTGTGCAGACTTTGATTTGTGGTTCCCATGGTTAGTGTATCTGAATTTGCTACATGTTATCTTCAGGAAAATTATAATTTTGGAGTACTTTAAGAAGCCAGATACTCTGTAGACCAAATATATTTATACTTATTCTGTTGGCAGTGTAAGTTCATTGAACATTAAACTTGTGTGAAGCCTTTTGCTAGCTTCATGTTGGCAACAAAAAACAATCTAAAAGGTTTTTGTAAGCAGACTTTAACATATTGCTGTGGGGACAGTGGCAGTTTCAGTATTCCTCAGTAGTATTCCAAGAACCTGTTAGAACATTACTTCAGGATTTGTTTTTCAATTCAAAACAAAACAAAAACCCCTCACAGAACAATCCCCAACCAAAAATCTACTCCATACACCCCCAAGCAAATGGGATAGGATAGATGAAGCGTCCTGCTGCTGCTGTTTTTACCAGTAAATGTGTAAGGTGGGATGTGCAATTGAGCTTCAGTCAGACTTTATTGTAGAGTAAAATGGCTTGTACTACCATTTTCTTTATTGTAGACAAAACCATAAGGGAGGGTGATGTAAAATTGACTCTGGAAGATACATGCCTAAGCTACTGGGAAACCAAATTACAGTAACTGGGAAGAGTTGATGGATCCTGACTTTGGGTGAAGACCGAGCAGAAATCGCATCAAAAGGTGCTAGAGGTTCTGTCAGCTCAGCTCTTGCTTCTTTTGGTTTTTGGGGTTTTTCCCCCAAGAATGTAAGAACTGCTATGCTGAGAGTCCTGACTGTGGAGACAGGTAGGGAGGAAAAGGATATGGAAAGCCGGTTTGTAGTGGAAAGTTTTTTTTCCTTTTTTTTAAAATAAAAACCCCTAGTCTGGCAGTAAGTGATTTATGAACTTTCTCAGAGGTGATTGTGGTTTCACCAGATCTTTTTTTATACATAGTTCAAGTCCGTGGTTGTCCATCCCTAAGGGCTCAAAAAAGCCCTGTGGTTTTTGCCAGCCACCGTCTGTGACAGTGGGAATCCCTGCTTTACATATATGGAAATGAGTGGGGGAAATGTGTCCTTTCAGTGTGAGGTTTTTTTGCCCTGAAACTGCTCCTTGTTCTGCCAGACTTCTTTGTGTTTTTGAGAAATGATGGGTGATTGTTTGGTGGCTTCATACTGAGAAGTCTCTCTTCATGTACTTTTGTCATATGCCAGACATTCCAGGTGCTGGTCACAGTTACTGGATAGTTATTTTAGTATTGATCATGTTTTCATCTTGTTGAAAAGAGTTTTTCATGTTGTTCAAGATTCAACTTCATGCAGGGGTGGAATTGTATTTACTGTCTTGATTTCTTTTGTTTTTCTGAGAGTTCTTAAGAGCTTTAGTTTCAGTTAGGTAGTACCTTGCCCTCGAATTACCCTCATCTTCACGGGCTTTCTCCATTGTCTGCCTGTGCTTGGTTTTTTTTTTTCCCTTAGTGGGTTTTGTTGCATAAACACAGGAAATGTGTGGTCGGGCACACTGCGCTGTCTGGGGCTGAGGTGGCTGCCTGCTCTGTCCTGCTCTGGCTGTCACAGCTCTGCTCTTCCCATTCATTCTGCTTCCTTGAGATGCTGTCACATAGGACTGCTGGTCTGGTAGTTCCTTAACCTAGCTTGATAAAAATGATTTGTTAGGAAAGAGCAGCAATGAAAATGCTTAAAGTGACTGAAATAATCTTGACAAAAGTGGTGCCTCAATCAGGTGAAATTTGTTGCTAGTGGGTCTGAGGCGTAGTGATTTCTATCAGCTATGATTGCTACCTGGGCACTTAAAATGTGTCCTGGGCCTTGGCAGGGGTTTAACTTTTTTCTTCTGGTCCTTTTAAAGTGAGTATTTGTTTGTCTTTTTTTTAAACTGGCATCTTGTATTTTGTAAGGTAGCTAAATTCCATTCTGCTTTTTCTTTCCATAATGTTGTTTTTTGTTTCTGCTCCGAGTTGTGAATGTGCTAATGATCGAAAATGTTCCCAGCACTCAGTGGAGGTGGTGCCTGAGCCTTTGCTGTCCCTTGCTTTGGATGTGGGGTGGTGAGAAACAGATTTCCCCAGTGCTGTGGTGTGGGAGCCCAACTCTGTGTGAGCATCACCCATGGCTGTCCTGGTGCACTGGCGACAGCAGGGCTGAAGCACTAAAACTGCCTTTCCAGTTGCCCCTTTTCTAGTGTGAACTATGCTATGTTAATAAGTGTCCTTTCACCATAAATTATTCCCTGTTTCCCAGCATAAACTTCAGACTTCGTTTCACCAGCATGGCCATTTACTTTCTCTGACTGATGCCAGCAAGAGTTTTTGGTGGGATTGTGTTTTACTTCACTACTTCCACGCAGAAGCAGTGACTTTCTTCATATACAATCAGTATGAAATACTTGTTTTTCAGAGATCTTGAACAAAGAAAATGATGCATTGTAGATATTTTTGAACAAAAATTTAAGTCTTGCCACTGCCAGAGTCCTAAATCAGACTGAAGGAAAAATCACAGTATGTGTCTGTCTGCCAGATGAGTTAAATCTTTCCACTTTGGGGTGATGTACACTGTAGAGAGTATAATATGAGGTAATTTAGAATATTAAGTTCACTTTTCTTAAAGGAATATTTATTGCCTATAATATGCTCATGACCCTGAGATTGGCTCAGCTCATCAGAGCCTGGTGCTAAAAACAGCAAGGTTATGAGTTTAGTCCCTGTATGGGCCATTTATTTAGGAGTTGGACTCAATGATCCTTGTGGGTCTCTTCCATCTCAGAACACTCTGTGAAATCTGTATTAGGCCAGGACTGCTTTCAGCAGAATAAATTAGAATATAATATTTTGAATAATTAAAAAAATGAAGCATTTTCCTGTAATTTCAGCAGTTTGTGCAGTGCTGACCCGTGGTGTTAGAGATTAGGGCTGCAGCTGCTCTCCACTTAGTGCTGAAGAACTTTGTGATTGCAAATTGAGTTTAAATTTGACGTTGTTGAAGAAACTCAAAATGAATGTTATTGCTTTCTAGTTTTAACTAGATAAAGTGTTGCTTTAAATTATTTAAATGGCTTAAGATTGCACTGTTTCTTAACAGTAAATAAATCCCTGTAAACATGGTGCTTTTTGTCTTTAGAGGCAAATGGTTTTGGAATTAAGCAGTGCTAGGCAATCTCATTATTTTTGCTTCTGCAGCAGCTGTGAATAGATTTTTGTGGATGGCAGTTACTAATGATTTTTACTTTAATTTTAAATAAGGCAGTTTTGCTAGAGTTCCTGGAAACTTGCCTGACTTACTATATAAAGAAGACTTTTAAGTCATCAGTTTCTGCCTCTTTGATAAAATTACTAAGTGGTTGGCCTTTGTCACATGTTTCTGACTGTGGATATAGTTCGATCTTTTTAAGCTGGCACTGAAGTTAAGTCTGAGCCTTTGCTTACCTCTGACTAATGAGCATCGTTCTCTTCCCTTGCTTGTATGAACCAAATAATCTGGAACTTCCCTGTCTTCCTGAATCAGCTTTCAGCCAGGCTGGCTGTCCAAAAACTGAGACCGAGCTCGTGGCTGCAGGAAGACGATGAGGATGCTACTGACACTGATACCAGGCGCAGCACACTTACAGCAGTTGCCAGTTTGGCCTCGATAGAAATTTTTTGTCTTCAGGTTTTGGCTCTTCAGTTCAATTGTGGCTTTATTGGTAACATACCAGTGTACCTTCATTCCTCTTAGTATGTTTTTATTTCCCAAAGTTGCACTGTTTCTTCATTTTTTGGGGAAAATATAAAAGCAAACTTGTCAGAATGTTTTGAGTTATTTCTTCTCAATGCATCTTTGGCACTCAGGGGGAAGGGTCTCCATATTTGCTGCTTGAAGAAATAAAACCACTAGTTTCATGAAGTGGGGAAGAATCTCATCACTTAACTCTGAACTTGTACCTTGAGCTATGAACAGATTTGTTTGAAGGCTGCTTTGCATTTAATCTCCCTTGTCACACGGTGGGTGCAGTTCCAGCTGTGCTTCAGAGATAACCCCAGGCTGCTGCTGGCTGGGGCCTGAGCTGTGCAGTGCCTGTGGCTGTGAGCCCTGCTGGGAGCTGACCAGCTGCCTGGTGGGGACAAACTCCTGTGCCAGCTCTGCCACCGTGTCAGCAAGCTGGATGGCCTCACTGGCTGCAGTCCTTACCTCCTGGGCAAGAGAGTGGATGGGACAGAATTTCAGGAGTCAGGGAATGCAGAATGTTTTTCCTTTTCCGTTTTAACCTGCAGTTACTTTGCACTAGATCCATGCTATAATTTCATAAGTTTTTTCAATGTGTCTGTATTAATTGTTCTTCCTAAGTGTTCATGATCCACCAAACTGGTTATTTCACAGCATTCTTTTTCTGTATCTTTAAAGGGTTTTTTTTATCCTTCCCAATCCATTTTAAGCCAGCCAAGTGTTCCTTTTAAACTGTACCTCTAATTTGCAATTTTTAAATTGATTTAATAGTACTTTTAAAGATAAAACAGTTTCTAAACAGCTAGAACCTGTTACTGAAATGCCTTTTGTATTTCTGTAGGTGTTGTTTTTGGTTGTTCTCAATAATGTGTATGTGTAGAGAAGAGGACTGAGCACAATATGTAAAAGTATGCATCTGTTCTTCTGTATCCTGATTTTCTGCAGTTGGGCTGGACTGGCAACATTCCCATCACTTAAATGCTTTTATGTAGTTTGGCTTTTTTAGCATTATCATAAACCAGTAAATGCAAGATTAAGTAGAATAAGCCTGCCTATAACTTCAGGTAAATCACATTGTTATTTGCACTCATTTTAATATCTAAATGTTTCTGTCAGGGAAGTTATTAATTGCTAGAACAAACTGCCAGGACAACGCTAGATCCATCATTTCTTGGTATGGTCAATCCCTGGATAATGCAAATGTGTTCTTTAATCTCCCCTTTTGGCAGGTTGAGTGATCATGTGTCCATACAATGATCTAGTCCAAGACACTGGCTAAGGCTGAATCCAGCTGGAAGAGAACCAGCTGGCTGATTTGGCAGCAAACTAGACTGACACACCCTGGAGCAGCACAACTGTGAGACCAGCATAGGGGAGGAGGTGGTGAAATGAGAATGAGTAGGGAAAGACCATGCAGGGTCACTGCTTTCGCCTCAGATTGTTGGAGTCACTGTAAAACTCTGGGTTCTGTAAGCGGCTAAAGCAGTCGTTCCTGAAAAGCAGAGCCTGTCTCTTTCCCTTTCCAAAGAGGTTAAGTGAAGAATATCCTTTTGTTAAGAGATTTTGGTACAAGGCTTGACAAAACTAGCAGGACTTAGAAGCTGCATGAGTGTCTGCAGGGTGGGCCATGGGCTGTTTGTTTGAAACCTCAGTGTCCCACACAACACTTCTTGCTGTGTTCAGCTGAGTTGGTGCTGTTCAGAAGCCAGGTGGAATGAGATGCCGTGCTGCAAGTGGGGCAGTGGAAGTGCTGAGGTGAGCAAGGCTTTTGAAGCCATGAAGATAAAAGCAAATATGTTAATCCCATGCTCTCCTGGGTATGGTAGATAAAGAGGCAGCAGATTTTCTTGAGAAGTGCAAACAGCAGAATGTAGCCTTTTAATTAAGGATAAATTATCATGAACTGTGCTGTTTTGCTCTTGAAAATCAAATACAGGACTTCCTTTGCCTGACCTGCAGTTACTGAAAATACATCTCATCCTTCAGCACAGGGAAGGAGAGTCTGTGAAGTGGAAGATTATACTAAAAACCATTACATTGACATAATCACATTATCAGAACCCCAAATATAACAGGGTCTGCTTTTACAGCCTACCAGTATCTGAATAAAGATGTGGGGTCAGGAAGTAAGGGAATTGGAAACTATCCCAGTTGACACCCTTTGCAGCTTGAGGAGATCTTGAAGGCATTTTTTAAATCATTGTCTGCTATACACACATATATACATATGTGTGTATGTGTATATATATATATATATACATATGTGTGTATGTATATATATACATATAATTACCAGTGTGGGGTTGTCAAGTAAAGGCACAATTAAGAGTTTATGAAATTGCTTCCTCTTGTTTTCATGTGCTCATCACCTTACTAGAAGCTTATTTTGTGGGAAGAGTTTGCTGTTTCAGTTTTAGCACTTCATCCTTACTGACAGAGAACTATAAGGCACATGTATGGATTGTAATGTAAATAGCTTCTAATGTGTAGGTTGTAGGAGAAAACCTGCCTTGATAGATAACCAGTAACAGAAAGCCTCAGGCTGAATGAACAGCAGATGAAATAAAGCTGTTTATGAAACAGGAGATGTGCTGTCAGTGCAATAAGGCACAGCCTGCCATCTCCATGAAGCAAGAAGACTCTACTGATTTCCCATCAACACAGAGCTGCTGGATCCTGCTGTTCACTGCTGTATCCTGGTTTTTCAGTTCTGAGCAGTGATTGAAGTGGTAAATCCTGACCTTGGTGTTTGAAAAAGCTGAGGTTGTATTACTGACTCTTCTCTCTTGATTTCACTTTTTTTGTGTGTGTGTAGCTGGGTCCCCAGGATTATGCCTGTACTTGTGAGTATGTGGGAACAACCAAGAATATTTCATTTGCATTTCTGAAATCCAAACTACTCCTTCAAGTGACTCTGTTGAGAGCAGCAGAGGTGAGGGTTGGCTTTCTGTGAACTTACCTCAGGTGCTTTGTCTCCTGATGGCAGCAACTGCTATCCCTTGCTTTTCTGCTTTTATCCCAGACTGCTTTTCATGAACTCCTGTAAGGCCTCTGATCCCTTCTCAAATTCTTCAAATACCAATCATGGTGTTACTATCAATTAGCCCTGTGAGACACAGCACATGCTGTAGCTGCTTCCAAGCTGCATATTTGGTGATCAGACAGCCATCAGGTTAGAAGGGCAAGTGTTGGGGCAGTCCTGAAGTCTTTTCCTTGGAAGGACTGGGATTTAAGTGCTTCAGTGCTGACTCTGCAAAAAACCCTAAAAATAAAAAATGTACAGCTCTTACTTTAGAGATGCTGCTCTTCTGGCATGTTTCAGCCAAGTGGGTGTACCGGGGAAGAATTACTGGGAGTGAAGCAGAAGGATGGGCAGGTAGGGATGCTCACATAACACTGATTTCTTCAAATGCTCAAGATTATGACCAGGTACCTAAAAAAACTCCACAGTGATTGGGGTGGGGGATGATTGATGAGCTTCAGTAGTAATGAACTACCTTACTGTCTGCTGGGGGCACGAGCAGCATAGTAGCCAGCAGGTGATGGGAAGTGGTTGTTCCCTACTCCCTGGCACTCCCAGGCAGGCTCTAAATTAATGTGTCCAGTTTTGCTCCTCCCTCCCCTCAAATGCAGCAGGAATGCCACTGAGCTGGAGAGTTGGGGGTGGTTGGGAGGCTGGTGCATGTGGTGTGCAAGAATTAGGTGTAGCCTGGAGAGAGCAACCTACTCTCCTTGGAGGCACAGTGAAAATTTATGAACCAATGCCTGCAAGTTAGGACAGAGGTAATTCCCACTGAAAATAATGTGGAAAAATTATGATGAGAAAAGTATCAGTATCAGAAAAGGCGCTTGGGGTGGCTGTTTTATCTCCATCCTTTCAAGGCTTCTAAAATTTAGCTGGACAAAGCCTTGAGCAACCTGATTTGACTTTGGGATTAACCTTGCTCTGACCAGTTTGGAATATGTAACCTCCAGAGGTCTTTTCAAACCCAATTTTCCTGTGATTTGAAGCATTGCAAGCCATGTAGATTGAAATAATGATCTTAATAAGAATTACTTAAATCCTTCTAAATGCATATGGAAATAGATATTTGAAGGACTTGCTCTCTGAACTTTTAAAACATAACTGACCTAATGAAACAATTTTGCCTCCTTTAAAACTGTCTGATTGAGATTGTAGGGTGCCCTTGAGCATCTGCTGTTTTGACTGGCTTTTGTAAAGTCCATTTCATAAGGATTTCTTTCTGTGCTTTTCTATCAGATGTTCAGTTTATTGTCTTGACTAAAATGTCCACACTAAAAAGTAAATGAACTTTATGTCACAATTAGTATGCCCTGACAGCATGGAGTCAGATACAAACACTTGTTCCTGTTATAATGCTAAGCATATTTTGTGGTTTTTGCAAAATTCCAATCTGGGACCATTCAGACTCTTGCATCATGTCTGTTTTTGCAGATGAAGGGAACACTTTGTGCATGCTCCGAATAATGCTTTTAAGTTCTTGTAAATTTATTTCAAAGCCAGATTCTTGCCATGTTTGCACAAGTACTAATTGTCATTCAGAATTAGAGATGTGCCAAATTGTAGGCTGTCTGTCAAAGCATTTCTGCATTTCTTTGGAGCGTAAAGGGAGTTTTCATTTAAACCCAAAAGGCTTTCAGAGATTTTTTTTGTTTTCATAACTCTTGAATTCATAACCTGGGGCTATGATCATGATGTCCTTTTTGGCTAGGAGAATCCTGGAAAAAAAAATCTGTAGGAGAAGCTGAAGCTTTTATAGTACTGTAGAGTCCTGACAGAAGAAAGAAATCTTCAAAGACAATTTTTTTTTTCAGGGGAATGGCTTTGTAAGAAGAGTTCTTAGATAAGCAACAGCCTCAAACTTATTTTTGTGAGCTAATTACCTAGTGAAGGCTTTAAGGGAACACGTATAAATACAGTGTTGACCTCAAGGTGCTTTCACTGCTTATTTGGTGCTTTGGATTTGAACAAAATATAGATGAAGTATGATTATTTTGTTCTTCAGTGCTTTTTGGCATGGCTTTGTTTTAGCAGAACTTGTTATTTGGTGTTTTGTGACTCACCTTGAATGTTTTGCCAAATAGATGTTATAAAATTAACTTTAGGGAAGGAACAGAGGAAGAGGCATAAATCTATATATAGAACAGTGTCTGAGTCATGGCTTCAGAAAATGTGTGGTTTTTTTAAATACGTTCCCGTGTGCCCTCAAAGATCCCTGGTTTTCTCTGCAATGTGAATTAGTAGCATTTTTTCACTTCCGCTTGTGGAGACATTTGCTGCCTTTCCTGCAGGTGTCACCTCTCATTTCTGGGGGGGTTTCTTGCTCTGACTGAAGGAAATAATATGCAGCACAAACCATCACTTTCTGCTCCATGTCACTTCCCAGGCAAAATGTTTTGTTCTCCTCTATCCTTATAAAGTATTAAATACCTGAAGGCAGTTGAGGTTTTATTCTAATACTTCGCATTTCATGTCCTGGGCTGTAAAGGGAAGAGCCCAGCAATTCTGCTCGTAAAAGTAGGGGGTTAAATTAAATCCACAACTGTAACATTTATTAAATTTATGACTGAGTTTAAGACAAGTATTTCTGATACTATTGGAGGAGACATGATGGGGTACTTCTTCCAGAGTTGATAAATCTGGAGTGAGGTATCCCTAAAACATGTTTCTTCCCATCTGGTTGTCAGTGGTGACTTATCATCTACAGCACAGTTGGAAAATTATGAGGGTATGTATGAAGACAATTTGCTTTAGGTGAGTGAAAATTGACAAACATTCAATTTTCAGTTGTGCTTTATCTTATACAGTGTTAAGCACTATAATGCACTCCAGGAAATTACAGGAGCCTGGAGTGGGAAAATGAGGCAAATGTGGTTTGTGTCTTTCAGAGCAGGCTGCTGGGCAGGGTTTCTGCTATACTGTTTGGTTTCCTTCCCAAAGTCTCTTGCTGATTGCACCCAAGCCAGCACAAGAAACTGATGTTTGAGGTGGTTGCTGTTAGAATGCAATGAGTTTCTCCTTAGTTGAAATAATTTGGGAGGAAAAGCCTACATTTTAAACTGTTTTAAACTGTTCATTTTCCTAATTATATCAGGCATTCTTACTGAGCTGTAAAATTCAACACAAACTTTGTATTAAAAATGCATGGTGAGTCATATCTTGGAGAATGCACCATTGCCTTACCCAATCTAAAAATGCCAGGCGGATCCAGGGCGGCTTCCAGATGGACGAGCTCTGTGCTGACAGAACCGAGTCTCCTGGCTTTGGACTGTCTCAAGGGTAGACTGCTATTTTTGTTTTTGTTTTCCTTTTTTTTTTTTTCGGCAAGCTATGGATGTAGAGGAATTGTTGTTTTAAGCAGAAAATATTTGTGCTAGAACTAGGTGATGGAGCACAGAGCAAGTTACAAAAGAAGTAAGGACAAATAGCAGATACTGCAGGGTGGACAAAGAAAAGGAAAAAGAAACTTGATTCAAGTTGCCTTGTCACAGACTTGAGACACTTGCCCAGGCTGCTCAGAGAAGCTGCAGATGTTTCATCCCTGGAAGTGTTTAAGACCAGGCTGGATGGGGGCTTGGAGCAACCAGGTGTAGTGGCCGGTGTCCCTGCCCATGGATGTTCTTTAAAGGTCATCCAAACTATCTTGAGATTCAGGCACAAATCTTTTGTAATGTTTTTTGTTGTAAAATATACAAATAAATTACCAAATTTAGCATGTTCTTTTTCAGAGACGTCCTGTAACTTTCACAGATTTCTTTTAATCTATGAAATCTTTCATATCCCTCACTGAGGTTTCTTGCTTACAGTTTTGATTTTACTTTTACAGCTGATAGGAAATTCTGCAGAAGTTGGCCAAACTGAAATTAGTTTCAGACACTAAACACTTCTCTCAGAAATACTTTCTCACTGCAGTGCCACTGACATCCAAATCACAAACTCAAGACAGTACAGTCCCCAGGAGCTCCAGGTGCTGTCTCACCACCCTCAGCAGCAGGAGTTCCTTCCTGAGGTCTAATCTAAATTTTCCCCTTCATCAGTTTAAAACCAGTGCCTCTAGTCCTGTCACTACAGACCTTGGGAAAAAAGTATATACTGAAAGGATGTAATAAGGTGCCTGTTATCATTAGAAAGTGGAAAATGTGGTGAGACCAAAGAGGAAAATAGCAGAAGTGCATTTGTGCCAGCTTGTTCCTTCCTCTCTTGCAGTGGTAGTTTTTTTCCCTTTAGGTTCATAGCACTTCATCAACATAGGAAGCTGACAGTTGCTGGGCTGTTGGAGCTCAAGAGTGGGGAAGCAAAGGCTTACATGAGATGTGGGATATTGTGGGAGTTTCAAGGTTGCTTTGTTGCCATTGTTTGGTTTGCTTGTTGTTGCTGGTTTTCTCTGGGGTGTGTGTTTATTCTGACTTCATTCTTTTTTTCCTAAAAGCTATCTTCATAGCAGTTTAAAATATACTCAGTGTAAGTACTGGAGAGTACTTACTACGTTTTTAACAGGTCTTGTAAACCCTCACATATCCAACAGCTCTGGCTGGTCAGCCCATGTGCTGAGGAAGTGGAAAGGGGCTTGTTGGGAATTTAGCCTGAGTGCAGCAGTGTCTGACTGCCCTCACTGATCTAATGCTGTTTTGAACCTGCCGAGCCTTCTGAGATGGGGTGTGTTGAAGGGAGAGTGAAGGCTCATACTCACTTCAACGTGAAATTACTTTAAACAGGGCAAATCCTGTTGTATCCAAACTGAGTCCCCACTGGGTGACAGCAGGGTGTTTATGGTGCTTCCAGAGACTGGGTGGACATAGCTGAGCTGGTTTTATGTAGAATCAGCTTGGGTCCAACACTGTATGTTTGTATGTATTGGAGGCATCTTTAGTGCTTGAAAGGATTGTTTGTTTGCCCAGCAACCTGAACTAATAAATTGTACAGATTTAGGTTCTCTGTCTTTGAGATAATCCATGACTGGATTATTAGCTTACAGCTATTTGGGAATTAACTGTGTATGCTTAAAAGAAAATGTACATAGAACGGCATGAAAATATTTCTATTTTATTGGCATTGTGTTGTATTATTATAAACTAATGAAAAAATTCTCATGGCTCTGAGCATTTTGCTTTAAATAAGACCGTAAGTTCAATATTTGAATAAATTAGGTCAGCATTATCTTAAACTGCAGAGAACCTCCTCTGCCACTTCCTGTCCTCGTGGCAGCAGAGTTTGCTTGGCTGGCACATGGGATCAAAGCTTCAGGAGCCAGGAGGAGGTGTGACTGCTTTGGTACAAAGCTGTTTGTCTGGACTGGAGCTGGCACAACTGGTGGCTCCCTTGGGAGGAGGCACAGGTGGAAATGGCTCTGCCATGTGTCACTGCTACTCCAGGGGCCTTACAGGAGACGCCTGACCTCCTTCTGAGCTCCTGTGAAGGTAAAACATCTCATTGGTGATGCTTAATGCTTGCTGTAGCCCTTGTGATGCAACTGTTTGTAAGTCCTCCACGTGGAACATGACTGTGATGGCTCTGCATGGCTCAGCTCAGAGAAATGTCTGCTCTTCTGTGTGGTGTGGCTCAAAACTGGTGACTGTACAGTTAAATATGTGTGGGCTGTGTGGCTGCCATTAGCTAATTACACTTGTTCAGTTTCTTAATAGCATGGAACTGCATCCTTACCATCAGAGTTGACAGGAATCCTTGTATCAATTATGTGTTATGTTAGGATGTGGTTTTATGGCAGATATTGGCTTTGAGCAAAGCAGCAAGTGGTGAGGGGCAAGATGAGTGGATCTGTAGGGGGAAATTGCTCGTGTGAGGGACCAAATTCAGGTTTCAAGTTTTGGACATTTTTATATCATTGTAGTTTTAGTCTTGTCCCATGGACACAATGCCTGTTAAAGATTAATGTGCATTAAGTGCATTACTGGGTTTAGTTTCAGTGAAAATTCCAGATTACTTTGTGAGACTGTTCCACATTGAACTGAACCACCACAAACGAGGGTGGTTTGGAGCTTCACTGAGCTCCAGGGTGCTCCTGATCTAGGATATAACAGGGATGTAGAAGGTGATCTGAAGTGGCTGTGAAGCAGTCCTGTGTCTGACCCTGCAGTGAGACATCTTAAGGAGATAAACTTGCAGAAATTTGTCACTACAAGCTTTCTCTTGAGCTGTTTTCTTTATCTGATTCACCAGTATTATAAACAACTACTAATTTAAGCAGAAACCAGAGGAAAGGACCGCTGAATGCACAAAGAAGAAAGCAGGGGATCACAATATCCTTGGCTTAAGATATGTTGCAAATACAGCTTTGTGGCTTTCCCACTCTGTTGGTGATGTAACTTCTTTGAGCACCATGTGAAAGGAAGTAGGAAGTACTGGATGTTTCCATCTGTTCAAAGTTCAGTCCCTCAGCTGTCCTCAGTTGGATTGTTATTGGGGTGTGAAAGGAAGGGAAGGACTTTTGCACAAGACCAGTGTTCAGAGTGGTTTCCCTGATAGTGGGAAATGTGAGGCACTCCTCTACTCAGATTGAGGGACAGCAAACCTACATCTGTACCCCAAAGGAATACTTGGATCTTTGGGGAACCGGTCTTTCTGCTCATTTGTAATCAGGAGTGTGAAGCAGATGCAAAGCCTGGAGGGAGCCTGGCTGCAGAGCAGTGGGAGCTATTGGCCAGGAGGGATTTGTCTTTACTTCCCAGACCCTGGTGCTCACCTTGTGCATGTGTCTTTACAGGAGAGCTTTGTAGACAAAGCTCACAGTTTTGGGATCAGGAGCTAGAATTTTAAGGGCAGTGGGAAGTCTGTCAGGCCTTTCTATTTAAGCATTTAGGTTGTCATCAGTGGCTCAGGTCAGGGTGACAGGAAATTACATGGTATTGAAGTGGAAAGAAAACATTCTTATAACCACCTCTTATGTTTAACACTTACGGAAGTGTTTTCATTGTTCAGCGTTTAAACACCTGAGCTACTTTTTCAGTGTTAAGGTCTATCTTAAGTGGCTGAATATGTACTATTATATTAGTATTAAACCAGCTGGAATTCCTATAGCTCATAAATGGTGGAAGCATTTTTGTAGGAAAGCAGTTGGAAAGATCACTCTTTTTAAGTTCAGCACCTGATTTTGAAACAGTTGTGAAGAAGAGTATGGTAGTGAAAAAGGTAAGATTGTGTCTTCTGTGGTCTTTTGTCTGTAGTCTAAACTTGGTCTGCTATAAAATATCTTAGTAACTCTATTCATACATAATAACAAAATTGTTAGGCTTTGTTTTATAGAGACTAAACTTGGCAGGTTTTACATGATGAATGTTCAGGTGGAAATAGCAGTACTAATGAAGTTTGTTTTAGGCATCTAGCAACTGTCTGTTGTGATAAATTGGGAAAGCAAAAGCTCAGTTTCTAATACAACTGCAGTTCTGCTGGCAAGGTACTTCTGGAGGTCACAGGAATTTCCAGGGTTGTTGTTCCAATAAATGACTTTGAATTGGCCTGAAACCTGCCTGAAGAGACCTTTATGGAGCACTGCAGCAATTCTTGCTGCTTCACATTGGACTCTGTCCTTCCAGGCCTTCAGCAAGTTTCAGCAAGGCTTCCCAGTATCTACACAGATTTCAGTTATCTGATGAATCCCTCTCCCCTCTTTTTAAAAAATGTATAAGCTATTAAAGTGTGCTTTTAATGGAATTTATTTTAAATCTGGTTTGTCTTTTTTTTGTCTACTACAGAAAAGTCACTGGGTTGTGACAGCATTGTAATACCCTAAGCAAAGTACCAAGAATGTGAAATTGTGCTCTTGGCTGGATGAGTGCCTATTTCTGTTGAAGACACAGGCATGCTAGAATTTTGATATATTTTCCACTCCTCCTTGATTTATGTTTTGATTTCTGTTTTAGGGCTACCAGAGGGCCTTAGTCACCTCTTATAGGCATCTTCAGAAAGTATCTGAGTAGCTGAAGTCATCCTTTGTTTAAAATCAGAAAAGATGGGTATAATGAGGCCATGCTTTTTGGGAGACGTGGCCTCTGCCTTGGCACTGGGATGTGGTTGGCAGAAGAGCTGGTTGTGTAAGGTTTGGACAAGTGGGGAGTCCAGCTGTGCCAGCAGTGACTGAATGCCTGGTGCAGGCAGCGTTGCTGTCTTGGCTGACAGTGGGAGCTGTTTTGTCAAAGAGGTGTTGGGTAGGACACTTCGTGCTGTGGGGAATAACATAGTCTGTAGGTGCTGACTGGGCTGACTGGCTTTGATGTGTTTGGTATGTTTTACCACAGAATCAGCCAGGTTGGAAAAGACCTCCGAGATCATGGAATACAACCTATGACCAAACACCATCCAGACCACTCAGTGCCACATCCAGTCTTCCCTTACACACCTCCCTGGGCTGGCCATTCCAATACGTGATCACTCTTTTCACCCTTTTGTGAAGAATTTCTTCCTAATGTCCAACCTAATTGTTTCACTCGTTTTGTTAGTGAGTTGTCATCTTACTAAAAAGCAAGAGCTGAGCAGACCCCTCCCACAGAGCCCTCTTCTTGCAAATATGTGCAGTTAATAATTTTTTTTTGTAGCTCTGTTGATTTTAATCAGTCAGTTGCCCCTGAAAATGGGTCAGAACCTTCAAAAAACACCATCTGGAAGGTTTCCTGGGTATGTTGGAAAGCTGTCATCAGATGACAGTCTGTATATATATATTTGTGACATTTGTTTGTTTTCATTTTGTCCCACTGCCTCTTGTGTTTTCAGTGGGCACTGCTTGGTCTTTTCCACACCCTGATCAATGAGATATCCCTGAGCCTTTTACCAGCTCTTTCAGCCTTTCCTTGTATGCAGATACTGTGAAAACTCAGGAGAAAGTTGTCTGCCCCTCTCGGGTGAACTTTAGTGTTTCTGGATGTGCTAGAAAAGCACGGTAAACCTCACAGTGTTCCTGCTTAAGCCTAAGACTATTTTTCATTTGAGACTTGATCGTTACGGACTTTAAGCTCCAGATAATTGATTTGAGTGAGGTTTGAAAAGGAGAAAGCAGTGTAAAAAGCAGAGGTGAGGTAAGATATGGGGGTTTGATAGCTTATGTTGCTGAGGAGCTCTGCTGCACCTTCTACCAGTTGAGAATTTTTAAAAACAGTTTTGACCAGCTTATATTACTGGAGTCCAACCTTACTGCTGACTGATTGCAGTGTACCTGTTCTTGAGTAAAGCTTTTAAATGAGAACCTGAAGCATTCAGAACTAGTGCAAGCATTAAGAAGTATAATCAGTAAACTAATGTAATTTCTAGTTAGTGTTATTATAAGGAGTTGTGATTCCTTAAAAACATTTTCTGTCATTGCTGGACTCTGTTTTTACTTGGGTAAATATTATACTTTAGTATTTTTCAGAGATTTATTTAATCTGGACTGTTTTGGCAGTACAGAGGTTTCTTCCCCATCACCTGGATGATTCAACTACTTGCTAATATTGAAAAGCAAAACTTGTAATTGTTCTTGAGGACCACGTGGTAGCAAGACGTGGGATGTGTAGCTCCTTGCTGATCCTCTGCCATCATATGAAAAAAATCTATGGGATGAAACATCTTGACATTCCCCATGGTCCCTTCCACTTCCACACATGAGGCAACAGAATTCATAGCTCTTTTGTCTATGTATCCATGAGAGCAAGGGTGGCTTTGGGTATCACTCACAAATACAGGAGGAAATTCAGCACCTCAATTTCAAGTGTAAGAAGCTGATGTCTGTTTACTGCTATTTGTCTTTGGAACATAAAGAAAGACATGTGGATGATGACTGGGAGGTTTTTCAGGTTCTCTATTTGTTGTTGGCATGACCAAGTAGGTGTTTTGTGGTCTGGAAAGGTGACCAAATGAATGTTCTGTGCATTTCAAACACAAATACAGAAACGTTCTCCCAAGGGAATAAATAAGCTTTCAATAGAATTGGTTCATGTTGACACAGTGTGGGTGTGATTATCTGCTGCTGCTGTGGAAAAGGGACCAGGTGTTTGGCAGTTCAAGTCCCTGCTGTGAGCATTTGCCATGACTGACACTCTGTTGTGATCCATTTTCCATGTTTAGCTTTGTAAAGCTGTTCTATAGTGTATATATTGAACAGCATGTATATATGCTATCTGCTAATGTGCTTCAAAACAGTGTATCATGAGAGAAATATGTGACGTGGATATTTCTTACATTCTTCTACATTTATAGATTTCCAGAATGGCTGGGCTGAGTGGGTTGGAAGGTGATGTTTTCATTTGCAGACTCTTAGGTGATGAATGGCTGTTGTCTTTATGATTTGTGACTGCCAGAATTTCCTGTATGTTTGGCAATATTTTGTCAGCCACTCAAGAGACAATTGTGTGCAGAAGCAAGACAGAACTACTCTGCTTGCTGCAGGCGGTAATGGGGGAATATGATGCTTTGAAACAAGCTTAAAGAGTACATTTGGCAAAGATAAGTGTCTACAGCACAAAAAGCATGTGCTAGAAGTTCCAAGTGCATATCATAGGCAGGTAACTCTGGTGATGACTTCTGTTCATAAGGAAGAAAATGGTTATTTTTTGTTAAAGGAAGAAAATTTTTAAACTAAGTCTTCAAATTAAGTCTGGCAAAACTAAGCCTTCACGTTTATGTCTACTGGTTCCTTTGTTAAAGGGTGCATTCAGAAAATAGTTTGCCAGACATATCATTCAAGCATCTCTTGCATTCATGACATCTTCATGTTCCTTTTTTTACTAAGGGTTTTCTGGCTGTCCATGGGCAGCAGAAGGATAAAGTCTTCATTGCAATCATTGCAGCTGCACTTGTGATTAAAACTGCCCACAGATCAGAATTACACATTGGTTTAATGCAGCCTGAAGTTCAATAACAAGCTTTTTCCTGTTTGATTCCTTCATTTTTAAATTAATTGTCGGGTATTATTATGCACTGATAGAATAGATTAACCTGGGGAAAAAACTTGTACAACCTTTCAGGATTTCTGTCTTTTGACCTTGTGCTCTTGTGCATTGTGATCTGCAGAGGAGAGGGAGGTTTCAGTGAGGACAGTGTTTTAACATTTGCCAGTGCCTGGATATTTGACTGAATTTGAGTGAGAAGGAAGATTATTTGATTGCTGCAGGTCTGTAGAAATCTCAGGCATGAACAGAATTTCTTGATGAACAAATGGGTCTTTATTGCCAAACAAACCTTAAGCTGCCAGTGAGCAACTTTCATGGATCTCATGCAACAGATGGACAAGTGTGTGAATACACTGCTGTGCTCCTCTGAGTAAACTTAATTGTACCAAAAGTAAAGCTCACTTGCTTATTCTACTTCACACAAACTAAATGACTCTGAAGGAGGGTGCTTTTTTACATGTTTGCAATTTAAGTTGTATGATGTTGTCAATCACACACCTTCTGGCTGTATTGAATTTCTTGGATCAAACCTGCAAAAATTGTGTGTGTGCAGCAATTAGTTTTTTTGCAAACATAGTAGCAGGCTCAAGCATGAGGATTAACAAAGCATTGCAAGTATGTACCATACACACAGTGTCTGATCCTTGACCCCAAATGGGCACTGAGTCAGAAGCACTTGCCCTGTGGGCAGTGATTCATAATTAGTAAATCTTCCGCTGGAACTTGGTGGGGGAAAAAAACATTGCCAGCAATTCCTTCCACCAGACATGAGCAAAAGCCTACCCACCACCACCAAAATATGACCTGGTGTCCTATTCCTGAATTTACTTTATTCTAATAGGTGACTATCCAATTGTTTCTCCCTCTCAAAAATATGTGGGAATGTCACAGTTCACAACTGAGCATTGCTGTGAGGGAGATGCGTGTTGTTAGCATTCATTTTTAGGTTTGCCTTTTGAACATGCACGGCTTTCAAGTTGCATTTCCCAGTCTGAGTTGTATTCATTGTGCGTGTTTTTTTTTTTTCCTTTTTAGTGGACTATATTGTGGAATATGACTATGATGCAGTGCATGATGATGAGTTAACAATCCGAGTTGGGGAAATCATCAGGAATGTGAAAAAACTGGAAGAAGAAGGATGGTTGGAAGGGGAGTTAAATGGCAGAAGGGGCATGTTCCCTGACAATTTTGTGAAGGTGAGTTTTCTGCTTTGGCTTGATTTTACTGTGATGGTGTGGCTGGGTCATCGTTACTGAAATAGTCGGAATACACAAAAGTTGTATTTGTAACTGGATGGGTTTGGTTTTTTTAATGGGAAGACATTCATGGTGCTGACATTTTTTTAAAAATGCTTTTGAAGATTTTTTAAATTTAAGCTCTGCTGTCTGTTCTTACTTTAGCGTTTATTTTGGCCTGTGTCCTTACATTATGTGTTCTGTGTCACTCTGACTTCAACCAAGCTGTCTGTAACCATGGTTACCTGCTTTAGTGGGATGAATGGATTAAAAAACAAAAAATATAGAAAACCTCTAAACCTACCCCTACAGAAGACATCCAGCCATGAGAGAGTTGGCAAAGTGGGGTCACAGCTCAGCTCATCTATAATGAAAAACTGCATCCTCAGGCTGTGCTGATGTGGATTCTTCAGCCTAGATCAAGCTGCTTTATTTGAAGGGGCAATTCTGCTTTACCCTGGACTCTGCTGCTGGCACTGCCTTTTTTGTGACTCTGCAAACTCCTTGGTGTAACACTTTCATATAGTCCAAAGTGAATGTAGGTATTCCTGCCTCTTTTGAAGTGAAATTAATTCTTTGCAAACCAGACCTATCCAATGTGTCTTACTGTGATACTTTCATATTGTAAAACCCAAGGGGATATTGGTCCATTGCTATAAACACTTCTTTACACTTACTTTAAATTTGACAATTTTTCTGAAAAACTGAAAAAGTGAAATTATTATTTTCTGATTACTGTGAGAGGTTTTAAGATTTTCCTTTTAAAACTGATGGGAACAATCCAGTTGTTCTCAGAGAGGGTCTCCTACCAAGGGAAAATTTGTACAAATGCTTTTCACTTGTCTAACATTTTCAAGTTGTTGGTAGTTTAGTTCAAAGTCATTTTGGGATTTTGAGTCCTGTATAAATAGTAATTTGACCTCAAGTGGTGTTTGATGATCACTGTGCTGATGTTCTTAATTAGCTCTCAAGTGCTGTGTCGGGAGAAAGCATCAGTCTCTTTACTGGTTTGTGTGTCAGCAACTTGTCCTGCTGCAAATATGGGTCGCATGTGACATGTTTCTGTGTTAATTACCATGCTTGTTGAGTGTTTTCTTGCCCTTCTGCAGCTGTGGCTTTTATAAACTGTTTAAAATTATTTCCATCCTGATTATTTCCATCTCAGCTGCAGGTATTTTTATCTTTCCAGCTGTTCGTATGTGCTTGGCATGGTTGGATGTCCTGAATTACAGGGGACAGTCAGTTTTCTAGAAGGTCTAGGAGTTTGGAGAAGCAGAAGGGAAGTTGTGTAGAAGAAAATGATCACTTTGTTTCATGACAACAGGGGTAACTTGCCTTCTTGGTGCTGGAGCTGACTGCAGTTATGAGGCTGATCTTGGGAACTTTTCTCCAAGATGGTATGTTTAGACTGGAAGGCTGTTGTGCAGTGGTGAGATCATGGGAAAGCACTAATTGTTAGGGAGGTGAAAGTTGTGTAGTTTTCTCCATGGTCAATTTAATTATAGTTTCTTTGTAAAAGTTAATTTACAGGTAGTGATAGTTTGAGAGAATATTTCTGGGAAAGCTGTTGCAGAAAAGTGTTTTGGTGGTGTGTTGCTGTTGTTTATTTGTTGTGCTTCCTCTCAAACCTTTCTCATTTGCTGCTGTGGTAGGTTGTTGGATCATGCTGCAGGATCTATGGGATATTACTATGACCAGACTGCTGCAAGTGCCTCAGCAGCTAAACTCAAATGCCCCTTCTTGGCCTGGTGTGCTGTGAACACCTGCAAGGTGTGGGTGGCCTGCTGGAGGGGGTGGAAATGAGCTCAAGCAGGACTGGACTTTGGCTCTGTGAATGAGGAAAGTCCCTGCAGAGATGGATTTATTTGTTTGCTGCTGAGAGCAGCCACCACCATTGGGAGTGGTAAGAACAGTGAGGATGCTGACAAGAGATGAGTATTGCTGACTTCTCATGACCCACACGAAAGGGAAGGAGCACAAAAGTCTGAAAGAGCACAGAAATGTGACCGGAGAGCACAAATTGTTGTGGGCAGTACTAAAGGCTGCACCAAGTTTTACATATTTGGTTGCAAAATTCTGGGGCTCTACTTAAATATTTATCACTTCCTGAAAGGATCATCTTACTCTCCTGTTATGAGTGTAATTTCATGCATTAAATGAGGATCTGGCCTGAATGCATTATGTGGTTAAATTTGTGGCTAATTGGTGACATATATATACACACTGGTTTGTTAAGCATTGAGCCGTGGCTGGGATATAGCCTCTCCATGAATGGCAAATTTTAATTTGTGCTGATCTGGAAAAGATTAAAATTTGAAGCTGAAAGTGCATGTGTTATCCACTAGATTTGCCTTCATGTGTGAAATTAAAAACATAATAAATATGACAGATTAAGCTGGGTAAAGATAAACATGTTTTCTTTTTCAAATGTTAGATGTTATTAGAGAAGATAAATTATTTTTTAAAAAGAAATAAAAGCCTTTGATTTTCATCAACTGGAAGAGAATTGGGAGGAAGGTTCTAATTCAAGCTAGTTTGTTTTTGCTAATTTTATTAGTTTGTCTCTTCTTCATCCTGTGTGAGGGCAGGAAAAGAGCTTGTTGCCTTGGTGCCAGCTGCAAACTGTCCTTGGCTCTTGGGCAGCACAAGGCTGCTTCTTGCCTGTTGGAAGGACGAGCAAAATGTGGACAGGAGGATTATTGCTGCATGCTGCCTGAATATGTTGGATGCCCCAGATTCAGACTGTATCCTCACTGCTAAAGCAGATCAGTCCCCTTCTGTTCCCTCCTTCTGAGCTCTGCCCCTCCATTGGATTTACTGCCATTTTATGCCACTTCTCATGCTTTGGCAAATGCATCTTTTCTGTCTGAAGTATGAATAAGTGCTGTCAGCTTCATTTTGGGTTGTTAAAGCAGGAAATATATTTTTGATTACGTCTTCCTTTTTTTTCTCAAGTCTTCTAAATATGCAAAATAATTTTAAATTGTGGTGGTAAGCTTGTTTCATGCAGTGGTAGCAGTTGGATCTTTGCTGTCAGAGGTGCAGCAGAGGAAGCTGAGACTGTGTTTTTAATTGGGTTGATTTGTTGTACAGTGTGGGTGTGCTAAGCCCTATGTGACTTTGAAACACTCCTATGGAGAAGGGAATTGATGGAAGCTTCTTGTGGATACTGATGTAATGTGGATGCTTGGTACCTTATAACATAATCTTGTAACTTTTTGGTTTTGTTTTAATGGCTTCTACCCAAGTCTTTTGCATATTGATGGGGAGATCCTGGAAAATGACCAGAGCTTGGTGATGTCTGGTTCCTGGTGCCATCTGGGACCAGGATGTTTTCTGTGAGCCCATCACTTGCTGGGTTAATAAGGAGCAGTCTGAGATGGTCTGTCCCAAAAGGTGCAGTTCTTGGTGCTGACTTGCATCATTTTGCTTTAAAAGAAAGAGAACTGGTAGACTCAGCTAAGGGGAACCCCATAAAGCTTCTGAAGCATCCTCAGATACTACTGTGCAGTGCCACTGCGTGGGGTGGGGAGTGGGAGGTGTTGTAAAAGTTGGCTGTGAACTCTACTCTGTATGTGGGATGTCCAAAGCAGTCCTAAAACCAGGAGATGGTGGTAAATGTACAGTTGAGTACAAGCAGGTTAAAAAAAAAGTGCAAGCAATTGCACTGCCTACTTGTGGAGCTCATTTCCTTGAATTCAGTTTTCAGTGCTGCAGCTTCTTAAAGGTGTTCTGCCTGTATTGCAGAGCTGGATTTTGGAGTGCACACGTTTCCAGTGTTATTAACAAAACCTCGTCTGAAATTCCTGTTTAAACTGTGTGCATATCCTCTTTGAGTGGAGTTGAATTAGAGTTCTTGTTTCTGACATTGTTACTGCCATTTTTCTGCTTCTTCCTGTATGGGCAATTTAAAATAAACAACTTCATAAATTCCTGAAAGGATTTAGCAGTGGAACCTAGCAGACTTTTATTGTTTTCTTTGAGAGCAGCTTTTCCTTTCTAAAATCCATCACAGTGAAAAATGTGCACACATTAGTTTGTTTCCAATGGGATTTAGAGAAATGTAGTAATGCTGTTAGGTGGAATGTGTGAGGTTTTTTGAGATATTAATGTGTGTGGAATGTGGAAGACTTTTTGATTTTGGGTTGGGTTTTAGCTCTGTTTGCTTCTAGACTTTATATAATGTGAAGGAACAGTTCTCTGGAAGTAAAGATTAAGAGTCCAGGCCTCCCCTCGTTCAGGAAATCCCCCAGGCCTCCCTCTTTTCTCTGGCCCAATGGATCTTAACTCCTTCTTTGCATTTACTTTGACAAGGTGGACTAAGATTCTTTTTTGTTGATTTATTTGTTTTGAGTAATTCTATTCACTCTCCAGACACCTGTTGTGTTGATAACTGAAAGTGATGATTTGGTGTTCATCCTTCTGCTTATTTTCTTAAGGCTTTTGTCTCTACATAGCTGAGAAGGTTTTTTTTTAAGAACTGAAGTTCCTTGTTTTATTTCATTTATTGCTATCTTAGTTTTGTAAATAGTTGTATTGTGAGTAATAGGCTTTACATGGTAGTAAAACCAGTTTGATCATAAGCTCACGGCAGTCACTCGGAGGAGGGAGGAGCAGTGGATAGATTAATCAGTAGCTTTCATCAGTTAAGGCAGAGAAGTTTGCCAGCAGGCTCTGGGGACGTTCTGGTGAGCGAGCTGGGCACTGCTCTGAGTGAGTTTGGGCCATGCAGCCCCCCAGCCTTGGGGCTGGTGCTGGGACAGCCTCCTGCCTGCACAGGTGTGAGCAGCTGCTGCTGCTTTAGTGCTGAGCCTGGATCCTCTCCAGGTTAACACGTGAACTTTGCTCGCTGTGACATTTTTCTTCCTCCCCCTAAATAAAAAAAAATCTGCAACCCTGGGTGTGTTCGAGCAAATATGTCCTTGGAAGGGGTAAGCTTTTTTTTATTTTCCATATGTTCTTAACATCAAATGTTGTAAACAGACTTTGCGTTTCGGGGTAGTGAATGGAGACAGCATGAATTTAAAAATTATGCTTGCAGTATGATTTTGAGAGTTTATTTAGTATATGGTGTAAATTCTTGGTCTGAGAATTGTTTGTGTAATAAAATTACTTGGGGTTGGTTTAGCTCATGTCCCCATCTGTAGTATAGGGAGATGCTTAGAGATTGCATACAACTACTTTGCTTGTAGAAAGAGTTCCTTTCTAAAAGGATGATCTGTTTTTAGTTGATTCTTTATGTTCAACTTCCTGGTTTGTGTGTTTGTGGAAACAAAACACAGCCCAAGCCTCTTTTCTTCCCTTTTCATCACCCCTAGATGAACCCTGTAGAGTAGCACAGCTGTCCTACCTTCTTAAGCCAGTCTTTGCTGCCTCTGTCCTGTGTTCTTACTGGAGGGATGCTGTTAAACACAAGCGTGGTGTGAGCCAGTGAGAGAAGTTTTGGCTGAAAGCTCCTTCAAGCATAGCATCTTCCTTAATTTGTTTTCAAAAATTGACCTCACCCAGAACTTTAAACAGGAATCATGGAGTTGGGATGGATTGCAGACAAGACAGAGTCTTCTAGGTTAGTTCTAATCTGGGCATGATTGACAAGTGTAGTAACATTAGTTAAAAAGGCAAATGAATAAATAAACTTTTTAAGCAATGGGTATAGGTTAAGCCATACACATTTAGTTTGAAATAAATAGGATGTATTTAAGGACTAGAATACCTATTTCCAAAATGTTGGTGTCTTCTGAAAGTGTTCTGTCCAAAATCTTTGCATCCAAGTAAGGCTTGGAGAAAGCAAGATATACAGCAATTTATCAATCCGGTTGGTGAAATTGCATTTCAGTTCATACAGCCTTTTCCTTTGCTTTATTACTGTTGTGAAGAAACTGTCACCACTCGCAGTGGGCTGTGCAGGGAGGTGACACTGAGTGCTTAGAGCAGCACTGCTTCCCAGGCAGAGTAGGCAGCCCTGCTGGTAAGAAGGTGATGTTTGCTTCGGAGCTGGCAGTTCTTGTTTCTCAGAAACAAAGATTACATGCAAGATTGAAAGCCATATTAAGTAATTTCAGTTTCAGTGCGGAGTATATGAGAGAAACGCTGGGCTCTTGTCTTCAGGCAAGGAGTGAAGCTGAGCACTCAGGCTGGTGCTTTAACACCTGTTGCCAATACTATGATGTTAACCCATTGTTCCTGCTGATTTTTCTTCAGGCATTTAGGGGAAATAGGGCCACTGGAGGAGAGTGTAATTTCAGGGGGTTCCTTGTGGGTTTGCCTGAGCTGCACCTGCTAATCCCATCCATTGGCATATGCCTGGGATTTGTGAGGATGGTGACAATGACTCCTGTGCTTGTGGGGTGAGAGACAAGTCTCTGCTATCCAGCTGTTTTGGCTGGAATAAACAAGGAAACAGTTTTTTCTCAACTGGAATGTGGGTAATTGGCTTGGGTGAGCCTTACTAAGGATGTGGAAATGATTGTTTCTAAAAACAACAGTAAAGAAAATTACATCAGCTGAAAACATTGACAGATAACCAATAGCACTGATATGTCGGCATTTTCACTGTCTTTTAGAGCTCACCATGATTTATTCTTACTCCTGTGACTTTACCAGTTGAGTCACTGGATTCAGACTGTTTGGGTCCCAGCTGTGTGAAGTCCCTCTGTGATGTGACTGTATCTGGCATGAAGAGGGGAAGTCTGGAGGTGTGTTTGATTTAGTGCTGTAGAGCTGCTGTTGCTGACCCAGCTCTGCCCACGCAGCCATTTGTGGGCACATGTGTGTCAGGTTGTCTTTTCAGCTGTCACCACATCCACACAGGAATTTCCTTTGTTGGTCTTCGTTGGGGATGTGTGAATTATTTCATATGCCGAGGCAGTAGAAGTGTCTTGTTTGGTAAGAAAGGGCATGCAAGTGAGTTGACTATTTGAAATATTTATCTTGATGGACTGTTAGATCTGAAATGTCAAAGATGCTTTCTTCAAAAGTGAACTATTTAACTGCAGGAAATTTGTTGGAATGATGTGTCCTTTCCCTGTCTGAGATGCCCTGTGCTTTAAGATGTTGAAAAAATCACCTGAGAAAAACATTTCACTTCACATTCACAAATTACTGTTTTATTGTAAGAATAAAAATCTGTGGCGTTGTGAAGTCTTCAGTGGCTGCCTGTGAGCACAGAATGGGGAAAACACTGGTGGTTCTTGTAATATTTAGTATCTTTTCAAATATGGAATATATATGTTGATACTGTGTTGTTAAGAACATGAGAGAAATGGAAAAAGCTTTTAAATTTTGGCTCAGTGGCAGCACTGATGTGGAACTTTAGGGAACTTAAGGTGCTGTTCTGAAGGACAGCAGGATAAAGCGTGATTAATGACCTGTGTGCATACTGCTTAATATGCTAATCATTCCCTCTGATTTGAGTTATCCAATTTTGTTGATTGTACCTGTGCCTCTTGCTTTTCTGAATGCCATATCAGCTTGTGATGTTGCTCTGTGGTAACGGCACACTCCTGGTGCTCTGATTGAGCTTGATGGTTTGTGTGGAAGCAGCAGCAGGTTTACACATGTCCTTATTCTTGTAATCATGTGAAGCAGCCTGCTCCCTGGTCTGTCCTTATTTAGTTGTTACACTTGATTCATGTGTAATTTTATAGCTTTCTCTCCAAGCACAGGAGCAAGGCAACCATTCCCTGCCTGGAGGCTGCAAACAGGGTGTGCTTCATCAGGAAGTGTTTGCAACCATCACTGAGCAAGCTGCACAAAGCATTGCTGGGGCAGCAGGGACGGAGTGGGCTTGTGCAGGAGCATGACTTTTAAGTTTAGACTTTCCCTGTGTACAGAAGTCTAAAATACAGCTATAAATATGCACTCTGGAATTAGCATATGTAATAGGACCAAAGAGGTCAGTGATCCAGGTGCTGTTTGCTGTAATGTTTGTTACATCCCAGGAGGCTCTGGCTGCACATTCCAGCCATGTAATTGTAGTCCTTTGCCATTTATGTCTCATAAATCAATGTGTGTGTATGCCCAACACAGTTAATATTAAATCGGTTCTTCTGCTTTTTATGAGGTGGAATGAAGTAATCTAAATGTGAACTTGAAGCCTAAACCTGCACAAGAGTAGCTCATCTCTGTCCTGTCATCTCTTAATATTTGCACCAATTGTGATTTTTTTGTTTGGTGGCTCATCATTTTGGAGGGGGAAGTTAGGTCTTCTCTATTGTAGTGCTTTCAGTATTGAGTTTCAAATGTATGTGTTCCTTGAACACTGGCTTTATTCAATATTATGAGCTGATCAGAAAGTTTATTGTGGTAAGTATTTCTAGGTTTAAGGAGCTTTTTTGATGCTCTTCGCTTTGTAAAAATATATTTTGGTGTATGTATGTGAATTCATTAGCTTTGGACTTGGAATAAGCTTTTGAATTCTTAGAAACTGATGGTGATAAGCATGTTACATGGATGCTTTCAAAACAGGAGCAGAAAGCAAGATGCATTTTCAGTTAGTTAATGTATGAATCTCTGGTAACGCCTAATCTTTAAACCTTTTCTAGTATCCACTGAGACTCCAGATTTATATTTTTAGCCCTTATTTCACAATCTCTTAAGCATTTAATTTCGTGTCCTAGGCAAGACTTGTGAAGGGATGTGGATGTGTCAGTGTTTTCACTTCTGGCCATGAGTGAAATGCTGAAGGTTTTAGAGGGAATGCAAAGAGATGGTGCCTTGGAAAAAGGGTGCAGGGAAGAAGAAAGCTGGGTGCAACAGAGTGGAGGCAGAAAGACAGGATGATGGTGAGATGGAACAAGGGATGTTCTGAGTTGAGCATCAAAGTGAACCTGTAGTGGTTACTGGATTCCACATTTCTCTGGACCAGCAGGAGAGGCAATTAACTGGGAGAAGGGAAAGAAATGTCTTCCTGCCTTCCTATGTGGGGGAAGCTGATAAAACACATGTGCTGTGGGAGCTGGAACTCTGTCTTGCCTTCTGCCATGTGTGATTCTTGCTTTCATTGATCTGAAGCACTATTTTGTGGTTGGTGGTTGAACAGAACATTAACTGTTATCCTATAAAACAATTACAAGAAATATAATTAAATTTTCATATATATGTATTAAATATAATGGAGAATAAATGCAATCAGCATTTTAAAATGGTTTTATCTGGCTATGAACATGACAACACCATAAAATATTCTTAAGGTATTCTTTTCAGAAGTATTTTAAGATGAACTCTTTTCTTAATTAAATGGTTGGGAAACATTGATGTAAAGATCTGTGCTTCCTCTAGTTACTCTTGTTAATTTAGGATTCCTTGCTCTGCTGTTGGTAGACCTGGTGAGCTGACTGCTGAGTTTTTCTGCATCTCGGTTTTCAGGTTTTGTTTGAGGTCTCTTGTATTTTTCCAATATTAACAAGACTTCATGTCAGATTCTGTTTTTGACCCTTGCTTGGTGCAAAGTTTACATATATCCAATTCTCCATGACAAAATTGAATAGTTTGTATATATAAAAACTATATGCATGTATTTTTATAATCTGTATCAATATCTGAAACTTCAAGCCTACTTCTACATTACCTCTATAGAGTGTTCCAAAGTTCAGCTCTTTGTCTGTTCTTGACCTTCAAGTATCACAATTATTCGATGACTCAGATTTTGGTCTGTAAATCTGCAGCAATTCAGTTAATTTTTTATGCTCCCTGGAGGATCCCACTCACTCCACATGTTGCATATTGTGAGAAACTAGTGATACCTTGCCTGATTGATGATTGTTTTCCTCCCACACAAGGAGACAGTATGCTTGAAATATCTATATTAAGACTAGATTATAACACATGTAAAATGTTGGTAACTTGTTAAACTTGTGTTATGTGATGTGGATGTGGTTTAATAGAAAGCAACAAGTCAGATTGTGAAGAGACAAAGGCAGGGAGGGATGCTGCCTCTTGGTTCAGCCTGATGGTGGGTCAGCACTTAAACTCAGTAATTCACTGTTGAACATTCCCTACTTCATCCATAAATTAAGCCCCCAAAAATCAACCCATGACACCTGTTACACTCTTCAGGAGGTAAGTTGTCTTGCAAAACAAATATTATCCATCTTGTCTGTTCTTCAGATGGTAGCTGCTTTCATCTTTAGGTGATTTGTTTCTATTTTCAAGAATAATGTTTCATTCTCTGGAAGGTCAGGGGCAGCCTCTGACCTCTTCCAGCCAAGTTCTTCTCTTGGGAGGTGGAACCTGCTCTGATCTCCTGAATGCTCCAGGGAAGGAGCTCAGCAGCTTCTCAGCTATTATGGTCTGTGGATCTTCTTGATGTTTCCCTTTAGCTCAGGTAAAGTAATGAGACAGGTATGAATAGTTGCACATTACTCATCTCTTTTGTTGCCTTTATTAAATATTTTGCCTCTGGCACCAACATTGAGGATGAGAAATCGTGTATTCTACTCAAGGAAGAGACACAGGCAAAATGAATGGATATGGGGTATCTAAGATTTAAATGACTGGATCTGTTGAGGCTGCCATGTGCCTGCCTGTCTGTTGCTGTTACTAAAACTAGAAATGTGGTGCCTAAATAATTAGTTATGTGAATATTTTTATGCTCCAGCAACTGAGGTTTCATTGCTCTTGAACAGGTTACAGATGACAGTCTCTCCTCTGTAGGCAGCTGTACATATTTATATATATATATATTTATGTACAGTCACATTTCTATGTGGTTTTTTTCAGGAATGGGGTTTTGCAGGCTGTGAACTTGCACAAACAGAACTATTGCCTGCTTCCAATTCCTCCCTCTCCCCTAAAATGACAGGTTCAATTCTGAGTTACTTATTTTCTACTTATTAAAATGAGAATCATTGACTTAATTTGTCAGTCCACGATTTCTTCATTGCTGTTCTGATGGAGAAGAAAAGAGATGAGATAATTGTATGTGTAGGCTCAGACATTTATCTTTGTGGATTCTTTATCTCAGACTCTTTAGAGATTGAAACCATTATCTGCTGCTTGAGATCTTGCTTTAAAATGTACTCAGCCACTAAGACTAATGCACATCATTTTTGCACAAAGTAATGTTACAGTGGAATTAATATAAGAAGTCTAAAGATGATTGTTCCTTGTGTAATGGCATATATAGGAGGAGATGGCAGCTGACGCCTTAATATTTATGCTTGAAGAATCTAGCTAAGGATTTAGATTTGCTGGATAATGAACTTCTCTGTGCCCTGTAATTCAGGAATAGACTTTGTATTTTTAACTCTTGGCCTTTCAGACATTCTGACCTGCTTTCTGCATCTCCACTGCCTGCCTGATTTGAGAGCTCTTGGCTTCTGGTGAGGGAAGTGGGGAGGATCCAGCTGTCCCCGCTGGAGCCCTGGGTGGGCAGGCGGTGCTGGAGGGGAGGCTGCTCCTGCTCGCCTCGGAAGTAGGTCAGGAGCGCCCGCTTGTTTTAGCAGCATCGTGAGGCTGTGCATGCATTTACATGCGTTGCATTTTTGTCTGCATATAACGAATAGTACTTGCATCACACATTGCTGCACTTAAATGATTTTGAGATTTTTATTTGTAAACATACACATTTCCTTGGGGGATTATTAAACCGTGACAGGTGCAATTAAAGTAAAAACCACTTTTTTTTTGGCTAGTTAAATTTATATACTTGTTTTTTGTCTATCAGGCTGCAGTGAGTTTGTAAGTGTTGTGAAATACACATTTAGTGGGGATTATGAAAACTTCAAACCTTTATGACTACTGCTGTAGCTCACAACAGAGCAAGTGGGTGGTTGCTTCCCAGTGGAGTGCGTTTTACGCCAAGAGACGGTCTGTATTGACCTTGTACTGCCAAGTCATAAATGCATGAAATCTGCGCTGCTCATGGAAACACTGACAAGCCTTGAACTGCAATGGACTGGCAGAATAAAAATATTAAAATTTCCAGCTGCAGTTGATGTCATATTTCCATTTTGGTTTTGCTGGCTGGCAGTGGCCTCACCTCAGAACAAGATGAAGTGTCCTGGAGCTTTTTGTTGGTATTGTCACAACACAGACTCTCTCTGATAACTTGGGTATACAAGGCTGACTTAAAACCCACTAACAACAAAGAAAGAAAACTGCCTTGTGAAAATCATGGACAGGAGTGTTGGGCATGTTCAGGTTGGGTATACTGGTACCTCAGAGATGAGGCCTGTGGGCAGTGTCATTTTCCAACACTGAAGTTCAAGCAAGCTGTTTGGAAGAGATGTAAGAATTGCAAACTCTTATTAATGTTATTAATAGGGCATGAATTAATGCTTGCATCAATAACTGTCAGTTTTGAGAGATCTGTCTGTCCTTGTGTAGAAATTACTTCCTTTGTGAAAGGAGTCATAAGGATGATACCCAGGATGAAGATGCTGGCAGGGGTGATGGGTGTGTATGTCAGAAGATCCTGATGTGTGCTTTTGAAAATGAATCTTGGAGCATTTCCCTGCTGTTAGAAGACTGATGTGAACTACTGGGTTGGGGTATAGTGGACTGCATGCAGGTGTGGAGACCAGGCATTCCTGAATTTGTTTCAGTTTGGTTTAATTTTAATATGGTTTATAATGCCCCAAGGAAGGATAATTAATGTTGCAGTTCTTCTTTACCAATGAGAACAAAAAAAAATGGTTCTTGCTTTACAAGAGGGTTACAAAGGGTAGAGGGTTAAATATGAAAAAAACAGTTCCTGGTCCATTCAGGCATTGTTTACTGACACCTTCTGTAGTTCTTTGTCAAAACTAGATTTATGCCTGGCTGCTGTGGCAGAACTCTCTCGTGTGGTTGTTTTTTTCTCTCCTTGCTGCAAAGCAGCTCCATGTGATGCTCCAGTGCTGTTTTCTGATACACAAAGTAAAAAGTCACTGTCGACTGTGATTCAAACCTGGCTGGTACCAGTCCAGTACCCATGTCTGCTCCTTGTAAATCTGACAGATCTGCAGTCTCTGCTCCTGTTTTTATCACAGTCACCTTGAACTTCTCCTTGCATCCTCTTTGCTTTTGTGTGTCTTTTGTGTGTAGGCTGATTTCTCTTAATTGTGTTTTGAAGTGTTCACAGCTTTCCCATCCCGGCTGTGGTAGGAAGGTACAGAGAGTACCTTCCTGATGCTTCCGGGCTCTCCCACTGTCTGATTGTTCTTTTTGATGTCTGCTGAGGAAATTCTTCATCAGTTAATCTTCAGCCTTTGAATTAGGCAACAAGATTTTCTGCATGTAATGACTATACACAGAATTATTTTAGATCCTATTTTTTATGTAATTACACTGTACTTTCTGCTAAAATTTGCCATTGTCTTGTGTTAGACTCATAGTATTTTCTATTTTCTGCCTGTCACTACTTCAGGTGGAGACTCAAGCCTGGCAAGAAAGTTGCTCAAGCATTTCTCTTTTTGGTTTTGGGTCTTTGGTCTTTTGTACTGGGCACTGCTTTTGTCTGAAATAATTTCCTTTTATTTATAACCTATCCATTATTTTGCTGCCTTTGATGCTGGACTTAAACAAATATTTTCTGTTTAATTCAAATTGCTAGTTTAAGTGGTGCTTACCTCACAATATTTTCTAGCATTTGGAAGTGGTGTGTGTGTTGGTTTTTGTTCTTTTTTCATCTAATAAATAAAATTTTAAAAAGTCATGTTTTTGACCAAACTGCCTGTGTGGAGCTTGCCCACTTCCTTTTTGCATCTCTATGCTTTTTACAAAGCAATTGAAGCAGCTGCTTCTGAAGTCTTTTGCAAAGTGCTGACCTCAGGAAGGAGCCTGGAGCTGACTCCTCACTGGGAAGTGTTACAATTGAGAAACCTGGGGAAGTTCTAGTTCCTGGTGCAGCTTGGGGATTTTAGAGCCTGTATAAATTGCATAGCAAAAAGGAAAACAAAATTTAAAAATCCGGGGCAGACAGAAGCACTCTAGGCAGATTTTCAAGTACCAGTAGGTTTTTAAGATGAGCAGAATGGCCTTGTCAGCAAGGCAGCTAGAAGGGCATCTTGGAGGGGACAAACTTTTTAGCTGTAGCCAAATTTCATTGCTTATGGTTTTATCAGACTTCTAAATAATGGGCCAAAAAACAGCTGTAGGCCTGAGAATGACAAAATCTTTGAAATGTGAAATGTCTGCTCAAATGAAAGGTAGGATACTGTGCTGTTCAAGAGGGGTTAGTTTTTAGTTTGTTTTGGGGTTTTTTTGAACTTGGAAGATGGGATGGATCTCAGCAGAGCTAAGATCTCCATGGCAGAAGTCACTGTGGAGGAAGGAGAGTAACAGCAGGAACTACTTGACTGTTTTCTAAAAAGCCTTTTTTATGTAATGTAGATGAGTGGGAGGAAAAATCCTGCTGTCTGTAGTCTTGCTCTGTTCTTTTGAGAAATTGGAAGCTGCTTTGGTCTGTTGAACTTGAGGTTCATAGTACATTTGAAAGCATCAGTGGGTGTTCAGACCTGCTGAGTTTTCCAGCTGGACAGCTACAAGCAAGAAAGCTGGGCTGTAGTAGTCCAAAAAGCACCAGACAGACAGGTCCTGGGGAAAATGTTTCCCGTATTTTTGGCATTTCATCAGTGTATGGGCTTTGTTGTCTCAAAGCTCCTGTTCAAGAGTTCACATGACATGAGTAAGTGTATATATATGCCTTGCCAATTCTGTTTTCAAGTATTAAATATTTTATTGCAGCTACAGCTGCAATAACTCATGGAGTTGTTAACCAGTGGCTACTGATGGTGGATATAAGAATTGTTGTGAAGTGGATCACAGAAAGCTGCAAGTACTTATGGGTGTTTGCATCCCCAGGGATGCTGTGGAGCAGACAGGACCATGGGTGCAGAAAGGGATTCAACAGCTCCAGCTGCAGGCACAGGAGGGAGGGGAGGTGATCCATCTCTCTGATGGAGCCCTTATGGGTGCTCTGGGAATGTGGGAGGATCTGAGCTGCAGGAAGCTCTAAAAAGCATCTGGGATTTTGGCTGCTGGAAGCTGTGTTCTGCAATAGATGGGCCATTGATCCAACTTAATGGGTTTGTTCTTGTGCAAAGTGATGACTTCCTTCTTTCAGACTATCTGTTCTCCAGTGCAATCCCATTAAATGAGCTGATGCAGTAGAGTGACTGTTGCTGTTTGGCCTTTTTGGCAAGAACTGGTGCTTTCATGTTTATAGGCTTCTCAGTCTTGTTTGACACAATAAATTTCAATGCTAACATTCTAATTTAGAAAGATTGGGAGAGTGGGAGACATTAACCAGAAAAATAGTATCTCTGTTAGTTTCCTCTTAGATCTTCCCTCTCACTTGTTCCCACTCTGTTTCTTGGAGCTCACTTTCTTTTCTGCTCACATCTTTCAGCAGTGCAATTGCATCTCTCCTCTGTAAACACTCTGGAGCTTTCTGAGGCAGAGATGATCACCTAGAACAGTTTTATGTATGAAAATATTTTAGTACCCTACCCTGTGGTCTGTCATTCAAGTAATATTTATATTCTTAAAAATGTTTTCAAATACGAGCTGTTACATCAAAGTTGTAATATGAGACTTCTGGATTCAAAGCTCCTTTTCTGAGATTTAGAGTAGATGGCTAAAAAGCTGCTCCTGTTTCTGATTTTTTTCTCAGCATGTTACCTGTTTACTAACACAATTGTATGGAAAGGTCAAATGTATTACAGTCTTGGGTATGTTTAGTTGTAGCATGAAGGCCATGATTTTTGAGTATAATATGTCATTTTACCCCAAAGGGTAAGTACCTGAAATGTGTCAGGCTATGGTACATCTGTTTAAAACCACTGACCTCTTGGGTGATTTAAGTGGCCTCTGAGTCTTTTAAATCTCTTGTTTCAGGAAGTTAAGAAGGATGTAGAGCCCAAGGATGATGCTGTGCCACTCAGGAGGGAGAAATCTGGCAATGTAGCCAGCCTTGTGCAGCGTATGAGCAGCTATGGGCTTCCAGCAGGAGGATTTCAGCCTCATCCCCCATCCAAAGGCTTCAAGAAGAGTACGTGGTCTTTCCAATTCCTTCAATTATGCAATTGTGCATGCTGCTGACGTGCATTTTTAGAATAAACATAAGTTATTTAATGCATGACTTAGTTTTAAGGTTACATGGAAAACAAGAAACATAGGAGGAAAAACTGATTCAAGGACAAATTTTGCTCCTGTATGTATGGGCAGAAAGCTTAAATGTAGCTTTTAACACCCGTAATAGGGATGAATTTTCCTGTGAACAGGATTTAGACTCCTTCCAGGTATCAGAGAGCTCTGTAACTTCATGTGAGTTCTGTTTGTATTATCAGGCACCTGAATGAAGAGCTGCAGGTCTGTTTGTGATAATAAAGAATTTTCCTGCGGTCATTTTAAAAGAAAAGTTGAAACATGAAAACATCAAGTTTTACTACAAATTTAAGGCTTTGACAGGGAAACACTGTGTAGTTCAGATTCTTCCTGATAGGCTTGCTTCTGGTGCTAAATAAAGTGCAATTTGTGGTGTTAACAAAAAATAGTAGTTTTCCTTTTGTTCTAACAAACAGGATGGCTGGAGTGTAGCACTGGTGCTTCTGTATCTGTGGTTTCTTTGTTATAATGCCAGTTTTCATATAAAGCTGACTAAAGCCTAGAGCAGAAAGCTTACCATTCCCTGCATCCAGCAAATGGGCTTGTGATTTGTATTTGGTCATACCAATCTCTTGCAAGATATTGCTTTAAATTACATGGCTTGCTCTGTCTTAAAAGGTTTTGAAGACATTTATGATTTAAGCTTGCTTTTTAAAAAAGAGTTCAGGACTTACTGGTTCTGGCATGTTTATACTTTGAGATTCTGCTTATATTCCACTAGTTGTTGTTTAAAACCCTGAAACAGGACCACCACCACCTTTACAAATTTTTTGACACTTTTGTTCCAGGAAACTAAGGATTTAAAATCACTTTTTAGTGACTCTGATCTGTGTGTGCATGTTGGCAAAAGCATGTAGGTTGGGTGTTTAAACAGCAGACTTTGGAAAAATCCAACCTGAAAGATTAATGCTGGTCCTAGATAAATACAGCCAGGCTCTGAAAGGGAAACAATGTGATCTTATGGATCCTTCCACCTGGAGATACTGTAGGATTCTGTGAACATGATCTCATTCCAGTTCAGCTGTCAGCTATTGTGGTCACCCTAACCCTGGAATGTTCCCGTATTTTCCATGTCACATCCTCCTGCTGGTGGCTGTGGCCAGGGTAAAAGGTCGAGCTTGGTCTCAAACTTTGCAGGGCTCTGGCTACTCTAATCCTTCTGGGAAAATGGTGTTCAAGCACTTCCCTTTAGGCACACAGCTGTTTACCTGGTGCAGTGACAGTCTCTGCATTTCCATTTCACTTGCTGTTCCCTTTTTCCTGGAAGACTGAACAGCTCCTGCAGATGCTGTTTGCTATGTGCCTGGGCAATCACTTGCTTTCTAGAGCTAAGTTGTCTTTGTGTTTCTGGTTTTGCACTTGCTGAAATGAGGTTTACAATGTTAAAAACAGAGTTAAGTTTCTTTCATGCAGCTCTGCCTGAATTCAGGTATTTTTGTGTCAGGTGGGTGGTAAGCTGCAGGCAGAATTCCTATCAGTTAGATGTCTGCCTGTGTTTAGCAGAAAGAAAATAGAAGGTGTGCTAAGTAACAGCAACAAAGAGCTAAGTTTGGTTTGCCCTATACAAAACAAACAAAACCTGAAGCCAGACAAGTTGTTTTGGAAAGGAACAGAATTGCCTGCAGGCTGCCAGCCCAGCTGTCCTGCAGCAGCACGTGAAGCTGGAGTTCTGTTCTCTGAGAGGACAGGTTCCCTTCCTAGGTTATTCTAGGGATTTTCAAAAGTGGGAGGCAGTACTTCCTAAATTGTGTCGCTGGAAAGAGACCTCAGAGGAGAGGGAGGTTTCTGGATGTGAAATGCATCCATTGGTTCCCCCCTACTCCCATTTAGATATAATTACACCATGAACACTGAGATCAGATTTATGCCAAATGGCAGTGACTTTTAAATTTGCCTTTTTTCGGTATCTGTTAATCTCCTACCAAACAGAAGCCTTGAAAGCGCTGCAGGAGGCAGTAAAGGCTATTGAACCATTTATTGCAATTACTCTGAACTGAACAATCCCTCTGGGCTCGTGCATGAGTTCCAGTGGAGGTAAAAGTAGGGAATATTATGTGGGCAATTATGTGTTACTAGAAATAACCCATAAAGCTTCATATTTCTGGTTTATTTGTTTCTTGCATAGATCATATACCAGCATGTAGAAAATTCTTGATTTGGTGAGCCCTCTCTCAGAAATTTTAGATGCTGATTATTACCCTGCTGCCTGGCCTGTTTTGTACTGAGGGTGCTGGGTGTGGTTTTCTAAATGCCTTGCTCTGGACTTTGAACAGTGCTGTAAAAAGACAAGGATCAGTCTTGGAGGCAGTATCTGTGTTTTGAAATGTTTTTACACAGCTAATCTTAATTGCTGAAGCTTGAGTGTGGAAGGAGTACAAAGTATAAGAGAGAGAGCATGGAAATCACTCAGCTCCTGTAAGCTTAGGCTTTACCACTTCAAGCTTTTGATTGATATTTTCATTTACACTGTGGCAGATTGTTTTTGAGGAGGATAGAGAGCATGCATGGATCATAACTCAAGATGATAATTGTCTTCAAAAGCATGCTGGCTGCTCTGTTGTGGAAAAGGTCTGAAGGCATGGCCTCTTGTTTGAAGGAGAAGTGCATAAACTGCCTGGGTTCAGCAGCAGCGCTCCAGGATATGTGCAGAGTAATTAGGCAGTGTGGGTTCACACCACTGTGGCTGCAGGGCTCGAGTTCTCAGAAGCCACTTCAATGCTCTCCCCTCTTAGGATGTCTTTTTGCCTTTTTAATGTCTGCAGCACTTTAATGGTATGGGGCAAACAGCTAAAAACTGCACTTGATTTTAATCTTGCCTTTGTCAAAGACTGCTAATTGGCAGTTTGAATTAACTAGTTGCCATACTGGCACTGAGAAAAGGTAGGGTTTTTTTTTTTTTTAATCACAAATAAAAATGAGTTCAGATTTTGAAATATGAGCCCAGCAAATGTTGGCATTACCTCAGAGCTGTGGTTAGCCAGGTCCTTCTTAGAGGCCAGAAGATCTGTAAGCTCTCCAGTGTGGTGCATAACAAAAGTTCCTGCTTTCAGGATTACTTAAGGACTGGAGGCTCAAACTTGTACATTTTCTTCCAAGTGGTACTAACTGGCAGTGATTGCCATTCTTGCAAATTTTGGTTGGGAAATGGCTTGAGAAATCACTGTAGTGTGGATTTACCTGACTTGTGTCAACATGCTTTTTATAGCAGGTTGGTAATTGGTATAGTGTTCGTTTATCAGAACTATGGCTCCCTAGCCTAAGGTGACCCAAGCAAACCACAAAATCAGGATCAAAAGGTGCATGCTTTTTGGAATGGTTTCTGGGTCTTCAGGAGCAGAGTGTAGGAAGGATGAGTTCTCCTTTATGAGTGTTCTTACTTTTGGTGTTTCCCTTTGGTCAGGGTCCAAGAAGCGGCAGTGCAAAGTGCTCTTCGACTACATCCCGCAGAATGAGGATGAGCTGGAACTCAAGCTGGGGGATGTGATTGACATCATTGATGAGGTAAGCTGTTCTGCAGAGCTGGCCATTCATGTGCTGAGAGTCAAACCATTTTTTGGCTGCTTATTTGTATTACAAGCATGTCAGGAAAATAGCATGGGAAGCAGTGTTTTTGCAGCTAAAGTTAATAATTCTGGAGTTTTTTCTCTCAGGATCTAATACTAAAACTTTGAATGCTAGATGTTTAGAAGAAATATTTTATCATCACAGTAATAAATTGTGATCTGTTACACAGATTAATTTAAAAAAATGTTACATTCATTTTTTGAAAGGGTTTTGCTGTTCTTTGGCCCTGTCTGTGTGATCCTTGGCTTTAGGATGCTTGTGGTAAAACTGTTGGACCACTTTCTTTAGGCTGACATACTCCAAATTGGTACAGGAGAAAACTGTTATTTGACTTGATTTGTCACTTTCAAGCTCTCTTGTAAACTCATTGAGTTGGAGTGATGGTTTCTTATATTTTCTTACCCATGTGCTTCCTTGGTGTCTGTTCCATTCAGTAGCAGTGGTGGGAAGCTTGTATGTGTCAGAGGAGTGTCTCTTCCAAATGTGAAATCTGTCAGGGAAGCTGTGGAAAAGATCAGAGTGATTGTGGAAGGAACCTTTTAAGAACTCAGTGGACAACTTCTGCACAGCAGGCTCTGACCTTCCCTGGTGCCATCTCTTCCTCCCTGAGGCTCTGAGGAGGGAGAGTGAAGCTTTCTTTCTAGCCATGTGTTGTTGGTGGTGCTTTTTAAGTATCTTTATGAGACTTTTTTTCATGTGCATGACCCTCTTTGGAAGAGAATGCTAACCTGACAGTTGCCAGGAAGGAGACTTCCGTTTTCCTAGCATGGAAAAAAACTGTGCCCTTAGATGCATTTGCACTAATTCTTCCAGAATTTAATATCTGAGAGTAAACAGAGCAAGTGACTTGCAAAACCTGCTCACTAAACTTGCCGTTTCATAAATGCCTTTGTGTGTGGGTGTTTTTGGAGGAGTGTTCCTGGGTAACCTCAGCAGTTTAATTGTGGATGGTGCCTGCACAGGCAGTTGTGACTGGATGGTCCAGTGTAAGCATTCATCAGAGAGCACGTGCAGTGAACTATTGTGGAAATTGGTCTTTGCTTGCACGTGTTGGCATCTGGAATTATTTTCAGAGGGGTGTGTGGTGTCATGTACCAGAGATGGCCAAGTAGCCCAACAGAATAAAAAGATCAGAGCATTTCCTCATCTGGTTACTTAAGAGAGTGTGGATTATATTTTATTATTTATATTTTTCTCTGTTAGTTGCCATGCTTTGAAACAAAAACATATTTGAAAATATGTTTTTGTAGTACCCAGTCTTTGCTACTTCTTTGACACATTTTTAGGGAAGTGCTACCTGATAGAAAAATCATGCAGCTTACTATGATCACAGAGCTGTTTGCACACTGTTTTCATGGTGATGTAGAAGAGAGCTGACAGGTGTAGACTGTGTCTGTCTGCTTCATGAAACTGTACTGATGGGACCAGAAATGTAAAGAATGGTAGAAAATACTGTCCACTGGTTGTGCAATATGCTGGGATAACTTGTCTTAGGTAATTTGTCCTCACTGCTGTGAGACAGTTTGCTTCTTTATGTTTATATGTAAAAGGTGTTTCTGTTCATGCAGATGACTTGTAACTGTTACTTCAGGGAAAAATTGTTTGGTCACCTCTTTCTGTGGGGAAAATAAGGTAAAATCACTTTGTGAAGGGATCAGCTCTATCAGTTACTCCAGAATAATTCAATATTTAGCCCTTGAGTGCTTTTTGTAAATTGAATAGATATAAATGACACCCCTGATCATGAAATCAAAGGTGGAAGCAAATGGGTTCAGAAATGAAATGCTTGATATTGAAGAGAGCAGAAGTAACTTTTTGGGAAGAAAATTGTGCTATGTGCTGGCTGAATTCGCAGGGTTTTTTGTTTATAGAATGTCACATGGGTTTTACACTTGAAGAACATGCACAGAGTGCAAGTGGTGACTGTATCATTGCTCTAAAACCTTTGTTTCTTCTTTGTATCTTCCCCTCTCTCCTGTCAGGATCAGCACTAAATAGCAGATTTATTTTTGTAGTATTACAGTTTTAGTATTTGCATGCTGTTTGTTCAAGTGAAATAAAATGTCATAGAACATCATTAGGGAAGTTTTTAGTAAAACAAAAAAAAAAAAAGAAAACCACAACAGATTGGTAAAGCTGCTTATTTCAGCCTTCTTCCCCATTTTTTCTTTGGAAGTCTGAGTTTTTCATACAAATAAGTCAATGGGATTCACACTGAAAAAAAAAGTTCTGGTGTGCGTACCAGAGCTGTACCTCCCTCTTGTGGAAATTGAATCATATGATAATATTTTGGAATGGAAAAGAAGAGTTATGAAATTGTCATCTGTCTTGCTGCTGCTAACAGATGTGCAGATGTTCTCCACTAAACCATGGAGAGCTTCTTTAGCCTGTGTCATAATGTTGATGAAAGAAATCTTTTCTGGCAACAGTTTGTGTGTAGTCAGAGGTTTATATAAAGGCAGTCTGGTGAGGAGGCTGAAGTGAGTGTGCCCAAGAAATTTTGGGTTTGTTCCTGAGTGCCTCTGAGTTGGCATCACTTTGCTTTGCTGTGAAGTGCTTTGCTGTCCACATCTCTTGGCAGAAGAATAAATGGGCGCTCAAGTCACTTTCTGTATTGTAACCATTAAAAGTCCCTTTCTCGTGGCTCCTGAGTGAGTGGTGTGGGTGAGTCAAGGCATTTTTATTTTAGTTTTCTGATATGTGTTCCATAAAACCTGAGGTGCCAGAGCCTGGGAGGCACTTGCCAGTAATCTGTGCTTAAAATTTGTTTCAGAGGACCAGTCTCTTGAGTTTGAACCATCCACAACAAAGCTCTATTTTCACACCAGGATGCCTTTAAAAACAACAGTGCTCTTTTCATTGCCTGTGTCTGCAGCTGCCAGGTTCTCCTTGGGCTCTGCTTGCCTGGAGGTGGACTGGCGTTTAAAAATTGTGCCTGTGTGTCAGGCATAGTGACCTAAAAAGCCAGGCTAAAAAAAGATAATGCAAACAGCTGCTGCTTGGTTTGCTTTTTCCTTTTCCTCTTGCTTTCCTTCTTAAAAACAGCTTTCCAGCATCAAAACAGGGCAACCTAAACAAAATATTCTGAAAATTTGTCTTCATTTTAGTTTTTAGTTAATGCTCATTAGGTAAATAAACTGAATTTATTTAAGACATTTTGAAAACTATTCGTAAATTCACAGGGCACAAATCTTAGTCCTTTGGCATCATTTTACCCCATCAGCTCTTCCTGCCCTGGTTTTGCTTGTTCTGCTTTAGACCATGTGGAGTATTCCTGATAAACTTTCCAAAATGTTGCAGGCCTTAGGACTGCTGTGTACCACCACAAAATTCTCGTGGACTTGGTGAGGTTAGTCAGCTCTGATGGGCAGGTCCCTGCCCCTGTGGTGCAGGTAGGGCCAGCTGTGCTGTTCAGCTCCTGCTAGAGGGAGTGGACAGCTTAGTTTTCCATTTCTCTGATGTCCTTAAGGACTTTTCTCTGTTCTACCCAACATCATGTTGTAGAAATTTTATCTTTGAAACTCGTCTTTTGATCAAAATTGTGTGAAGCTGCTCCATGGATGAGGCCAGTCGGAGCAGGACTGGTGGAAACTGGACAAGACAGAGGAAAAGACAGATGGACAGCAAGAACACATAAAAATTTCCAGGGACACATAGACTCAAAGTTTCATCTGTATGAACAGATGAACAGATTAATACTTGTTTGTTGTGTTAAATGTGCAGTGCCTCTTATTCTGTCCTGAGAAAGTTGATGAACATTTTGCTGCTTTCTGGGATTAACTGGAATGGGGCTAATCTCCTGTTAGGATCATTGCTGTAGTGATACAAGTAACATTAAATTGTTTTCTTCCTCTTCTTTTTGTCTAATGCTTCTACATGTCTGGTAGGTTTCTTTATAAAGAAATAGTGATAATTTGAACTTTCCCCAGAGTTGGTCGTAGATTTTGTATGGAATTAAAAGGAATTTCCTTTTACTCCATTGGTAATGTACAAAATATTTCTATACAGGTAGAAGAAGGCTGGTGGAGTGGAATACTGAATGGAAAGGCAGGGATGTTTCCTTCAAACTTTGTGAAAGAATTGGAATCAACGGATGATGGAGAAACACAGGATGCTCTGGATGACACAGGTAGTGTTCTGTTTGTTGCAAACCCTTAGCAAAGTAATTTTTGATTTCTGGTATATTTTGGAGTATTATGGTTAAAGTACAACAGAGTTGTAAAGAATTCAATCTTCCTAACAATGGTGTTTCAATTTCTTTCCAGAAAGTGTTAATGCTGAGTATGATGATTCCTGTCTGCTCCCACCTTCACTCATAATAAAATTGCAGTTAAAGTCTTAATTTTGCAAATGCGTGTTATACACTTTATCACTAGAAGTTTTATCATATTCAAAGTTGATATTTTTTAGACTTGGATATAAAATTATTATTTTGTTTAGGAGCTTTTTCAGTCTTATTCTCACAGACATGAGCTCTCTATAACAGAAAATTCAAGTCATTTGGGAATCAAAACAGTGTGGAGACCCTCAGTTTAAAATGAATCCAGGGAAGGAGATCCCGGTTCTTACACCTTGGATTTTGTTTTATTATAACAATAAGATGTTTTTAAGGCAGGATTTACATTTGGCTGTCCTTTTCTGGCCACAATGTATAGCTGGGGCAGAAGCAGATGCTCTGTGGCTGAGCAGTAGCTGAGTGGTGCCAGGCAGGTCTGTGCTTTACAGGCAATTGCTCTGTTCCCTTGAAAATGCACTTTAGGAACATTTCAATCTGTGAAGATGAGTTTGAAGGGGACTTGTGATATGGTATTGCTGAAACAGGAATGTTTTTTGGGAACATCATAGCAGGAGTTAATTGATTTTTAAAAGATAGTGGTCTAACATTTGAGAAAAACAGGTTGTTTTTTTTTTTTTCTTGTGGTAATGTGCACCCTCATTTACATGGTGTCCAGTACTGATTGCTTCAAACAAGGTTTTGCTCAGACACAGGGAAGAGCCTGGCTTGGAATTTTTTTTGGAAATTGTGAAAATCACAGTAGCATAAAATAAGAGTTTGACTTGAGCAGTGCCAAATATCTCAGTGGCTGTTTCCTTGGAGGTGAAGTTCCCTGAGTTTAGTGGGGTCTGGTGCAGTGAATTTACAAATGGGTATGTGTTGATCTTAATTCCTGAATTCTGAGATCCGTGACACTGCACAGTAATTTGAAGTAACTGTATTTTTTGTCAGTACCTAACAAGTCAGTGTGTTCAGCCCCCCCATCCCCCAGGGGTTATATTTAATGGTCAGTACTTTCACAGTCAGGGTCTGGAGTACCTGTTGGTTCCCTCCTCACTCTTGGGAAACAGTAACTTCTCTTTCACTCACTTGTGGTCGTGCAAAGGTGCAGCCTGGACTTTGCCCACCAAAGGGATGTTTAGCTGTCCTATGAGATATGAGGGGGATACAACTAAATAAAGAGCATCTGGGTAGACAAAAAGTGAGCAACTGAAGTCAAGAGCAACTTAGCTTCATGGTACCATCAAAATATCTTAAATTTATGATAGAAGGAAGAGGCTTTAATCTTTTTTGGAGTTCACAGGCTTGCATGTGCTGAAAAGAACTTGACCCAAAGGCTAAAAGATGTGGAAGCCATTTTGACTTTGGTTTATAAAAGCTGTCTGTTTTCACATCTCTGTCTCCTGGAATTCTGCATGCAAAAATTGCTTGCCTATGTATACTAATTTGTGGGCTTTAACAGATCTAACCATAATTTAAAAACTTAAAAAAAAAAAAAAAAAGTTGCAAAGCTCTTAGCAACAAAATTAAGTTATTCTCTGAAAAACATTTCTGGGGTATGGATAAATGCTGTCCCTTAAAACGGAAAGATTAAAAGAATTGTAAATAGTTGACTTATCCAGCACTGAATAATTTCCAACAACTGTATCTGGTTTGAATGCTTGGAGCATTTTGAGCAATAAAAACATGTCTCTCTGGTTCCTTGAGAGGCATCACTCTGCCACTGAAATACACTCTGTTTGCCTGTGACAGTTGAAACATGTTTGGATTCATTATGGACCTTTATTGATTATTGCTTTCTGTGGTTGTAGCTGTTCAAATGAGAAGCTTTTAAATGTTGGACTAAAATGCCATTTTCAGAGAGTGCATAAGCAGGTTTCATAAAACTAATGGAAAAAGCTGATGTTAACAGGCTGTGGAGCCTGGGTGATAATTGAAAATATTAGTGAGCAAAAATATTAGTGAGATGTTGACTTAGTTGCCAGAGCAATCGGGACAAAACTGGTCTGATTTAAGTTGGTCTTACATTAAATATAAAATGAGAACAAGTGTGAGGTGTTACAACTACAGTGGTATTCCTTGAAAAGCTCTTTATCAGGAGCTGTGCACAAAGCTGTGCTGCTTCCACTTTTTCCCAGAAGAGCAAATAAATAATTTCAGCTTTTAAAATAGCTTTCCCTTTCTTATTTTATTTTCAGAGCCTGTTTTCAACAGTCCTACCTCACCTGTGACCTCTCCAGGAAATGGGAATGAACCTGCTTTGGGACCAGCACAGCCAAAGAAAATCCGAGGTGTTGGGTTTGGAGATATCTTTAAGGAAGGCTCAGTGAAACTTAAAACGAGATTATCCAGTAATGAATCAGAAGATAAAAAGCAAGATAAGGTTTGTAGTGGTACATACTGTTCTTTTGAGATTTCCTGTAAAAATAATTTAGGAGATGTGGAATCTGACCATTACCCTCTCATAGGGCTCTTGCTTATAAAACAAAACAAATCTTGAATTTGTTTCACAGTAAATTGTATTTAACATTGATTCCGAAAGGTCTATTCAAATGTCTCAGTATTAAAATCATTAGAGACTGAAAACCAAGCTGATACATAAATTGTCATTTCAGAGCCATGTGGTGAAAAGACACCATAACATCTCAAACATCTGCAGTGTGAGGTCTCTCTGGTTCACCTTGTAACAGACTTTATGTATAGTCTGGGAGAAGATCAAGTCTACCAATATCAGTTAAACTTGTCTTTTAAAACAAGAAATATTTTGGCATTTCTTTGTGTTTTGGCTTATTTGGGCTTTTTTCTCAAGTTTTGGCGGATGTTGAGATTGCTGTTCAGGGTGTCAACTGCCATTACCTTCAGTGAGTGCTGCCAAGCTTCATAAATTACTGGTTGTGTAAGCCTGTAAGCCTGAGAAACACAGTTCTAGGATTTTGCATTTTCTTTTCCCTGTTTTTTTATGATTGAGTGGGAAATTGAGCCCTTTTATTCTTTGTTTGAATTTTATTTTGATCTGAACTTGAGAGCATTCTTACCCCGTGGAAGCACAGCAACAATGCTGAGTCCTTTAACTTGAGCTTTCTACTCCGAGAGTTTATATATGGATTTTTATATGTGGATTTTAGAGTTTATATATGGATTTCAATTTTTTTTTGTGGGTTATGATCATTAATGCTGTTCTGGTGAGTGATTTGTTTTCCTGTGCCATGGTAATAATTCTAATGGTGTAGGGGCAAAAAGTGAGGTGAGTCCCTGGGAGAGGAGGGCAGATCAGAGGCTTCCTTGAATGTGTTTTCCCTCAATAGCAATGCTCAGAGCAATGGCATGGTGTGTGTAGTAGTTTGTTTCTGGTCTGGTCAGAGCCTCAGATGATTTGGAAAAGTTGCAAGTGTGTTGCCTTCTGTTTAAAGCTCGGGGAATGTTGCTTCCTAAAGAAGGTGTTGTTTAGAAAAGAAGGTCTGTGGCAGACCTTATTGCAACCTTTTAATATATAGATGGATATATAGATGGAGAGAGATTTTCTACTGCAGTCTGTAATGAGAGGACAAGGGACAATGGCTTAAACTAAAAGAGGGGAGACTTAGGAAGAAAAGAGGGGAGATGAGGAAGATGTTCTTCATGGTGAGGGAGGTGGGGTGCTGGAACAGGTTGTCCACACAAGTTATGGTTACCACATCTTTGGAATTGTTCAAGGCCAGACTGGATGGGGCTTTGAGCAGCCTGGCTCCGTGAGAGGTGTCCATGCTCATGGCAGGGAGATGGACTTGGATGGTCATTGAAGGTCCCTTCCAGCTCAAACTTTTCCATGGATTCTCCTCATTTCTCCCCTCTGTCCCTTGATGTGGCAGTCTGTGATCACTACATGTTCATGTGAATGCTGTTAGAGTAGGTTTTCAGGACCTAGCTTCCAGTTTGCTTTCTTGTCATGAGATTGATCATTCAAAAGGGTGCTTCCCTACTGTCTACCTTGTCATTCAGGAATATAAAGAGCCTTTCCAAACTTGTGCAATTAATATGAAGTCTGCTCCAACCTTTTGAATTGCTCTATTTGACTGTGTATATGCAATGAAATGTGCTGGTGCTGTGCAGTTTTGGTTGCCCTGTCTAGAAAGGTCTGGTAGATCATTTCTCATCAAGAGAGGAAATGAAGTGAGAAAACAGTTTTGCATAGCTTAATGTCAGAGAAATAAACAATTTAGTTTAGCACTTAATATTCCACTTATACTTGTTGCCAAAGTCCATCCTAAAGGTGGACAGACTTACAGAACAGCATGGAGAGCCCAAGGGAGATAATTCTCATGAAGCTCTTGTAAAAATAGATGGCTTCCTTGGATTTGTGCTTAACTTGCTTTGGGGTTAGCTGATGAAATGCTCGGAGAACACTGTCAGTCTTTTAAGACAGTAAGAAAAAAAAAAAAAAGCTGTGTAGAGGAGAGGTCTCTTCTCCCTTGGAAAATTCAGACAGTTCAGCACAGGACAGCTCAGCACTGATTTATCTGAAGGGCCCAAGAGTGTATGTACTGCTGCAGGAGATCCTTCCAGCTCTCCCAGCATCCTGCCTGGGCTCAGGCTATTTATACCCTGTCTGCCTAAACTTCCTCTCTTATTCCTAATTGCATCTTATGTTGGAAGGGGGAAATGCAGAGAACTGTTTCCATACTGGAGGTGTTTAATCTGAGAGGAGAGTTATTTTAGTGCTTCCTTCATATACCATTCTGGAGAGAGTTAAATTGCATAGGTACTGCCGGAACATCCCAAGTGACCTTGGCTTCCTCTGTGGTGTGTCAGGGGCACCAAGCACCAGCCTACAGGCATTGTCTGGCTCTAAGGAGAGTAAATCCAGTTTCTCTGTCAGTAGAAGATCTGCAAAGTTGAACTGTAGATGAAAATGAGCAGAGTAACTAAAGCCAGCGGGATTTTTCATATCAGTAATGCTGTTAGGGCTGCTCAGGTAAGTACTGACTGTAAGGTCATATTCTGTGTTTGTAGCTCTGGGTGTGAAGAAGTGGATGTAGCTGAAGCTGTCAGGATCTGCCTGGCAGCTCAGTAAGTTTCTGAGGGGAAAAATGAAATATTCTGTAATTTATTTTGGTTAGATGTTAACTCTGAAACTTGTGGCAATGCTTCTTTGCTTTTTCATTTAGGAGAAATCTCTAGTGACACTTGAACTGTTCTGTGCAAATTGCTGAGAGTGAAGGGAAGCTGGGACGGGTTTTCATGTTCTCTTTCATTTGTCTGAGTAGTTAAAAGCTGCTTGTCTGAGGTGCAGTATGGCTGCTGAGTATCCCTGCCTTATTCCTGTGCAGAGTGAGCATGGCCAGTGAGTTACTGAGCAGAGCTGGTAAATAACTGTTTGTTATGTGCTGGAGGAGGCAATATTCAGGCTAATGGGAGAGTAACACCTGAAACTGTTGAAATACAATTGCTAAAGTGTATTTGGCCATATCCTGAAATCAGCTTCCAGTTTGAAAGCTGTGCTCTGTCCTTGACCAGTAGACAAACTCTAATTGCAGTGTCTGTAATGAAGTAAATACAGTAAGCTAAGTACTTAGTGGGAAAGCTCATTAAATCTCTCGGAGATGGCAATTTTCATCATCTTATCTAATAAAAAATTCAGTGTGTTCTATAGCCTAATAAAAAACAAAACTCTAAAGAATTTCTGTTAACAAAGTTCTTTTCCCTTAATACAGCCATTACCTAACCATCCCCCTGGAACAAAGTTAATTCATTTTCCCAGTACAACAAAAACTGAAAACACACCTGAAGTAATAAAACCAGAAGCTGAAAGTAAACCAAAAGGTAAGGTTGATGAATATTTATGTCTGTTATGTAGTAGTCCTTTCTTGTGAACCATTTGGTTATCAATTTTTTTTTTGTGTTAAAATCTAAAACGTCTGCTTGTACTGAAGTTTTGTGTTGTGTTCTTTACCTTTGAGCAGTTATGCAAGTGCAAAAAAGTCTAAACAAATTTTTGCTTACATTTCTTTAGAAAAATAATCAAAAACATTTGTAGGATCGTCTCCCAGAACAAAATAAGGCTGGGATAGGAGCTTTTTATTGCAACAGTCATTTTGCATTAATTTTCTGTTGACATGTTGTTTACTTTCTGCCTGGTTTGATTCTGATGGGATGCTGGAGACCTATTTCCATGCAACAGTCTCCCAGCACAGTTTCTGTCCCCAAGTTACACAAGTTCCTTTGTAGACTGAGGATTTTCTGTGGAGGTGGCAGCATGCACCAGAAAGTTGGTGTTAGCGTTGTTTTGAGGTCTGTTCCCTTCATAATCCAGTTCCATTCTGGTTCTGTTTTTGCTGGTTTTTTAATTGTCTTTTTTATCTCTTAAGAATTTATGACTTCATTTAGCTGCCAAATTGCACAGTTTTATCAAGAGAGATATTTTTAAGCTAACTCAAAACATCTTGTGGGAGTGCCAACCCTGTATGAAAAATTAACTTTGATTATGTGATGTGTAGACTGCTCATTTCCCTGCTTCCAGAGCAGACATTTTGTCAACTTCTGTATTGTAATTTTAAGTATATTTTTGTTTTATGTGGAAGTACCTTATTTTGGTGTGTTGTTTTCTATGGAATGCATAATTTGCAGAAATAAGAAAACTGTGACATCTTGCTTTTAAACCATTCCAGTGCTATTGCTCCAAGAACCAGCACGACAATGTGCAGCCCTGAGCATTGTGAAATTTGACTTGTCTAAAAATATGCATAAAAATTAACTCAACTCTGCCTAGAAAAACATCCCAACATTCAATGCTGGACACCCAAACCATTCAGTATTTAGCTCCTTTAATAGTTTCAGGTGCATCTCATGCTAGAAGCGTGGAAGTTGGTCTAATCCTGTAGCCATGCTGAGTCTCTTTGCCAGAGAAGCAAATATATCAAAGAGGAGCTTAAATATGGCAGTAATAGAAGCTGTAGGAGAACATCAGTAGGTAATAGCTATAGACACCAGATAAGAACATCTTAAACCTTAGGAAGACAGCTTGTTTTTTTTCCTTAGTGTTTTATTTAAATATAGACCGTAGTGTAGTTGATGTGTCTCATCCTCAGTTTTGAGACACCAGGTTTTTAAATAAACTGTGTTCATCTCTTTGCAGATAAACACAGATCTCTGAAATGTTTAGGCTAGGTTGGCTGATTTTGTAGTGAGGTTCTTCTGGTTTTGGAAGTTTGTTTTGGCCTCCGGTGCAAGTATATAAAAATATTTTCTTTAAAAAGTAAAATAATCACATTTTGACCCCTCTTTTCCCCAGTTATGTTAGGATACAATATCTATATATATTATCTCTTTAAGCTTGGCATATTAACATTTTAACATAGTGGTTATTACTTGTTTTTATTTGTGAATACAATTTGTGTGTTTTTAAACTAAAGATGTGTATCTTGATTAAACAAAACACAACAACAGCAAAAAGGTTTGACTGCAACTGCTTTATTCTCTTGCCACCCAGCAAAAGCTGTCATTAAGAATCGCAGATGATTCTGTGATTCTGTGACTTGATGGTGTGCTGCTCTAACTGGAGGGTGAAGCAGCTGCTCATTGTGGTGTCAGTGCCAAACACCTGATTGGTCATGGCAGCACCTAAAGAGTCCTTTTTGTTTGCTTCCTCTTTCTTAGTGTGCCAGATACAGAAATACAACCTTTTTAGCTGTTAAATTGTTTTAAATGTGCTGGGGTTAAAAAGTCTATGTTTATGTATTTTGACCTTTCTCGTGGTTGTTTTTGTGCCGGTGTGGGAAAGGAAAACAAATCCTCTTGCCTTTTCAATTGTTGCCACAATTTTAAATGGATTAGTTTTGAACTGTTCCAAATGGAAAGAAAAGAATTATTCTTTCGGCCACAACCTCTTCTGCAAAAGCAGAGAGTTGATGGCTCAGATGAGCTCTGGTTTCAGGTGTTTAGCCAAGGAATGCCTTTGCTTTAGTTACTTGGTTTCACTGCATAATTTTTGAAGTCGGCTGCCTGAAATTTCTGTAGCTGTACATGTTAATAAAGGATGTCACTTGAAAGCAGCTGCCTGTATTTAATTGGGATTGCAAATTTGAAATTTAGGTCAATTTTGAGAAAATACATAAAAGCTCTAATAAGCTTGAAATCATTTTTGTGTAAAGTAGCTCAAAATTGAATATATAAATGCTGTTGGGAGGTAAATGTGCTGTTACAGTTTTTACTGTTGCACTTTTAACTGTTGCACTTTTAATGCCTTTTTTCTCCCTCTGAAATCAGAGGGCTTGAATTAAGTTGCTGTTTTGAAAAAGAATGCTTTGGGGCTTATACTTCTTACTTCTCAAAGATCTATTTCCTTTTCTCAATAAGTATATAATCTTATTTTTCCTTTCATTTGAATATTCATAAATCAGTCTCAGCTGGCTGGTCTAGAAGGAAAGTGTGATTATAGTGTGAATTTCTCAGCTCTCATACAGCCTAAGTGAGCTGTTATAATGAATGCTACTACCCATGGTATCCAGATTAATTGTGTTCCTCTGTTCCAGCCAAGGAATATTGCAGGACAATATTTTCCTATGATGGCTCAAACGATGAACTTAGTTTTAAAGAAGGCGAGATCATTCAAATAATCAGTAAGGTAAGAAAGTTTGGTCTGCTCTGACCATGTGTATGGCTCTGGTGAATTTTGTACAGGAAGGTTGCGGATGAATTGAGAAGCAGGACGGTCTGTTGGAGCAGATATTCCTGTAGACTGATTTCTCTCATGTGAGAGTCAACTCTTTGCTTCTGCACTTGATGGAGATACAGATGACTTCAAAGATTGTTCCAGAGTGGTTATCTTGGGGTCCTCAAAGGCCAGTAGGAACAGTGTACACTCAGTACCAAATTCCTTTTCAGTGAGGAAATGGGAAAAGCTTTTCAAACAGTCCCTTTACCTTCAGAAACAGTTCTTGTTCCCTGGGGATTCAGAATAACCAGACAGAAGTTAGTGATACTTTCTGTCTGTAAGAGAAACGTGATTGTTTAGTTGAATGTTCTTGTTTGTGTTGAATTCTGAAAGAATAGAATGATCTATCCTTTTTGATAGATCATTTTGATGCAGAGATGGTTCTAAACCAAAAATAAACCTACCCATAATAAATTTCCCTGCACTATTCTGCAGTCTTTTGTCATTTTAAATGCTTGCCTATATTAAGAAATAATGACTTTCCTAAAAAAGTGGAAAGTTTCATCTTCAACTTTCACTCAGTTGCAGAAGAACACTTAACACATTTTTCTTTATTAAGATTTTAATTTTATGGAATTAGGTAATTGATATTACAAGCATCATTGATCATAACTACAGTGGAAAAGAATAGTTATGGAAGGCCCTTTTGTAAACACAGCAACCCTTGCCCCATCTCCACTCAATCTTTTGCCTCTCTGTCTTTTTAAACCAATTTATCCCAAGCACACACTGTGGTCCAAAGTGGAGATAAGAAGAGTTGTCCAGACTGAGTGGCATCCCTGCCAGTGGCAGGAGGCTTGAACTGGGTGACCTTTCAGGTCCCTTCCAACCCAAACCATTGTAGGTTTCAGTGATTTTTTTGGATCTGAGGCATAGAGGAAAGCTGTTATTTATGCTGGTCAAGTGTAACATTATACTTTCTGTTACGGACAAAGGCCTTCATCCAGTAACGTCATGTAATGGAGTTCTCTGCCACTGAATTAATTATCCAACACTGTAATTTCTTTTCTCATAGTATGGTTATTTTTTCTCTCAGGGAGGTGTAATCTTCTGCTTCTTCACCCTTTTCAGACCAGTGGAGCTGATCCATCACATCAGAATCACTTTTATTTAGTAGAATTGTGCGTCATGCCAATAACATTTGGAGTACTTACTGAATAACTTGCTGGTCAGGGAAGCTGAGAAGATCAAATGCAGTGTGTTAGGTCTTAACTGGGTTTATGTACTTTCCTTCCCTTTGCAGATCTTATCCTTACACCTTTATCTTATATGATGTAATATAATTTCATCTTGCATTTTAGAAAACAAACAAAAACTGACCAAACCTGATCTGATCTGTAGCTGTTTCCCCTTGTTAAGTTGGCCAATTTCAGACAAGCAATTACTTTATGTTGTGAGTAAAAGGGAAAAAGCTGTTGTGTAACTGTATCTGTTCTGGGGAAGAGGTAAATACTGGTTGAAATGACCTGTTGTTTGTTTTAGGACACTGGAGAGCCAGGCTGGTGGAGAGGAGAGCTCAATGGTAAAGAAGGAGTCTTCCCAGATAACTTTGCTGTTCAAATACAGGAGTCTGATAAAGACTTCCCTGTAAGTTCTTACACCTATTGCTTAATATCACCAAAAACTATTAATGAAAATGCAGAGAATAGAGGAGGTCACAGCACATTATGCTGCTTAAAATATTACAGTTGTGGCAGTTTTAGCTTTATCTTGACCTAGTTGAATAAAAGAAGAAAGTTGGAACGGTTAATCTTTGTGTTTAACTTGTCCATAAATACTAAAGTGAGGCATGTTTTTTGAGATAAACTCTAATTATTGAGGATGATCAGGTCATTTAGAAAAGGGTGTAGTTCTGATAGCATGGTGTTACATGTTACTGATTACTGAATTAAACCCTTACTGTTTAGGAAGGAGATAAGCTGTTGGTTTTTTCCATCTCAAGTCCTTAAGTAACTGTAATTACAAAATGCTGAGTGACCCTTCTAGGTCTGACTGGGATTTTTCCATGTCAAAACTTGCAATATGCTGCAGTATATGAAGGATATTTTTTGGGTGGGATTTAGAAATATTTTTTCACCATCTTGTGTACTAACTTGTAGAAATTCATGTTTTCATGTGGTACTCAATGATTTTATCATTTTGGTCCTTGTTTTACAATTTATTTTTTATTTTTTTTGTTGAGATTAGTGTGATGTTTTGGTTCTGTCGCATTGGTGTAGCAAAGATGGTTGTGTTAATTCCCAAATGTACATCAGCCCCAGGTGGAATGGATTCAGCTCCAGATGAGGAGTTATTAATTTATAATTTATCCTGAGTTGCCTCACATACACAGCTGCCTACCCCCAGTCAGAATTTTCTTTACAGATGTATTCTCAGCTGTGCAAGGGCGGCATAAATGCCATAAAATACAAGAAGAGAGGGTAGGTAGGGTTGCTATTTCACAATACAGAGTTGTTTCCTACGGGGAAGGGGAGGGGGGGAACCATTCTTTTACCCTAAACAGCCTTTCCCTGCTTTGATCCTTTATTCTGCTTTGTGTGCAGTATCTCAGCACAGGGATTCACCTTGCACTGAGCAGCTTTCAGGTTCAGGGCATTGGATGGCTGGTGATCATAATCAGCTATTTGATACTGACTTCATGAAAACACAGAGCAGAACTGTATAATGGCAAGTTGATGCTGAACTCTGTTTAATTGTTTTTGGTATAGGCAGCAATGCTGCACAGCTGGATAATGTAGTTACTTCTTTCAGAAGAAAGAAAGTAGAACCTTGTTACTTAGGTTCACTCGCTTTTGTGTCCTCTGAAACCAGAGAAAGAAATTGAATATGGGTTCTCCTGCTTGCTTAATTACATTTCACATGTTAGAATAAAATCTTGTTGCATTAAAAAGAGCTGATTCAATAGCTGTAGGGGCACAGAAGTGAAATCCATCCTTAGCAACTGTTTGAAAAATTCCCACTGCAGGGTGTTTTTGGAGGGGTTGTGTTAGACATGGCCTGTTACAGAGCCTGTATGGTTTCAACAGTACCTGTGTGAAGAGCAAGTGGTTTTGTAGGCTTTTGTATCATTTTATCGGGGAATCTTGTCCTTAGTACAACCAGAAAGGCCCCTCTTCTAAAGCAATTTAATGAGTCACATTGTGAGGATGAGTGGTTGAGATCTCTCCTGAGGTTCAGCAGGACAGAGATTCAGCTTCCACGTGTATCAGAATGTGATGAATGACTGTTTCAGAATCGTACTTTCAATGTACAAACTGTTGCATTGTGATGTTTCTGTACATTTTTAATGGCTGGCATAGTGTGTCCATCTTTCCCACTTAAATATAATGGTAAGGGAGCTCAAATCAATGTTTTTCATGTAACTGCAGTCTTTGAGACAAACACTGCCATCATCTATTTGTTTTTTTTTACACTTGTAATTTAAAAGTCAGTTAATTGAAGCCATTCCTCTGATACTTAATTCAGAAATCTGTTTTTAGTGAAAGTGAACATTTTTGGTTCAAAAAATTACCTGGTTACTCTTCTAAACTGGCATTGTACTAAGATTGAGGTTTACATATTGAAATCAAAATGAGTGTGATCAGACCAATTCTTTGGACTACAAAAGGTGAAATGACTGGATCTAGGGGTTTTTTTTCCCCTCTGTTTATGCACATTGCTGAATCACTGATTTAATTTCAACAGACCTGAATTTTGTTCCTGAATTTTTATAACTGGTTGTCTGGGAGATATCAGAGGAATTGTTCCAGGTCTTTGTGTTTCCTGTCTGAATTGATTGCCTCCTTTGTGAAATACTTTGAAATCAGCTGGTAAACAAGCTCCAAGTTACAGTATGCAAAACAAAACACAAATGAGGCTGTCTTGGATACAGGGAATATCTACTTGCTTGCTTGCTTGTTTGACTTTGGTTTTTTCCCTCCTTTATTTTGCAGAAGCCAAAGAAACCTCCCCCTCCAGTTAAAAGTCCAGGTATGTAGTACATGTCTGTTGGTCTGAGAAAATACTAAATTGCAGAAGCAGTGCATGACTTCAAAAGAAAATTTAGAAGTAGCTTTTTATTTCTTAGTAATGCAGCCATAGTCACACTTTGAGCTTACTTTTCATACTTTATATATTTTGCTGTTGCTGTATATTTTTAAAATTATGATGGAGCCTACTTTGGAAACATTTTAACAATGGCTCACCATTTTCTGAGCTCAAGTGAGTGTTTATAAATGATATTACATTCCTCGCAAAAGAGAAGACACAACTTGGCATTAGTCTTATTTTTAGTTAGTGACCGAGATAATTAAAGCTCTTTGAAAAATGTCTGTGGTTTGCATTTGCATTCAGCTTCAAGACCTGAATTGCCAGCTGGAGAAAAGAAATTCCTTTCTTTGAGGCCAGAAGAAAAAGGTAAGGACAGTTTTCTTCATGGTGACTTGGGTGCTCTGGCAATAGGGTCTCTGCTCAGGAGTCATCATACAAACTCCTTTGATACCATCTACTGAAGTTATTATGTCTATGATGTGACAAAAATGTATTTGGAGTGGTTAGAGGAACTCCTAAACTCTGTTGAAATGTTTATTTCTTGTTATTGCATGACATTCTGAGGATTGGTTATTGTATTGCACGGTAACACAGTTACTATTAAATTTCTGAAGGCGTAGTTCTGTAACAGTGGCTGCAGTTTTGAGCAGCAGTAATAAGTTATTAAAAAGGCAAAGGTGAATTGCTGCAAAAATCAGTCTGGTCAAAAGTATTTTGAAAGAGCTACACAGAACAGATACAAGGCTCCTTAGATAGATGCTACAGTCTCAGAAATAGAGATTTCTTATCCTGATAATTCTTGCTATATTCCATGTTTTCAGGTTCCACTGAATTTGCAGACATTTACTACTTTATTCTTAAAATTTAAAGGACACCTTTTTCCAGAGGCAAAGCTACTGTTGTCACCCAAACAGCTTCTAAAAGGCTCCTTTCCATATTTGAAAAACTTGCCAAATTAAAATGTTTGTGTTTAAAAGAAGCTTAAACAAATGTGTTGGTTGGGCCTTGCAGAAGAAATCCTGGTGTTCCTGCAGCTTAACCAAATTGCAGAACCACTCTGTCCTGTGAATGGAGAACTGTGGCTGACCAGCATTTCTACCAGTGAGGCTCCCAATGGGTTTCTTGGCTTCCTTGGGCAGTTTTTATTACCCCCATTTTAACAAGGCATCTTCTCAGGGATTGAATATGAAAAATACTTGTTAAAGTCAGTTCTGTTTGTTCTGTATGTGAGAAAACAGTAATTTTTATCTGTTGGAGCAATGTCTTCAGGTGTGAATTGAGATCAACTGTATGATTCCAGAATTGTTGATCACCTGGTTCCTTTTAAATTCTTCTAAACAGAAGCCAGTGTAATTTTAAATTAGTTCTGTTTAGACTATAGTGTTACTCTTTGCATAGTTGAACTCAACTGTTCATGGAGGAATATAGGAAAAAATACTGAGTGACACCATCCAAAAAACATACGAATGTGAAATCTTACAAAATTACATAAGGTAGAGAACCCTTCTTTACTCAGCTACAGGAAATGAAGGAGAAAAAATTTGTTATGTATTCAGTTGCAGATCAGGTCACAAAAATAACTTTTTTAGATAGCACTAGGGTTTTACTGGATGATATGCCCATTTATCAGTGCAGCTGTACTTGTGGAAAAATAGCCCTGTTAATACTAGTAATTGAACCCATTAAATATGAAATTGTTCTGTAACAAGTTCTCAGAAAAAAATATTAATTGAGCAGCTCTAATCAGAGCCTATCAAACCATGTCATTTTTTATGCCTGTTGGGAGACTAATCTGCCTTTAATTGCAATCAAAAATTGATCAAAAATTAAAAGTAGAGTTTCTATGAGTGTTTCTGTATTTATAGTGGAGGACACTTAGTGGTGTCATGTAGAAATCTTTTTTCCAGTGTAAATGTCTTCAGATTTGTATCTTTTATTTCCATTACTAAACTGTTCATTTTTATCCAACACTCTTTTTCATTGAGGAGCAAAATCCAAAAAAGACATGTCATTTTGTCCAGCAGAAATGCCCAGTTTCTGTGCTCATGGTGAACCTTGGCCTTTGTTATTAACTTATTCCACTTAGCTATAGACATTTTTTATATTCAGAATTCTGAATGGGAGTATTAGAAGGGAGAGCTGACAGATGGGAGTTCAGGAATAGGGTTTGATGACAGCATTTTTTCTGCCCTGTTCATGAACTCACTTGTTTTTAAAAGCAGAAGGGGTAATTCCCAACTTGTGCTCAGCACAGCTTCAGTGAAGCCGGTAGATCTGCAGTTGGTGCTGGCTGGTGCTGGGTGTTTAAGCTGGCGGTGTTGTGCATTGGGTGGGGAGTCAGGAGTGGCTGGTGTCGCTGATGTGCTGCTTTTCTCAGGGCAGGCAGCCCCACCGTGTGGCAAATCCTTCCACTGCTTCAGCATCCTGTGTTCTTAGCTCCATGCTGAGACTGCAGGGAGCTGGCAGCCGGTTTGTGTTTGCTCATTTCTCCTCCTGATGTTCAAGTGTCCCAAAGCAGGAAGGCAATTCTGCCCCTGAGCAATGCTTTTGGCAGAAGTGTCTCTAGGATCTGTTTGCTTCCCAGTGCTCCTGTGAAAGAACATTGGCTTCTTCCTGTTTTGGGGTTGGAGGGGTGCTCAATGGCTGCAGGACTTGACCTGGCAGTTCAGGCACTTTGCTGGCATGGAGCTGAAGTAAATACCCAGCCCTGCTCCCAGGTCCATAGCATATATAAACATTTCACACCAGATCAATACTTGGTTAAAAGCAAATTGCAGAAGGGGAGGATGGGGAGAATCAAAGCTGAAGGTCACTCTCTCCATCCCAGTTTACTGATTTACTGTCCTATAAGGGCAGTAACTGTAAAGAACTGTAACCCTTTGCTGTAAATTAACAATTATTTTTTAGAATATTCAGTACTTTGTGTATAATGAACTATGACATGGTTTCACAGGGAAAAGGAGAAGGTTTGCTCTGGCTATCCAGCTGGGTAGAGTTAGGACACATGGGTTCAAACCTATTCAACTATTGCTTGTAAAGCAGCTTGAATTTTTCAGTGTCCGTATGTTGTATGACAGCTCCTCTGGACAGGATTCATTAGATCATGTAGTCATTAAACAAATAAATAAAACTTTTTTTTTTTGCTATTATCTATACCTAATTTCCATCTCTTTGTAGGAAGGCAGACTAGATAAAAGAAATTCAGCTATTCAGATAAAAAATCATTTCTCTCCTCCCCTTCTTCCATAGATAAATTATGCTGCTTGTATGTGTAAGGAGTCTAGTTACAACAAAATAAAAACCCCTACCTCTTTAAAAGAAAATCAAATGAATTTATAGAAAAGACAAAGCAGTACATAGATTTTTTGGTTCCTAGCTGTCATTTGCAGTGCAATAATGTGAATCCATAATTTATTACTACTGTTTCATGTCAGTAGGAAGATTTGTCTTACTCTAAGAAAAATCTTTTTGAGCTCAGGTAAGTAGTTTGTGTGTTTTGATAAGGTGTTATTTCTGACAGTAGGTGCCTTCTAATTGATTAGCAGTGTAAGAATTCTAGACAATGTGGGTTTTTAAAATGTGACTTCCTTTGTCAGATGAAAAAGGAGCTTTGGATCAGAAGCCTTTGAAGCCACAAGCTCCTCAAGTACCACCCAAGAAGCCTATTCCTCCAAGCAAGACCAACAGCCTACTGAGAGCAGGGCTCCTGCACCCAAAACGTCCAGACAAACCTGGTTTGCCATCGTCTGCATCCAAGTCAGTATGACTGAAACTGCAGGCACCACGTATATTCAATTTGATTTGTTGTTTATCTTCCCTCATGACTGAGCTGGGAAGAAATGTGTGCTTTAAGGGTGAAAAGGATGCAAGGATAAGTTTTGCCTTATACCTACCATTGTCCTAGTTCTCCAAGTCTATATCAATGTGAACTTAGGCCTTTCAAATCCTTTGAGATATTGAATCCATCTCAGAGTCAGCATTAGAGCATAACTGACCATGGGGCAGATGAAATTGCTCATCTGTTGGCTGCTCTAGCTACAGTAACAGGGTGGAGTAAAGAATGTGGACATGGCCCTTGAGAATTATTATTGTGTTGAAAAAAACCCTGAAAATTTGAGCTGCCTCAGTGTTCAAGGATGGAGCTCTTTGTATAGGGTAAGACAGATGGAAAGGAAGAACTGGGTGCAAGTACCTGTGCTAAAGGTACTCACTGTGGCTCATGTCTGCTCCTGGGGAAGGAAGCACTTATTGCAGAACCACATTCAGATTCTCTACTCTAGAGCCTTCTCACTTGAGTTACTGGATAAATAGGTACAAATTACTATTATTCTAGATCCACTTAATTTTTTTTTCCTCATGAGTTTGAAACTTTCGCTAAAAGTAATTTTGCATCCATACAATCTCCCACACATAGAATTTTCCTTTCTTAGAATTTTTCTTTCCTTTCCATTGCAGCAGTTGCTAGGCCCTTACCCAGAAGTGTAAACCAACAGCTGACTGGTGACTGTCCCTTTGGGATGTTCATTTGGCTTGAAAGAACCATGAGAAAGTGAGGTTGTGATACTCTTGGCCTTGTGCAAATAAAGCAGACAGCTGTTATATCAAAGAGCTTGCACCTTAAATAACTTTTCAGTGTAGAATTGTGTTATATTCACTTGGTATTTTGGAAGCTTTCACAAGCAAAGATTATTTTTTTAAAACCACAAGTCATATTCTTTTCCAGCTTAGAAAAGAATATTGTTATTAATATTATTAATTATTGTTAATTATTGTTCTAAAGGGATGCACATGTGCAGTTAAATAGAGGTCTGTATTTAAGCTGTGGGCCTTTTATAATTGAAACCCTTAAATCTTAGAGATATTTATATGTCTGAAAGTTTTTAGCATTGTTTTAGGAAGATCAGGCTGCTGTCTCTTTTTCTACTGCAATAAAACTTAGAGGCTTTGGGAGGGGAATTAATGAAAGGAGCACAGTTTATATATGGCATGTGCAGGCTAACCAGATAATCAGGCCTGTTCAACATGGGTTTGTGATGAAGAGTTGTAAAGGAAAATGCTTCCTATTATTTTTTATGTATTTTGGTGGGGATAGCACTACTTTGGATTTTTTTCATTGTTGTTCTTGGGGTTTTTGTTGTCTGTGAATGATGTGAGCAGGTATGGAAGGAATGCATGGCAGAACAAATGCTACAAGGTGCTGTTTCCATATCCAGCAAGAAATAACTTGTTCTTGTCAGCCCTTTTTCCTGTCCAGGAAGATTTCTTTAATGTCATGGAGTCTGTTTCTGAATTATTTCAAGAGGTCTTAGTGAAAATGTTATTCAGCTCACTTGTTGTTTGAAGTGTAATATTTTGGACTGAAATGCCAAAGTGTGTCCTATAGTAAAAGTTCTGGATTATTTTCACATGGGTTTGTGCACATCTGACAACTCTGCAAGAGATGGAACAGAAGAACTTGTTTTCATAGGAGTAGAATTGATCTCCAGAAGCCTTGATTTTAAAACAAGGCTTTAGAAAGTGATAAAATCTACTGTAATTTTTCAGTTCGCTTTTAATTCTTGCTATTTTTCCCTTTTAAACTGTTTCATCTCTTGACTAGGCAGGTTTTGTGTTTTTTCTTCTTACCACAGAACTAATGGAGAAGTTGTTACTCTTCGACCGAAATCTGAAGTTGAGCCAGTAGCAAAACCAAAGTTAGACTCTGAACCATTGCCACTCAGACCAAAATCAGTAGAGGTAGATTCACTTGTGGTAAAGAGCTCTAAAGAATCAGGTAAGAAAAGAAATATTCTTCTGGGCCTTTCTGTTTGGATTGCTGTGTTTTACAGGGTTGGAATAAGCTTTTTCAGTGATTTACTCAAAATGCCACTGAGTGCATTTATGCCTGTGTATTTTTTTAGGAGTGCTGGAGGCAGCTGAAGGTAAGAGTCAGGAGGAGATAGCAGATGTCAGCAGAGTATTTGCAGGTAGCTGCTGAGCTGTGGGTTGGAACAGGGGGTAGGAAGGGAGACAGAGATAATGGTTTGCCCTTCTAATTTGAAAGCTTGCTTTTTTTGCTGCCACTTTCATCTTGAGTTTTTATGAAGCTGTTTTCTTAATGGCTGGTTCAGTTTGTTCTGCTCTTGCAATTCAGATAACTTTGCTTTTCTAGCTAACTTCAGAATTCTTGGTAATGCCATTACCTTTGGCCTCCTGAGATTTAGTTCAGAGCTATTCTAGATTTTGACTTTATCATACCTTAAATTGGGGCCTTAAAAAAGCACAGAGCATTGTACCTTTGAGTAAATGCTTATGGCTTTGCTTAAAGCACCTTGAGCCAAACCTGGCATCTCCTTAATTCTAATTATATCCAGTAAAGCCCAGTTCATAGTGGTTAAAGCACCCACATTTAATGATCAGAACCTCTGAACTACTGTATTGATCCCATTAGCCCTTGACTGACCGTGCAACTGATACCAGACCTCTGTGTGTCACTTGGGCAGAGATCAGCTGCTGTGGGCATATTTTTCTAAGCTCAAAATTATTTGTATTTTATGATTAACCACTTCAGAAAAAGCTGTAGTGAATTATACCTGCAGTGTTCATCTTGCATATCTCAAATGCAACTTTTTGTCTCAGAAAAGATTTTAGTAATAATAAATTTTAAAATAGTATAAATATATTTATTTTTAAGGCAAATTATGATATTCTAGTTGTAGAATAGTTGGTCCAAAGTTTAATAAATTCATCTGGAAGATAAAAATAATGCATTGAAAGAACTGAAGCAGTTAAGGAATGGAAAAGAATATTCCTGACTTTTTTTTTCATTGAGCATGTTAAAACATGCTTTTAAAGGATACATGCTTTATATGAGGAAAGGTTAATTCATGTATGTCTCCAAGACAAAAGTTATACTACTCAGATTAGATAGTAGAAAAATATTCTTCAGTGTGAGGGTGGTGAGGCCCTGGCACAGGTTGCCCAGAGAAGCTGTGGCTGCCCCATCCCTGGGAGAGTCCAAGGCCAGGTTGGATGGCGCTTGGAGCAGCCTGGAATAGTGGAAGGTTAAAATCTTTAAGTTCTCTTCCAACCCAAGCCATTCTATGATTGTCAGCTTTCTAGCTAGTATAATAAATTCTATGATAATCTCTAGGGTTGTTTTTGATGTGTTACTGTATACCATAGTATCATTTAAGCTCAGGAAAAACTCCCCATGAAAACAGCTGGAATACCTTTTTTTTTTCTTTACATTCAGTTACCTTGACATCTTTAATAACCAGGGTGGCAACATAGTACCTGTGCTGTCAGGTGTTCATGTATACACTGCAACTCAGAATATTCTGTGACAGAAAAAGAGTCATTTTACACAGATTGAGAAAAAAAACTTTTTTTTTTTTTTTTTGCTAACATAAGTTTTTACAAGCTTCTGGAAAAATTAAATATTTTAATACCTAGATGGGGCAGGGTACAGGGGTGACAATGGGCTCACAAGTGAGGTCTGTTCAGTTGTGTTTGGTGCACAGCGAGCAGAGGAGGCTCAGGCAGTTCATGTGGGGCTGCAGCACTGAGAAGGGTCAAGGAGCTGCAGTTGAAGGAACGTTTCAGAAATCCTCTGTTTTGTCAAACTGATATTCCTTAAAACAATCTGCATAAGTCAGTCCTACTGCTCCTGTGAGAAGGGACTGATCCAAACTCCTGCCAGTAAAATGTAATGAATATCATGCTCTAATTCTCTACATACTGTGCTGCTAAAGACATAACACCCTGTGCAGCCAAGGCTATATTAAAAAAAAAAAAAAAAAGAGATGTTGGGTCCTTATATAACTTTAAAGACTGTTTAACCTTACAATAACTAGAATAGGTATTAATAAAAGATGAGGGAGAATGGATGGCTGGGGCTGCTTTACCAGTGTCTATATTTTTTATTTCTCCCTCCCTCTTCAGATTATGATCCGGGATAGATTAATTTTTAGGAAATCTTTTTTTGGGTTTTTTTGTTTGTTTGTTTGTTTGTTTTTTTTTGAAATATGGGTCCTGTTTTTTTGCAACTTAATTTGACCATGAAGTGAGGTTTAGATTGAGCCACTTTCAATTTAGCATAAGAAGCAGTAAATATTCTGTTAAAAAAAACCAACCCACCCCATGCCAAAATTATGTTACCAGTCATCAGATAAGGACAAATAATCAGAACCCTTTAGAAACGTTGATCACATTGAAATAACTTCTCTTGAAGTTTTAATTGAAAAATTGCATAAATGTTTCTCTGTTTGATTAGAATCAAGTACTGTAAAAGACTAAAGCTGTAATGCTGGCATGCTGAACATATAAAACAATTCTGTTTCTTCTACAAATGTTTCTTTTTCCTGCTTTGTAAAATAATTTTTTTGTTCAGAATCTTTTTCTAGACATTCCTCTCCTTGACTTTTCTTTCCAGATTTTGTTTCCTATCCTGTTTGCCATGTTTCCCTTCTTACGTGTCAGGAAATTACCCTACCCTTCTCCATTTTGGTAAGATAACAATCTCTAAGGAAATCCAAATGCTTTATTCCATACACATCCTCTTCTTAACATCGTGAGCATGGTTTTCAGTTGCAATTATTGGTACTAAAATTTTGGGGTTTCTATTAAAAATGCACTTTTTGTTTGTTTGTTTGAATGCCTGTTTTCCTTAGCTGTTAAAGAAGTTACTTTAAGTAGACTTTTCCTTTAGGAACTGGTGGGGATTAAAAGTAAAAAAAAAAAAATTTGTAGTTGAGCTATTGATAAGCCAAACTTCGTGTTTGTTTGTAGTGAAATGTGTTTGGTACCTTTAGCACATCTGGTGTATGTAGGTTGAATGGCTTTATCATTCTGTACACACAAAAAACACAGTCATGAAGCTTTTGGGCACTTAAATATTTTATAGCTTATAGCTGTCCCCTGAATTTTTGGGGGGAAATCTCAGCAAGATGAGTAATATGAGAGAGGGCGGCATCTTTTTACTCCACAGATTAATGTGAGTTCTTGTCTTCTAAAATATTGGATACATTTCACTTGTATCATGGGTATTTAAACCCCAGCACATGAGATGGTGGAACCATGATTTCTTCAGCCACCCTTCAGCTTTGCTTCTTTTTGTGAAGGCTTTTTAAGACAAGCTGCCATGAATACACTTGAAACATTCACAAATCTTAACAAAGCCTCTCATTAATTGTGCCTGCCAAAGCTCCTAACAGCTCTGTGGTAGATCCATGGTAAGCTTGTAGAAGAGGCATTTCTAACAGTCCATGCTATTTAACTTTAGGCTTAGCTCATCTTCATAGAAAGGTGCTCTTGCTCAGTCATGAAGTCCTTTTTTTGACCCAGATTATCTCCAGATGTGTGATACTGCTCTTTTGGCACTATGATGGGATTTCCTTTAACAATTGCTGACAGGCTGTCTGTAAGAATCCTATTTGTTAAATCATTTTATTGGTTGAAATGGGTGTAGACTGTGAGCTTCCAATAGATTTCATCAGTATCTCTATTGGTTTACTGGTTTATTGGTTAAATTTTCTCTAAAATAACTAAAAATGCTGTTTAAAAAGAAAAACAATCACTTAAACCCCCTAAGCCTGCAGTAAAACCAATCAACCTACCACCACCACCACCAAAAAACCCAAACCCCAATCTCCACCAGCCTGTGTTTTAATTTCTTCCCTATACCAAAACAATAAATTGGAAAAGTAAAAACAGAAATTCAAGTATAATCAGAATCCGCTCTGACTGGAATCTGCTGGCAGAATCTTAATGTTGAACAGTTCTCTCAGGTGTAACAAATTCCTTTAGAAGATCTTAGAAATATGGAAAAAGTCCTTGGCTTTTATATCATCCCACCATCTATATTTAAATAATACACAGTTCAGGACTCTAGCAGTCTTCAAGCCTTGTCAAATATTGTGATTTTTTTTCAAATTTTACATTTTCTTAATGTATTTTTAATATTTTTAGTATGCCTGATGTTTACTGTTTGTGGAGACAGGACTGGCATTACAATCACAATAGCAACTAAATATATAATTCTTACTTAAATTTCTTGCAAAATGATTTGTCATTTCTGTGGAATGACAAAAGAAGTCAGAAATTAGTGAGATGAGGGGAAAAAGGCGTAAAAGTTTTTCTTGTTACCTTTTTAATGACCCCTAACTAACATAAATCCTAATTTGCCCTTTGGCAGCCCAGTCTAGTGGAAGGTGTCCCTGCCCATGGCAGGGGCTCAAATGGGGTGATCTTAAGGTCCCTTCCAGCCCAGACCCCTCTGTGACTCTGACAGCTTTGTACTCTGGGATTACTGAGAATTGAGTAAAGACCATGCACATGACCCCTTGGTCACTGTTGCTTGCCTTGTATTAAAGGAAATATTTTATTGGCACAGACTGGAACAGAAATCCCTTTTCATTTATTTCTCCCTCATCCTCTTTTCCGTCAGCTGCTTGCCATTCATCACTCTTCTGTTTCTTCTTTCTTTTTTTTTTTCCTCCCCTGCTTGTTTAATTGCAGGTGTGATTGCATGTTTACAAAAGACTGTCTTGACATTCTCTTGAATAGAAGTAAAAAGCAGCAAAACTGATTGGTAACAGTGCTGTAAAGTGATGAAGTAGGTTTGGTCAGGGCTGTCCAAAGGAGCTGAATGTTCTAAGGCCTTCAAGGATATTAATGCAGAGAACAGATTAAAATCAATTAAAACATTCAGTGGAAAACTTAGTACCTACAGGTATAAAATAGCTTTAACAATATGTGAGTAAAACTTGGGTTAATCAGATGATTGTAAGACATCCAAACACTGAAGGGGTATGAATGGTCTGGCTCAGTGTACCCAAGGCTTTTATCTTATCTGACCTTTAATGGGAATGAAGGAAAAGAGATATCATAGGTTCTGTTTGCTAAATCGTAACGTCAAGAAAGAATCAGAGGTCATGAAAAAAAATCAAACCCAGAATCTTGAATGTTTTCTATGGTGCCTGTAGTGTGGCATTTTAGTTACAGTCTATAGAATAAGTGATGAATTTGGGTTGTAAATGATATATAATAACTGTAATCTTATGTCAATGCTTAAATAAAAACCACCACTCAATCTCACTAAACATCTGTTGCCCGGTAAGTATATTTATTTTTGGGGAGAAAAGGCCAAGTCCTATTGTTACTTACATTACTAAGACTAGTTGGGGTCAGTTCTTCTATTATCAACTTTTTTCCTGAAGTTGCCTGTTCCCAGAGGATGTAAAGCATTTCTGCTGATCTGAGAGAGTTTTCCTAGAGGTGTGAGCATAAAGGCACTAATGAGGAAAGAGATCTGTGTGATTGAGTAAAGTATGAGAGTGTAGTTTTGAAGTGTTTTGTTAAAGTCTTCATGAAGTTGTGTATTATCTTTAAATACTGAACATGAAAAAAACTACCCTGCACAGACATAGGTGCAGTTAATGTCTTGTTAGTTTTCGCCAGTGTGTGGAGTACACAAGTATGTACTTTACCATTTTGCTTTTATTATTGTCTTAGTCACTAAACTTGCATTTTCATGCTTTTCATGCAAGTTCAGTGACAAAAAAATACACTCTCGAGTAGTTGAATATGGCAGTTCTTAGAAAAAGTAATAAACATACTTTCTGCAGATGCTGCCATGTTGCTAGAGCATTTCTTCTGCTCACACAAATTAACTTGAATTTAAGTCCTAGTTGAATTAACTCTTATTTTTTTTCAAGGGGGAAAATACAGTTTCCCAGATATGTCAAAGTCGTGCAGTTGTTTCAGATACCTCATGTGTTGTATATGCTAAAAATCCTCAGAACAATAAGAATTCTGATAATTCTTTTTTGTGTCTCAAATTAAAAAAAAGCGATAGAAAGAACTCAGCAAAACTTTCTGGTCTTGATGGTGGTCTCTGTTTTCATCTTTTTTATAGATCTGTTAAGCTTTGATGATGTAATAGCTACCTCAGATAATCTGTCACACCCGACTGCGAACCGGCCCAAGATGCCTGGTAGGAGGCTGCCCTCCCGTTTCAATAGCAGTAGTCCCGTGAGTATTTTGGGGTGTTCTCCTAGTAGGAAACTAAAAACTGGCTTCCCAGGAAACAGGACTACACTGGGGAACAATCTTTTGAGGCATTTATCTGAAGAGCAAAATACTGCAGGGGTTCAGTTCCTGTAGGTTTTGTGTGCAGGGAGATCCATTCCCAGCAGGGAAGTGAATGTAAGAGAAACAACTGGAACTGTGTTGCAGCTGGAGTGTTTCTGTTCCATGGATTGTTGCTGCAGGAAGTGCTCAGCTCCTCTGGCCTCACTGATGGTGCAAGAGGTGTTGTACATACACACAGATCTGAAAATGTCTTTAGTGACTTTGACAATTGGCCACTATAAATTTCTAATTTAATGCTTCTGTAACGTAGGGATTGTGACCTTAGTGCTGATCTGAGCTTGGCAGATAATAAGAAGCAGGGGATCCAGAGTCCTTGAAATCAGTTTTTGTCACTGGATGTTGCATAGTTATGCCAGTTACCATCTACAGTTACTGCCCATTTGTGTTTTATGGAAGCAGTTACTTCCATAGCAGGCTCCCAAAAGTGTCACAGACTTAAGTATTGCAAATATGCTTGAAAATCCTGCCCAAGATTCCTGTATTTAAGTTCAGCTCAATGTGGGAAAGGAAAGTTCTGACTGTCAGGGACAGAAAAGTCTGCTAGTGTAGCAGTTTAAGTTTTGTTACTTGGTTTTCCCCTTTACTATTGCAATTTTAGGAACATATGAAAGGCTTTTTTTTTTTTATTTACTTTTCAGTTTTGTTGTTTTTCTTTTTAATTCTGAAAACTTTTTCATTCCTTATGAATGGTTTACCAGGCAAGTCAAAGTGTGGGTCCAGAAAAAATTTTGAAGGTGCAGAAAGAAGAAGAAAGTGCCAAACCAAAGCCAGTAGAAGCAAAGAAGGTATGATGCTACCTACCAAAGAGCCAGAGGAGTACCAGGCAGCTTGGTGTTCTGTTCATCCTGTTTGCATTTCCAGTACAGGTTCATGCAACCATCTGAATGCCAGTGCTTGTAGTTAACTACAAGTGAGCTCAGTCATTTAGTATGAAGTTCATAGTAAGAAATTTAGTATTGAGGTTCATTTATACTTACAAAGTGCATGAGTTCTGATGAGAGCTGCTGTATCAGGTGGTATTTCCCAAATAAGTTCCATATCTGCTCAGCCTTCAGTCTCCTGAGAGACAGAGTAACTGAGCAGATCAGCAGAGTGCACAAAAGTTTGTTTATAGTGATCCAGTGGAATCACTGGAAGCAGACTGAAGTGTAAGTACTTTCTTTAGTGACTACAGGAACCTCAGGTATATCCTTAATTAAGATCTGTATAAAGTAACTATCTTGTATACTCCAGTAATTCATTCAAACTGGACTTTTTTTTTTTTTTTTTACTTTTTAGGTAGAAAATTGGGGGAACTTATACACATTTAGCTCCCATCCTGGTACAACCAGTGTGGTGTAAGCATTCAGTTCATAAAGATTTTACTTCTTACCTTTCTGCCAATTTATTTTTTAGCCATCTGCATTCAGCCCACTGATTCCACCTTCATCTCAGAGACCAAGCTCTGTCATACTCGACTTTTTACCTGGAGACCTCCAACTGAAAGGAGAAACATGTGATGAAAAAATTTCTGTGGAAGAGCTCAGGACTCAGATAAATGATTTAATGGGTTTAGTAGACGCCCTGAAGAAAGAGCATGGGTAAATATTTCTTTTGTCAATCTGCAAGGGGTTATATAGACATCTTATAAATGTCTTCAATGCCAGACTTTTAAAATAAGAAGGGTATTCTATGCTAATAACATATTAGTACGTAAATACAGGTATTTTCTATTGAATTTAGTCCTACTAAATGTCCTAAATACTTATGAATTTGATGTCAGACTATTTTTGGAATTTGTACACATTTTTTCCCTCCTACTTTGCACTCCTGCATTCATTACATCTTTTTGAAAGTATTTCTTAAACAGTTTGTGCTTTCATTTTAAGGAAAAGGTAGTTAATTTTCTGGGGTAATGACATAAATACGTGGTGCAGGCCTTGTGTAACACTGTGCACAAGTACTTGCACTATTGACATGACTAATATTCTAAGTAATTTATTCTCTGTGTAGAAGTAGCCATGTTATTTTAGGTACTTTTAGCTTGAATTCAACTTTAAATATTAAATAACAGCACAAACATTTAAGTAGCCTCCTTAAAATTTGGATTAAAAATTAGGGAAAGGTGAATAGCAGTAGGTGACAAGTGTTGAGTGATGGTGGAAACATGTGGTCCAACAGATGTGAGTAACAATTCACTGGTGGGCATGTGCCTTGTTTTGTGAATCCCACTTGTAAATTTTAAACAAGGCCTGTGCATCCCATCCTCAGTAATGTGAAGTTTCTTTTCCCCCCTTCTGACTTCTGTTTTTATCTTAACTACTTTTAGGAGAGAACTGGAAAAACTAAAGAAGGATTTGGAAGAAGAGAAACTGTTGCGAGGCAATCTGGAGGTAATGTTACCACTTTGGATGGGCATGGGGAGTTCAAGGGCGTGTAGGCTGTTCTGGGATTTGATGTCTTACAAACCTGTTCAGTCTCTTTTTGTGTTGCTGTTTTATTTTATGATTGAATGAATGCCTCATGAGGCATTTGGATGTACAGATAAGATCCGAGTTCAGCTTTCTTTTTCTGGAATATTATTTGTGACAATCAGTGTGGGGATTGGAGTGCCAGTTCAGTTTAGTGCTGTTGGAGTCTGCTCAGTTCTAGAAATATGTCCAACTGGACAAATTCCAGGAGACACAGGTAATACTTTGCATTTATAAGATTGAAAGACCTATTTAACTTAAGTAATCAAAAGAAAAACCCAAAAGTAAATTTCTCTAAATTTTGGATGAATTGTTTAAATATTAAGGGTGTATGATTTGCCAAAAGAACAGAATGCATCTGAAAAAATTCCTTATGAATGAATGCCACTCCTCAATTTACTGATGAAGAACACTACCTGCAGTGCAATATGATGCCATTAGGTAGTTAATAGGATGAGCTCATTGTAGGAAATTCTTTCAGTCTGGTACAAAAGGGCATTTTATTTGTGAAATATTACATCTTGCTGGCTACAAAGCTACTTGAAACACGTGAGGAAAACCTCTGGGGAGTCTCTCTTTAATGTGACTCTAAAGCAATCAATGAAGATGCCTTAAATACGCAGTGGAGATGAAGAGGACATATCTCCAGGTGTCCTCTAAGTTCATGTCAAGAAATACAAATTAATCCAGGCAGTGTTCTGCATGAAAGGCTGTTTTAGGATGCTACTGTCAGGTGATGGTGTAGCATTACATGGGGACCTGTCAGGTGATTGCATAACCCAGCTTTGACTTCTTTTTTCAGAGAAGTTTATCCAGATAAACTGATTTATCAATCAGATTTTTTTTTATTTTAAAAAGATTGTACCAGAAGTGTAGTCAAAATTTTAATTATTTTAAATCCCTGTTTATTTACCAATATAGTGGTACAAAATCAGCTTTAAATACTGAGTTGTCAAATGCTTCTATGGTGCAACACTTTACTGTCTTTGAAATGTAAACTTTGGTGAAAGCTCTGAAGATTTTATAGCTACTTTAATAATGACTTTCTTTTCCAAATGTTAATGACTTTCTTTTCCAAATGTTTGTTTTTTTCAGCTTGAAATAGAAAAATTGAAGAAAGCAGTGATGTCTACATGAGACAGCTATGGACTCAATGTTTTTAACTCACCAGGAATTCAAAGCTGAACACAAGGAGAACTGACTCTTATTTCATTATAATGGACGCTCTGGTGTTCTACAGTCTTAAAGAAAAAATATAGTAAAAAAAAAAAAGGAATATAGTCTTATATTCAGAGAGATAAGAAGACAAAAAAGGATAATGGTGTAATTTTTTTGCCAATATAAAAGAGGCCTTATTTCTTACTGTGCTGGAATTGCAGACCTTATTTTTTTGGTTTGCTTGAAAATACTACTGAATCTGTATAGAAAGGAGAGGGAATTCTTAATAGATTTTTATTGAATACCTGTAGCTTAATTTTTAAAGAGATCTATACTATAAATGGGGTGATCTGTCTTTGCAACTAATCTGTAAAATAGTCTGTTGGAAAGGATGAAATGACTGTATTGTAATTGTAGTCACTACTTTTCCCCTACATGCAAAAGGGAATATATAATATTTGTATAATTTTGGCAGTCTTACCCAGGGTTATGCTGTTGTGCCTGTCTGCAGTGAGAATACTCAACTTATGAACAGCACAGTGTGAGTAATGAGATAGGAATTTGTTAGTGCAATGAAGCAGGTGAAACTCTTATGCATTGTAGAAAGATTGAATGATCTAATTCCAGTAGTTCAGCAGAACGGTTTGCCACTTGCACTATTGGATTAAAAAGGGATTTAAGACTTAATTGTGAAATCATGACAAAATTAACTGTTAAACCAAAATGCAAGGAATACAGAAAAAATTGAGAGTCCAGTCTCAACTCAACCTGTTGTGCCTAAAATATTACAGTGTAGAGCATGAAAGAGTAAACCTTAAGTCACAGCATCTGTACTTGTGTGTTTCTGAAGTCATCAGTCTTTCTAGTGGTTCGAGTATGCATCTTGATTTGTTTTTATGATAGTCAGGTTTTGTTTATAATATCTCCAAATAAATCCCTTTGGAACTTTGATACTCTTAAAAGCTCTCAATATTTATATATTTATGCCATAAACTTTCTCAGTATATTGCGTACCTCTAAACTTAGTAACATCTTTGTATTTTAAGAAGTGATTGGAACAATTGCTTTGACATCATTGTGCTGGTGTCCAAGATGGTGTCTTTACTTTATGGAAAAGAAGTTGAGATCTTGTGGATTACCATTATCTTTAACCCCTGGGCTCAAAACTTGCACCAAAATAATACACAAATAATATGCAAAGTGTTGGGAGACAATGGTATTTATTGCTGTGTTTGTCTGAATTAAAGAATTAAAAAACATACAGCTTTAGAAAGCCAGTCAAACACATTAGTTCTGTTATTTAGCTCATCTCCTTTAGGTCTGCTATAACTTAAAGACAAAAGCATGCCACATAGTTTGGCAACTTCACCACTAAAAGAAAGTAATTCAGCTTCTCTTCATGGGAATAGTCATAGTAATTATTCAGTGTGTCACTTGTTCAAGTGACATGGAAGTGTTACTTCTTGAGAGTAATCCCACACCAGGGATTCTTCAACAGTTTGTGTCATAAAATACAAATGTCAAAAAGTTAATTTGGGAATGTTTGTCCATTACTGATTCAAATAGTTCATGAAATCTCATTGAAATCTGATCAATACACTGTGCAGGTATGGAGTAATATTTGCTAGTCAAATTGGTAGTAAGCTGATTCACTCTTAATGCTTTTAACCTTGAATTGCCCAAGTGCATCCCAAATGAATGGAGGAATCATGTGAATGTCATCAGACACTAAACTCTTGCCTGGAATTCATGCCATTAAAGCAGGTGATGAAAAACAAGAATTGAGCCTCATGGAAGACCCAATTTTGTAATACAAGCTCTTCACTGTGATTGGAGCACGAAACAAATCTTGGAAGGGGCTGCTCTGCAGAAATTGTGCCTGTGGGTGAGCTTGCAGAGGATGAACAGAACAAGACAATCAGTTAAAGCCACAAATGAGAGGTGTTTGTTATTTAATGGCCTTTGTTCGCTATAGCAATAAATGACCCAAGTGCAATGACTTGATTTAATAAACCCTCCTTTAAAAGTCGCTGCTATGAGTATTTGTAGCCATAAGGAAGTTGCCCTGATGTGTGTCTGTCTTGTCTTCAGCTAGTGTTACATACTGGAGTGGAGGGGGAGAGGGTAATGGTTTTGAGACATTCCACAGTACAAGTTCCTAAGAGCAGTGTGCTTCACTGACTTGTCTACCGGTGCTGTATAATGATGCATGCTATCCAAACTCAGCAAATAAAATGAGTATAAAAACCTCTTCAGGCATCTGCTCAGTTCTGTTCAGGATTGTTTTGTATGCCCTTAAATTCTTTCCAAGGAGGAGTGTGGGGGGTGGAAGCAAAGTATTTATAATAGACCCCTTTAAAGTTTTCAGATTTCCATTATCTCACTGGGATTCTCTGGCTCCTGATTATCAGGCTGGCTTAGGATCCTAACAGTTGGAAAGCTCAGTTTTCCTTTGTAAATGTAATTGGGAATTTTTTAATTTTTCAGGATCTGTTCATCCCCCCTTTTTTTTCCTCTTGGCCCATATTGAACTGACCTTACTGTGCATCTTCAGAGGCTTTATTTAAGATCCCTATTGCCACTCAGTAACATGGATAAATGCATGCTTGAATCCCTTCTTAAGTATATAGTGAAGAACTGAAAACTGAGGGTATGGCATGTTTAATAGGGATATGGAAGAGGAAATAGACACATAAAGAACAGAACAGCAGAAGGGCATTTTTAAACTGCCAGGTTTTCATGCAATCTTTAGATTCTCTAAAAATCTTTTGGTAGTAAACAAAGTATAGTTAATAAAAAGCAAAATTACAGGTGTACTTACTTGATTTTTTTTCCACAAAGATGATTTTTTTCATTAATATTCATGGAAGTGAATTTCTGATGGAAACCTGTGATTATTGCAAGGTTTCCATTGTACAGCAAAGTATCTGTTGAACTTTTAAATAAATACCTTGTATTCATTAAGATAGCACAAGTCTGTTGTTACCCCTTTCCAAAGGAAATGGTAAACCCAGGTTTACACAGCTGCCTTTTGGCTGCTCTGAAAGTTCCCTGAGATGTTTCTGATCTCTGAGAAAGCAGGTGATGAGCACAGCTGGTTGCAGATCTTGGGTAATTGGATTTTGCAAGAGCTGAGAAGACAAACCCCTCCCTGTATGTGCCTGAGGAATGCAAACAACCCCAACCTGCTTGTAAAGCATGAGACTGGTGCTGCTGGGGTCAGGGTTTGGAGTACCTCTTTGTTGGGAGTCACGGTTTCAATCTTTTTCCCAAGCCCTGGGAGCCCGGATTGACCCAGCTTCCATCCAGGAGAAGCGTGTGGATGTCTGAGGGCTGCAGGATGCTGGACTTTGTGTCCTTCAGAGAACTCTTGATGTTGAGGAGGTGTTGAGGATCAAGGGCCATTCAGTTTTGCCATCACAGTGAAAGTTCAGGGTGTGTGTAGAAGCACAGCTCCAGGTGACATGGGCAAGAAGCCTTCTGGAACATGTCCATACCTTGACATGATATTGTTTTTAGCCTTTCTTGCTTTAAAGTATTTTTTTAAATTGATCTCTATCTGGTACTGTATCAAGTAAAAGTAATTTCACCTTCCCAGGTGGGTTGTGTTGGCTGTGCTTGATTGTGCCTGGCTAAATTCCTACTTGATCCTGATGTGAGGCTGGCTGTGTCAAAGCAGAACAGTAGATAATACCTGTCTTTAGGTTAAAACTGGAGACATGCCTGTGACTGAGGACTGGCTGGAGTTGTGGCAGCAGACAAAATGACAGGAAACCCCATAAGCTCCTGACAAATGCACTGCAGGAATGTAGAGAAAAAAAATTAATGACCAGAGCTCTTCCAAGTCAGTCCTGTGTGAAGGAGTGTTAGGAATTGCTCTTCTGTAGTGATAATCTACTTGCTGTACCTTTCTGGCTGTTGGACATCTGGCTCTTGGAGGTGAGGATATATTTAGAGAACCAACAGTGACCATGGCACAAGGTTCAGCAGATAACTGTCACCCTTTATGATGGGGTAGCCCTAAACAAAAGGTTACTATTTGGCCATTGAGCCTTTTAGCTTCACAAGGTGCTGTCAGTATTGTGCTCTTGCATTTATGAGGGATAATGCATTAACTTGACCAGATTTTGATCGTTAATGTTTTGAAGTCTTTAAGAGATTGTTGTTCAGAGAAGTTGTGGATGCCACATCCCTGGAAGTGTTCAAGAACAGGTTGGAAGGGGCTTAAAGCAGCCTGGGGCAGCGAAAGGTGTTCCTGCCCATGGCAGGGGGTTGGAACTGGATGGTCTTAAAGGTCTCTTCCAACCCAAACCATTCCATGATTCTATGAAATACAGGAGAGCAGAAGCTGCTGCCTGCACCCAGAGGAAGGGCACCAGCCCCTCAGGTGTGACTCACCCCTGTGGACTCCTGGCAGAGGTGGCAAGCTGGCAGATTTGTGGGCGTGTTTGTAAGGTGTTTTGTCATTTTGCAGTGCAATACCTTCATCTGCAGGTTCCTCAGCCTTAATCCAGTCAGGCAAGAAAAGAAGCAGCTGCTGCCCAACATTATTTCTTCATGGGAAAACTCCAAATGAATCGAGGCACCCAGGCAGGGCTGGTTGAGACTGACAGTGAGACTGGGGCAGGATGGCAGCAGATGAGTGGTTAGAGAGTCACATCTGAGACCTTGGGGATCCCTGGCTGGGTTAACTTTGCTCACAGTATTCCCCAGACTTCTGAAAACAGTGAGTATTTCCACAGAACATCATTATTGCAGAGCTGCTGGAGAATTATCAGTGGTCTGTGAAATTGCTTCATTCACAATTTAATTGCTAAGGCTGTTTTTACTTTGCACTTCTTTCCTTAATTTTATGTTCTCTTTACATATGTGAAAATAATTAGGTATTTTAATTAACCTTTATTTTGTTTTTTTTTTCCTTGTAGTTTTGTAATTGGTCTCTAATCAGTGTTGTCACTTTTAAGAAAATTTGGAGTTTTCTTATGGCTATACATAAAGATTACTCTTCTCTTAGACCTTGCTTCACTTAAAGCTACACTTTCCAAATATGATTCCTTTAAAGATACAAATAACACCATTCTGAAGAATTAAGAGCTTTTTATCCTTGGATGACCATGTGAACACTAAAGCCTCCTGCTGCAGCCTTATCTTGCTTGGTAGCAATGTCAGGTTATCATATTATGGTGGTTTATTGAGTTTTAAGCATGCCATGTGGCCAATCAAGCCCTAAAACCAATAGATTAGGTTCTGTAATAATGGGTTTAATACTTTGATAAATATTGAAGTTACGAGTTTGTAGTGTTTGTAAAAATATATTTCTCTAGCAAATTATTGCTAAGTCAGTATAAATCTTAATTTTGTCAGAAGTGCGCTTGCAATTTTTTTGTGCAGGACACCTTTCCCTGTAAACATAGCTGGAGTTTGTTTTCTGGAACAGTGGGCAGGGGAGAGAGGTGACTCCAGGTGATGAAGGACCCTTTGGCCAGAGACTTTGGGTCCAGCATCGTGGGGGGTGTAACTCCCACAGTTGTCATTGTTTGGACAGATCCCTGTGTTTGCCGTGTCCACGTGGGGCCAGACTGCTGTGCAGTGCATCCTGCCAGTAGTTAAAATCTGCATTAATATGCTTGGGGTAGAGTAAAGGAAGATAGTTCTGTAGAGTTTCACAACATACTTCAATTTTACACCAACAGGAGTCAGAGTAAGGGATTTGAACATAAGGCTGTGGGCATTAACCAACATAGGGATTACTTTTTAAATTCATGATTTTTTTTTTTTTTCTGTTTTAAGAGAATCTTTGCTCTCTTGTGACCACTGCCCATCCACTCTCTCCTTGCTCTTTCCCTTCTGTTGTGGGCTTTGAAATGAACTGCAGAAGGATCAACAGCTGCTGACCATCTCCTGACCTGGGTGTGGAAGTGTCCCCTTACTAGAAAGTCCTTTTCAGATGAGAGGGTATTGACACCTCAACTGCTCATGTACCTGTGTCCTGGTACATGGATGGAGCAGAAACCTCTGGAATGGAGGAGTATCATGCTTCTTACAAAGCTTCTTACAAAGGCAGGGATTATTGGCAGTAGATAGTTTATGGTAAGAGATGAATCATTCTCTCTCTGTTTATGCTTTCATGTGGCCCAGTGTCACTCTACCCATGTTTTTTCCTAAAGTAACAGTGACTTGCTGCTGTCTTGCTTGTTTTGCCCCGAGTTTCTGCAGCTGCACAGGGGTTGCCTTGGCAGGCTGTTGCAGTGCTGAGACTGGGTGGTTTCCAAGATGAGTCAAACAATGCAGCCGAGCGAGCTCAGTGTTCCACTGCTGGCAGGGGCTGGTGTCTCGGTGAGCCCGGCATACTTGGAGATGTCCCAGATTTCTGCCCCACACAGAGGTAACAGCCCTAGGTGGGGTTGCACCTGTGATTAAATACAAAATGAATGTGAATTAATTAGTGGTGAGACACAATGAGCTCAAGGATTCCAAGCTGTGAAATGGAATTAAGGCTACGAGCTGACAATAAGCATTTAATGACTGCAGAAATCAGAAAGGAATTTGGCGCAGCCTTTCACCCCAAACCTTTAGGTGTTTCCTAGCCACCTCCCCTTCTTTGGCAATATTGATCCCAATATTCTGCTTTGTTTCTTCTGATCCATTTTATTTCCTTAGAAGAGCTAGTGGCTGCTAGCTTTTATCCCAGAAAATGCTTTTCATATTAACAGCTGAATTCAGAGGCTGGCATGAGATTCTCCTTAAGAGCTACCTTAGAAATTCAGTGCATTAGTTGAACTCTTTTATGGTAATTTCATGATTAAGTAATAAACCCTACAGATCTGAAAACATAGCATGGTGGACAAACATCACAGATGAAAGGGGCAGCCAGCTGTGTGCCTGGGCCTTTGATGCTGTCAGATGGGAGAGCCTGGAGCGTCTGGATGGGAAAACACATCTCTGCTCTCCCAGTGCAGGACCCCTTCTGCTTCTGATCAGCATCTTCTGTGCTGATCAGTGTGTGTCAGGGGGAAAATTGAGGGGCTCCTCTCAAGGCATGGTAATTTGATGAGGTTTTTCATGTTGCCATCTCTTGAGATCAAGCTGTCATCCTGTTTTGTCACTGAGAATTTGCTTCTTGCTTTAGTGGTTTAACTCACTGACTTTTATGCATTTTATTTTTGATTTTTAAAAAATTAAATTATCTACTTATACTTGTGGTGATAGAATATCAGTGTCTCAATTCTTCTGAACCCACAGCAGCTGTTGTTTTTGCCTTGGACATGTCTAGCATCCAATAATGAGATTTGATGTATCACATTGTTTTTCCTTTATTCCCTTTGCTGGATTATTTTTCTCTAACAAATATGCCTGTAACAAGTTGCATCCCAGGATGTTTAGCTTTTATTAAGGACTGTGGGAAACTTCATGGAGGGAACAGAGGTCTGAGAATCCTCCTGCAAAGGAAATAACTCTTCACTCTGGCCCTTGTTTATCATATTTTGATTTCTGGGCCTTGAGTGCCCACATTTCCTACTCACATGGCAGGAACTGCCCAAGGAGAGCAGAGCATTGAACGCAGTGGAGATGAGACTGTCTTAAATATCTTCAAAAGGGACCCACAGGCTGAGCTGCTTTAATAAGCTCCCCAGCTTGCAGTTTACAGCATTGAACAGATTTCTTTCTTTTTTTTCTTTTTTTTTTTTTTTTTAAGAAAGGGTTCACAAGTCATTCTCAGTGAAGGCAATGAATTATGAATGCCTGAAAATGACCTTGCAAGCCCAGTAAGGACAGTCTCTGGCATAGGTTCAGCTGCTTTTTTACAAGTAAGTAATAAGACTGTGTTCAAAAAGTGGAAACAGGGATGTCTAAACTTCCTTAACATCTTTCTTCCAGGAGGAAATCAGCAAATGAGTGGTGATGGATGTGAGGGTGATGTACTGCCTGCTCCTTTGGGCTGCACACTTCTTCCTGGCCATGCCACACACCACTCCCAGGGTAAGTTTCACTAGATCAAGCTGCTCAATCAAATCCCCATCAAGTGACCTTGAACACATCCAGGGATGGGTCAGCCACAGCCTGTCAGGACAGTCTGTTCCAGTGTCTCACCACCCTCATCATAAACAACTGCCTCATCAGAGATCTGTGCATGAGCTCAGAGTGTCACTTCCATAGCAGGGTCCAACTGAAGGCTTCAAATGTAGAGGCAGACTTTAAGTAGAGAGTTCCCCGTTGGTCTGAATGAGCAAAGGGCCACAAGCTCTGAATTCTGGACCTCAAAAGGACTGTTTTCCTCTTGAAACCTTTTCTGGTTTGTGCCAAGGAGTCATCTTTTACTTATTTATGTGAACATTCACTCTACGTTCCACTTCTTATTTTTCAGGTTCTCAGTAACAAATCAAAGACTGGTGATGAGCAAGGTACAGTGCCCCGGTTAATGCTTTGTGAAATGTTATCAGTTATCAATACTTCACACCCCTGATGCATCACAGACCATGGTATGCTGTCTTTCACCTTGTAACAGTGTCTGCTTGGTTTATTTTCCAGATGCCTGTATAAATCTCATTCCCTGCCAAGATAATGGAGCAATTTGTATTCAGCCTTGCTCTCCCTCCTTCCATGGGGAGACAAGCTTTGTCTGTGAGGACAGAAAGTGGCAGATGCTGTCAGATGCTTGTGCAAACCTGGATGTTCAGTCCCTTTTTCAGGTGAGGATGCTGTTGTGCACCTTGGCCTGTACTTATAGCTTCTTGGGAAGACAGACCCTCCTTCCATGCACTTTCAGTCTTGATCAAAGGGAGATGGATCCTAAAACACAGAATACTTTGATAACAGGCTCTGACTTCACAGAATCAAAGAATTGTTTAGGTTAGAAAAGGCTTTTAAGATCATTTGAAACCATTAGCCCAGCAGCACCATTTCATTGCTGAACCACATCCTCAAGTGCCACCTCCCCACCTTTTTTTGAGCATGTCCAGGAATTGTGATTCTACCCCTTTCCTGGGCAGTCTGTTCTAATGCCTGACCACCTTTTCAGAAATTTTTCGTAATACCTAAATCTCCCTTGATGTGACTGGAGACCATGGCCTCTTGTCCTATCACTTGTTACCTGTGAGAAGAACTTGACCCCCACCTCACTATTGCCACATTTCAGGTAGTTGCAAAGAGTGATACGGTCTCCCCTTGAGCCTCCTTTTTTCCAGGCTGAACATTCCCAGATCCCTCAGCCACTCCTCATCAGACTTTCCTGTAGTTCTTTCATAATCTTAAATCGGGTGATAGGAAATAAATTTGGGGGATTCTTGTGTGGAAACATAATTCAGAAATGAAGTTACCTTGTTCACTTGGCTGGTGTTCCTCACATGGATCTAAACCAAGATAAGAACACAGTAGGATGAAACTGAGGAAAGAACAACACCACAGTGTGTAATAATCAGATGATTTATGACAAATTCTCCTCTGCTGCAAGATCCTTAATCAAGTCACTTCAAGAATAAGACGCTGCATTCAGTTCTTGCCCCTTCCTTCATGTGTGTAGTGTAACTATGATATTCTTCTCAGGTGAACTTTGATCCTGGGTTTCAGTCCATCTGGCACTTTCTCTGCACACCCAGCACTGCATCTCTTGCCTTGTTGTTGCTGCGGCTTCATTTTCATTCTTTTCATTAATTTTCTCAAATCTATTTCCTCCCTCCAGAGGATAACCCAAAGTGAACTCCCATGCTCTGGAGGACATGGAGAACATCTTCCTTTTGTAGGAGGAGGAAAGCTAGGGCCTGGGAAGCCTGGAGATGGAGCAAAACATTTTGGTGCTGGGAATCATAGCTGCCAAGCTGATTTTTCATGCATCATCCCAGATATCCTGTCTTCACCAGCCATCCCAGGAAACATTGCTGATATAGTGGAACTGCTAAAGAAGATTTCCCTGCTGCTATCAGAGAATGTCACTAGAGGAAAAATGCAGGTATTTACTTTTATTGGCTTCGGGAGGTGCTTCTGAGCTTTACGGAACATCCACAAGTATTTTGTCTTTATGGCCACTGTCCAATGAAGTGGTGGCTGCAGGTCACATGGAGATCACTTGGAAAGAGTTTCCAGAGTGGGATATTTTGTTGTCAGAGAAACTTTTTGACTTACTCATGTGCGATGAAAATAGACTGTGGAATTAAATTTCTTAAAAAGCAAAGGTTTTCAGGAACTGCTGTTATAGGCATGGGCTAACAGTACAAGGAAGAATTACTTTCTAAAGTATGACACTGTAGGGAAGGCAGCCGTGTACAACAACAGCTGAGATCTTTCCCTGATGAACTCAGAAATCAGGGAGCAGGGGAAGAAATACAGAGAGGGTGGTAAAAATCAGACCTGCACTCTGGGTCAGCATCTGGACTAAAACTAGGGTGTCCTTTTTGCTTTACATTTACTTCTCTCATCACCTTTTGATGGAGGATATGAAGAGGATAGGACAATTCTAGTAATGAGATGTTTGGTTTTGACTTTGGTTTTGGTTTGGTTTTGGATGGGTCATGGGAATATATTAATTGTCAAAAGGATTATTTCTTTTATAGAAATCACTCATGAATTAAATGAGCCTTTTTGGAGGCACTGCCAGGAGAATAACATTAGGTTTCTTCTAACATAAATAAATTCTATTTTGCTTGTTTGTTTCAGAGTTACAGCAGGATAGCAAACCATATTCTGAACAGCTCCATCATTTCCAACTGGGCTTTTGTAAAGAACAGAAATGCTGGTTCAATATTACTGGACTCAGTGAATTTATTTGCTGGGAAACTTCTTCTAAGAAATGGGTCAGAAAGCATCCAGGAGCCCTTCATCGCTACCAAAGGCTACAGCATACACAGAAACACTTCAGGAAAGAGCTTTGACTTTTCCATGGAGTTCAACAGCACAGGCAATGTTACTGGGCACGTGGTGATTCCAGAGGAAGAGCTGCTGCGGTTACCCAGGGCTTCCAAAGCCATCAGCATTGCATTTCCAACGCTCGGAGCCATCCTGGAGACCAACCGGCTGGACCCCGCTTTTGTGAACGGGATGGTGCTGTCAGTGTCACTGCCAGAGGAGCTCCAGAACATTTTGCTCACCTTTGAGAAGCTGAACAAGCTGGAGCAGGCGGGGGCTCAGTGCGTGGGGTGGCACTCGGCCGAGCGGCGCTGGGACCCCCGGGCGTGCGAGGTGCGCGCCCACAACGTCAGCGCCGTGGTTTGTGTCTGCGCCCACCGGCGCCGCACCTACCGATCCTTCTCCATCCTGATGGCCCCGGCCGCGCCGCGCAGCTCGCTGCTGGATTACATCACACGGGTGGGCCTGGGCCTGTCCATTCTCAGCCTGGTCCTCTGCCTCGTCGTCGAGGCTGTGGTCTGGCAGCACGTCACGAAAACTGAAATAACCTACATGCGCCACTTCTGCTTGGTGAACATTGCTGCCTCGCTTCTCGTCGCTGATGTCCTGTTTATCCTGGCAGCTATTGTGCACCATACAGCCCTAAACTACCAGCTGTGTGTGGCAGCCACTTTCTTCCTTCACTTTTCCTATCTTGCCCTGTTTTTTTGGATGTTTACCCTGGGCCTCTTAATTCTCTATGGATTATTATTAATTTTTTTTAAGATAACAAGATCTGTATTCTTAGCTGCAGCATTCTCTATTGGATATGGATGTCCCTTGGTCATATCTATCCTCACCGTTGCTATTACTGAACCAAAAAATGGGTATTTAAGGAGTGGAGCTTGCTGGCTCAATTGGTATGAGACAAAAGCCCTTTTGGCTTTTGTTGTACCTGCCCTGAGCATCATTGTGATCAATCTCATTGTGGTGGTCGTGGTTGTGGTGAAGACTGGGAGATCCTCTGTTGGAGAAGGCTGCAAGTCACAAGACTTGAGCAGCATGATCCGAGTCAGCAAAAACGTTGCCCTTCTGACACCTCTGCTGGGCCTCACCTGGGGGTTTGGGCTAGCCACAATCATCGACAGCCGCTCTCTGGCCTTCCACGTCGTGTTTGCGCTGCTGAACGCCTTCCAGGTAAGCTCTGGGACACTGGGAGCAGTGTGTGTGCTCAGACCTTGAGCCTGGCATAAAGGTATCAGATCAAAGAGGGGCTGGCAGCAGGTGTGTGTGAAAAGTAGGATCTCAGCTCTCCCTTCCACTCGGTGCTTTCCCATGGCACAGGCACGAGGCATGCCGGGTTGGTGTTTTAGGTGCGGATGGGTCATGGGACAAACTGGTCTGGTTTGAGGTGGGATGAAGAAATAATCCCCTGATTAATTTCTGTTAGATGTAAAATACACCAGTTAATGTCCATAACTACAAAGATGTCTGATCCTTATCAATTAACGATTACACAGAAAATTCTCCCTTCCAGTGAAGATGACACTGACCCAGATTTCCCAGAGAAGCTGTGGATGCTCCATCCCTGGGAATGTCCAAGACTAGGCTGGATGGGGCTCTGAGCAACCTGGTGTGGTGGAAGGTGTCCCTGCCCATGTCAGGGGGTTGGAATTGGATGTCCTTTAAGGTCAATTCCAACCCAAACCATTCCATTCCATAGCTGGTTCCATGGTTTTGATTAACTCATCAGCATAAACACCCAGTGTTACCTGATGCACTGCTGCACACCCAGTCTGCCTTGGCTCTTCTTGGACCAGGCTGCTCTGAGTGAGCTGAGAAATTCCTGCTGTTCCCAGAGAGCCCGTGTGCCCTGGGTGGATAAACCCATTTTGTGCTTTGCTGTTACCTGAATCACAGGTGATGAGATCTCTCCTTAATGAAAAGGCATCTAGAAACACTTAAGAAATATCACATGGTTTTAAGAAATATCACATGGTTATCCTGGTTTTATTAACTGGTTTTGCAATTTCTTAGGGATTCTTCATCCTGTTATTTGGGACACTTCTGGACAGAAAGGTACTTACTCTGGATTATATGAATATTTTGTACCCCTTGAGAAACTGGTCCCTTTAATATTATTTATTTAAATCTGCAGACAAGAGAAGCCTTAAGGATGAACTGCTTTTCATCAAGGCGGAAGTGGGGTCTAGAAAAGGTAAAGGTTATTTATTTTCCCTTTAATGGCTAATTTACCAATTTACAAACCTGATTTGCATGTTGGAAGAATGGAGCCATCCACTACATCTTACACCATGTAACATTTTTCAAATGTAAATTCTTGCTGAAGGACATACAGGTATCTCAAAAGTCTGCTCAGGATATTAAGCTTCTAAATATCAGAAGTGGCAATTGATAGATTTTTGTGACTCTTGCATAACCTACTGTGATTACAAAGTTAAAAATGGTATTTTTAACCCATCTCTTCACCTGCAGATGTCAAAGCCCTTTCAGTAGACAGTCCCAGTAAATTTTTTTTCTCATATTACATTTACTTTAAGGCCACTGAATAAGGAAGGAACAGAATTAGGAATAAGAAATCCCAATATAATAACCTGTTTGCTGCCTTCACAAAAATATGGATCTGTATTCCAGCAGGGCTGCTTTAGGATGCCAGAGGATTGTCCTGCTTTCATCTGAGGGATGGGAGCCACTCAGAGCCCAGCCAGTGTCTTTGGTGCTATTTGATGTGCACTCATGAGAGCTTGAGGTTCTTTCAAATAATCAGAACAGTCCATTAAAGCAATTCAACCTCAAGGAAACAAACTGTTTTAGCAGCCTCCTATAAAACTTTGGCAGAACTGAAGTGTTGGCATCACTGAGCTGGTGTTTCCTACCTCTACAGGAAAATTTTTGTCTGTTGTAGTTAGATTTCTTTTGGTACCAAGGCTTAGTGGTTTCACGCAGTATTTATAAAAGGGAATGACACCCTTAAGGTGTCTCAAGAATCACAAAACAAAAACAAAAACACCTGCAGTGTTTTTGCTGTCTGCCAAAAGAAACTGTGTCAGTCCAGTTTGGACGTGGGGAAAATAATTTCTTTGCTTTTTTTCCAGTCTATTACTCAGTTATGATCCTTGTACTGAAAGCTGCAGAGGGTCTTCCAGTGACTCTGTGTTCAAATGTATGTGGCTTATGAGGGGAAAATAGAGGGGTTAAGGCAACTATTCCTCCCCTCTGAAATGGGTCATTTGGGGCAGGAGAGACTGTGCAATTTTGAGATTACAATTCTTTTATAGATCCAGGAAGATCCAATAAAGATATTTCACATCTTGTCAGGCGTTAGGTCAGGATTGAAAGTTTGAAAGTCAAAATTCTCTCAAGACACCATCAATATAATAATCTGGAAACAACAGATGGAAATGTCACTAATCCCATGACTCAGCAACATTTGATAAAAATATTGAGTGATCTCAGTGGGCAAAACTTGATGTGGAAACTATGGCTGTGTGTGCCTGGGAATTTGGGTTGATGTTGTCACTCACCTGGGTGGAAGAAACCACATGTAGGTGTTTACTGTGGCATAACAGAGGGGAAAGATGTGAGTCATCCACTTTTGTAAACTTGGGTGTAAACATGGAGTTGGACTCATTAGAGCTGGAGAAGTTTGTCACACCTGAGATGATTGCTAAAAAAAATTTAAAAAAAAAATCTTGTTTCAGAGAGTTTCAGAATCATGGGATTGTTTAGGTTGGAAAAAATCTCTGAGGTTGAGTTCAACTGTGAACTCAGCGCTGTCTAACCCACCACTAAACCATGTCCCCAAGGGTCATTTACATGACTTTTAAATACCTCCAGGGACTTTATGGTGACTCCACCCTGGGCAGGCTGTTCCAATGGTTGACAACTCTTTTGGTGAGGGAATTGTTCCTAATATCCAATCTAAATCCCTCTGGCACAAGCTGAGGCCCTTTCCTTTTGTCCTGCTGCTTGTTACATGAGAAAAGAGCCTGACCCCACCGGGCTGTCCCCTCCTGTCAGGGAGCTGTGCAGAGCCAGAAGGTCCCCCCTGAGCCCCCTTTTCTCCAGGCTGAGCCCCTTTCCCAGCTCCCTCAGCTGCTCCTCATCACACCTGTGCTCCAGCCCCTTCCCCAGCTCCGTTCCCTTCCCTGGACACGCTCCAGCCCCTCAATGTCCTTCCTGAACTGCGGGGCCCAAAGTGGGACTGTGCATCTGGGGGTTCAGTGCTCAGTGTAAAGCACAGGAAGGGTGATGCCGACTCTGGCTTCAGGTCTCTGAGTTCCCCCAGACCTGCAGGAGCCTTTCCTGTGGGTCACATTTTAAGGTGACCCTCTTGTGGTGCTTCTCACAGGATGCTGAGGCACCTGCTGTTTGAAATGGACCCTCCACCTCCGCAGATGACACTTGTAATCTGACCTGATTGTTTTCCCTCCTAGTCCTAGCAGTGGGCTGTTGTCTTCAGTGGATTTGGTCAGTGAGAAGAAAAGGAGCACTTCTTGCAGAGAGATGCTGCTTTGAGGGGAGCTGAAGAGCCTGACCAGCTCAGAGCATGGACAGCCCTGTCTGGGAGCACAACCACAGGAAGCATCATAAAAACCAGAAGAGAAAAGGCCCTGAACCTGCTGTCAGGAGAAGGAAACCATCAGTGTTGCTGCAGCCCTTGGAGGAAACATGCTGAAACATAAAGTTTGTTTCTCACCTTCATGAAAAATGCTGTGAGGAGAGTTTGTCCTTGTTTGCCATTTCAGTGCTTCAATTTCTTTCTTCTTTTCTTCTTTTCTTTTTTTTTTTTTTTTCAGTTTTTTGTTTGGCAGTGCAATAAGGAGCTGTACAGTATGTGGAACTGTTCTAAAGTTATTTAATTTTTCATGTGATGTACAAATGTTGAGCATTATTTAGCTGATTTTGGTTGTCTTTTGAGCAAAACTGATTCTATTTGTTGCTACTGTATTCTTCATTTCCATTTGTCCTCCCAGACTAATGGACAACTCTGTTTCTGCACTGCAGAAACATTGTTCTCTCCCTCCCAATATTTGTTGTCTGCATCTCAGTACTTGTGTGTCAGAGAAATTGTACAAAGCCCTTTTCTGATCTGTCAGGACAGAATTTTCATTCTTTTTTCTGTTCTGCAAGACAATGACAGAGATGAACAAGAAAGAGGACTCTGCAAATAATCAGCTTCCCCCTTTAGAAGCAGGAAAGCAAGCAGAGCTGAATCAAATGGATGGAGATCTCCTGTGCAATGTCCTAACAAAGGAGATTATTTCTCCACGTGAGATGGGGTGTCTGGTTTAGTTAGAAAATCTGTCCTTGTTCTGAGAAACCCTTTCCAATGAAGGCCTTGATAGAAGCATTATTGACTCCTGTTAGCATAAATTGATGGTTTCAAATGAAAATAAAGTTGAAATTTTGTCATTGTTTCTAACAAGTGATTCTTATCCTTCTCTACCAAAAATTTAGATAAATGCCCTGTAGTATTACCTCAAGTCAGAAATCACTTAAACCCACATGACTTCACATACATTTGAAATATAGAAGATTTAAGCAACATAACACAGTTTAAGGTCATCAACAAGCCTCTATTGAAGAGGGAGAAAAATGCCCTGGCATGGAAAACCCACAGCCAGATGTTCTGGTGGGAGAAGCTGAGGAGGGTCTGGAGGGCAGAGCTGTGCCTGGGCCATGGGGCATTTCTTGTCCTCAGGACTCTGCTGCCTCCTCTCCTCTCCTCTCCTCTCCTCTCCTCTCCTCTCCTCTCCTCTCCTCTCCTCTCCTCTCCTCTCCTCTCCTCTCCTCTCCTCTCCTCTCCTCTCCTCTCCTCTCCTCTCCTCTCCTCTCCTCTCCTCTCCTCTCCTCTCCTCTCCTCTCCTCTCCTCTCCTCTCCTCTCCTCTCCTTTTATTCAGAGGTAATATTGGGTCTGTCTGCTGCTGTAACAAATTTAAAAGACCATTACCCCCAGGTCTGCTTCTTGGTGCCATTTTATCAATGAAATGATTGGATTTTTTCCTAGCACCTGAAAATTTAAGCAAGCTTACCATAGCCCAGCACCTGCCCTCCTCTCACATGTGTGCATGTTAAACCAGTCTGTTAAACAGTGGAATTTGTAGATGGTCTTGGGTAAGGCTTCCTTTATTACATAGACCCCTTCCAGAATCCAGGAAATTCAGCAAGAATCTGCCCCAGCAAAAGCACCATGAAAGGAATCTGTTTCATCTGCTGTTTATCAAAGGGTGTTTGAAGCATGGTGCTTATTTTCAGCACCTGGCACATATCAGTATTTTCCCCTGTGTTTTATGGTCATGTAGGTAATTAAAAATAACGGGGGTGGGGGAGCTTTACAGAGAACCAGTTCATGGTCCAGGGTGAGGAGGAGCACTGAACTTCTATTTTTAATACCTCAAACTTAAACTGTGCAGGAGCATTTAATGAATACATATATTTGAGGGGTGAAAGCTGTAGCTGTCCTTCATGGGCTGTAAACTCTTGTTTTTCTGAATGCCATGGGCTGACAGCCCAGCTTTAATTGCAGCTGAGGAGAGGGAACCACCAGAGCTGGAATTCTGCCGGTTTCACAAATTACCTGTGTAGCAACAGCTTAATAAAGTCAGTGTTGTGTGGGACAGTTGGACTCCTTGACGTGCAGGAGCTTGGTTGGAGCTGTTCCACCCTGGCTGCCAAAGTGGTGAGCCCTGAAATCCCCCAGTGCCCTCCCTGCCAGGGTGTTCACTGTGCATCCCCTTTCTTTCCAGAGCTTACAGCACTGGCCATGCATGTGGCCACACAAACAGGGTCTGCAGGGCCACATCCTCCCAAAGTTCAGTCTCATTTCAGGGGGGAAGCACAGTTTGGGACATGCAGCACTACTTCACCTCCTGCCCCACAGGGAGGATGCTCCTGAAATCCCTGGTGGATGTGCTCCCAGGAAAGGGCTCCTTGGTAGCACTGCCTCCTTCTCTGGCTCATTTCAGTGCTTTTGTTTAGGCCAACAGCACAATGGGAATGTATTTTTGGCACAGAAATCTGTGAATGCCATTGGGTCAAAATTCTAAATTCACCATTATTCCCTTTCCCTCCCCCATAGGTCAGGTGTCCCATTTGTATCCTGCAGGCAGAGCAATGCTGATTATGTAGTTTACAGTTTCTAACATATTCTGTATTATGAAGCAGATTATTTTTGTTTTCATTCTCTCAAGGGGGGCACAATCAATATCAAATTGATAGTGGCTCCAGCTGAACCTGTATCTTATCTGTATCTGTAGCCTGTAGCTTATCTATGTGTATCAGCTGAACTTGATAGAAGTTCCAGCTGAACTTGAGGAAGAACTTTGCTGTGCAGTGGGTGAGCAATGAACAGATTGTTCAGAGAGTGTGTGGAGTCTCCCTTACTGGAGATATTCCAGAACCATCTGGACACAATCCTGTGCAATGTCCTCTGGGATGATGCTTGAACAGGAATGTTGGACCAGATGACCCCACTGTGGTCCCATCCAACTTGACCCATTCAGTGATTCTGTAAAATACCATTGGAGTTCTTTAGAATTTTAACTTCCCTGTTAGATTTTGATGTAATGCAATTTTTCCAAGGTTTTTCTCTGAACACTGTGGTTGGAGATGTTTTTCTTCAGTAACTTCCATCCGGACACAGCAGAGAAACCTTTCCAATGGTTTAAAGCTTGGGAACATATTTACATGCCATCTGGGTTTCAGATCAGATGCAGCTGGACACTGGGTGTTCCTTCAGGCCCTTCGGTTCCCCTTGTATCCAAAACCCAGCCTGGCTCCAGTGACACCCTGGGGCTGCTTCAGGCTTTGGGAAAAGGTGCATGTCCCTTCTGATCTGACAAAAATAGTTCATCTGTCACTAATTACTGCAGCCATGTGCTAAGGCCGTTTTTTTCACAACTGGAAAACATAATCTGAGGTCTATTTATTTTATTAACTGTGGCCAGTCAGTGGAATGGAACTTTTATTTGCTCAGCAGTGCTAAACTTTAAAAGCCCTGTGCTCTCTTGCTTACTTAAGCATCAAACTTTAATTATAGCCCTTCAACCCACATGAAAGATGTATGAGTACCCTTTGGGTACTTTTGTTTCAGGTTGAGACCAGTAATAAATCACCTCTTTGGGCTGTTTGAGGATTAAGTGTTGAACAATGGATTGATTAGCAAGATCATTCCAAGCCTTGGGCAGTGCAAGCTGAGTTTTATAATGTAATTCCTATTCATGCTGCAGCATCTCTGGGCAGGGAACAGGCAGACTGTTGCAATTACTGGGCTGTTGGAAGATTGAGCTATATTTAGCTTGAGTTTGGCTTTAAATATCCTTATTTAAGAAGGCTAAGTCAATAGAGGAGTGAGTGTTTTGAGAAGCAGTAAGTTTTCCTTACCCTGGTGCTGCCAAACAAGCTTTCAGTAAACACCAGCTCCTGGGCTCTGTGCAGTGGTGTGAAGGCAGATCCCCAGCCTGTGAAATGGTCCCTGGTGGCCTCAACACTTGATCCCTGTCCCAGGCTGCCCTCCCCACTGCAGTATTGATATCAGCAGCCAAATGGGAATTTCTGGGGTTACAGTGGCCATGGCCAGGCAGAGCTTCTGGAAAAGGAAGCTGGGGCACTTCTTTCAGTATACCTGCACTGATGCCGACCCTTTCAATACACCCTGCTGCACATTAGTATTATCTTTGGCTTACATCCTTGATCTCAAAGTGTTTATCTTCCAGAAATGCCCACTGATGTCAATATTTAATCCTGACATTTTGTGTTATAAAGGAGCAGAACTGGGCTGGGGTACCCCTGGCCTGTTTAAATCCCGTCAGATCCCTCACCCTGCTCTGTGCCTTTCTGCTGTTTCCACAGGAAGTGATCCATTTTTTCCTGGGTAATGACAGTTACTCATGCAGTCCTTGTTTCTGTTGTGCTGCAGCTGAAAATCTCCCACATTGCTGAGATGGTTGGGTTGGGAGCCCTGCGACAGCCTGGATTTCTCCTGCATTATTACAAAATGTTATCTTAATCCCTGCTCCTTGCAGAGAGCCTGGGGGATTCATCTGTGCAGCTGGAGAGGTGCAGCAGAAATCCCCTGGTTATCTGCTGTGCCTCAAGCGCTGAGCAGGGATGGGGCACTGGAACAGGGGATTTTGCCTTCTTTATCAATAAGTTGTAAAGCTCCTGGAGTGTAATGTGTGTCAGGCTCTGTCAAAAGATCTATTGAAGACAAGACTTGAAGGCTGACTTTGAAGTGTGCTGATTAGCACTAAAATTTCCTTTAAAATGAACTGCCAAGCTCTAAGTGTCTTGAAAATGTCTGCTTTGGAGAAAAGACTCGCTGATAACTTTTTTTAAGCTTTTATATTCTGAACTAGAAGTAACTACTGAGATTAACCAGAGGCTTCCCTTATGTGATCAAACCACCTTTCAAGCTTCTTTTGATAGATTAACTTGTCTTTTCCCTTTCAGAAGAGGAGTTGTTGTATTGAATTTGTATTGATTTCCATTTTTGGTAGCAGACAGAACAATTAATTTAGTACACAAATGCACCCATCAGGTTACAAGCTGTGTTAAAGTAATAGGAATTTGGCTCTTCTTCCTGTAATGAATGTGTGTGAAAACCTGCAAGGAAAAAGGAGCTCTCCCAGGTGATCTGGAGTGCTGCAGTTGTTTGGCAGCAGCAGAAGGCAGCTCCTATGGAGGATACTTCACTGTGGAGTGTTTATGAGGAATAAACGTGCAAAATGTGGTGCTCCTCATGAATATGTTCTTCCTTTTTTCTAAAGGAATGCTTCCTGTATTGCTGGTTAAAATCTTAAATTAGAATCATAGAATGGTTTGGATTGGAAAGGACCTTAAAGATCATTTAATTCCAACCCCCTGCCACAGGCAGGGACACCTTCCACTATCCCAGGTT